>NC_086374.1:27217637-27833691 GCF_036588685.1 Mytilus trossulus | reverse complement strand
TACACGTTCTATAAACAGTGGTATCGGAGACTGTCTTGTGATGACAGTTAGCAGCACTTCAAATCCTTCCGTTTATTTCGAGCCTGCTCCATGTGGTACATATCTTAATCCTCATTGTTACAAAACGGTAATTTTTAGTTTAGTTGGATATTATTAATTACAGCATGTAAAAATAATCAAAATCTTACTGAAAACTAGCAACTTATATAATTACAGCATGTAAAAAAATCAAAATCTTATTAAAAACTAGCAACTTATATAATTACAGCATGTAAAAAAATCTAAATCTTATTGAAAACTAGCAACTTATATACCTACAGCATGTAAAAAAATCTAAATCTTATTGAAAACTATAGCAACTTTATTTAAAGTCGAAGGTTTTCTTGTTAAAAAAAATGTTTTACGTCTCACTACAGTCGTGATTAAAGAAGGGATATAGCTAAGATACTGTTGTCAGGTCAATAAAGATGGTATATTTTGGTTTAACTATTGATTTACTCATAGGGTCTTTACATCGGAAATAAACACATTTATTATAAAGCCAGTTGATTGCATGAGACGGGTCATTATGTTCATATACTAGTATTCTATAATGGTATGATACACAATCACTAACGGGAGGGATTGTGCTTGGTTTTCATAAGATAAAGACATAATCTTTCAATCAGTTTAATTGAGGTCCGGAGCGGTCATGTCAGCAACTACAAGCAATATTTTTTTAACTTATGTATCATTGTCATTTTGTTTAGTTTCTTTTGTTTCATATTCTGTCATCGGACTCGGACTTCTTTTAAAATGAGTTTTACTGTGTCAATTAACGTGTGTTTCTTTATTCTGCATTGCTTAGATGTATAGGGGAGGGTTGAGATATCAATAAACATGTTTAACCTCGCTGCATTTTTCTGCATGTCCTAAGTCAGGAGCCTGTGCAGTACTAAGGGTGCAGTATGTACCCAATGAAAATATTATTGTATTATTAATGTATATTTATTTTTGCGTGCGTGTGTGCGTGCTTGCATGCGCGCGTGTGTGTTTGTATTGAAATTTCATAAGTGACGCTATTTTTTTAAACCACAGGGCACTTTTATTATATCTCTTGTAAAAACTACATGGAATGGTGCCTCACAATTCTGTCAAACCTTCAATGGTGAAATTACATCTCCATACCATATAGCTAGTTCGTCGAAAGGAACACAACATCCTGGATCATACTGGATAGCGCAAATTAGAAAAGTCCAGTACTATTTATCCAAAGGTACGTAAACTACATGTGAAGGAATTCAATCTTTATATAATCAATGTCAGGATCTTTGATAGCCGACCTTACGATATAAGCTTTTCTAATTGTTGAAGGCTGTACGCTTGCCTATATTTGCTTACATCCACTTTATTTGAACTGAGGTTGATAGTTTTCTCATTGGCAATCCTACCACATCTCCTAATCATTTCTTATTAAAAATATTATAGAAAAATGTAAAATTCGTATTTGTTAGTACAAATTACTCTGTATGTGTTATAATATGTTAGACTTTTATAGACTTTATACCCGGAGCTGAGAACTACTGCATTGCTGCACGAGTAAAATCGGATGGATATCTAGACATTTTACTTAGATCATGTGACCAACTATTACCTGCATTGTACTATTTTAATATTTCGCCTCAGCTACCAGGTACTACACAAAACGGAACAAATAGATTTGCTACTCCTTCTAGGGGTAAAGATGGATCCCCACACCAACCTGTATCAGATGGTACGTATATATAAAGAACCTACTCAATCAATTTAGTGCCCAAGCTATAAATTACGTATATAGTTATTTATGCACCTCATGGCATAAACAAATTTTAATCAAATATATTTCCTCATTGACTTAATGATGAAAAAAAATACAGAAAATGTACAAAAAGAACGAATCCCTTTTACAAAAAACTTACGAAGAATAAAAATGAACAAACGGGGCACAGTCATTAAATGATAGAGCAATATACTGACCAATCAGCTTAAAACGACTAGAGTAGAATACAAATGACAAAATAAATGGTGTGAAGTCGACAGCATTTGTGTTATTTTTTTTACAGTGTGGATTAAAAGAATACACTGTAATGTAGATGCAGGGGGAAAAAAATAAAAATTATTCCACCGCTTTAAATTAAAGGGAGAGGGATATACTGTTTTACCTCTGTCTGTCCATCCGTTAGTTCATCCGTCCCATGAATATTTTCGTCACATTTTTTTTCAGGAACTACTTGACAAGGATTTCTGAAATTTGGTTTCAGGGTTTATATAAGTCTGCAATACAGTGTAATGCGTTTTCAGATTCATCAATCAACAACTTCCTGTTTACCGAACACTTATATAAATTTTTACACTTTTAAGATTATCCACTTGCGGTGGTATCATCAGTAAGCAGTAGCTCACAGTTTCACTTTTGTTTTTGTTTAATAAGTTTTGTCTTGCTCGAAAGCCATAGTAAAAAAAAGAAGATGCCAAGGGAAACAATTATACACAAACTTCGAATTATAACAAACAATAGACAAAGAAAAAACAAAGGACAGCGGAAAAACATGGATAACCCAGAACTACTTTGAAAATGTCGGCTTTCGGGGATTAATTTGTAGTCGGTCATTTACTTATTTAAAATATCTTAGTATTTTAAATACCATAGCTGTTTTAAATATGAAAATGTCCTATATTGTAGGTATATTAGCTGTGGTTGTTTCAATACCTTGTTTAGTTGTTGCTGTCGCTGCAGTCACTGGTTGGTTCACTTACAGGTAATCATTTCAATATTTAGACATATTTTAGAAACTAAGATTAAATGGTTGACATACAAAACTAAGATTAAATGGTTGACATTCAAAATTAACGACATAAATATGTAACTACTAGAACACACCCGTGATATCGCGGGTCCGTGACTGAATTAAAGTATATAACTATGAGCAAGACTTATTTTTGATTCGTCGTTTTTACGTGATGCCGGCTGACAAATTGGACCTCGTAATTTTAGTATTATAGATACACTGAAATGTCATCGAATATTGAATTACTTACAATTAATCATTTATACATCTAAATTATTTGAAATAAAAATAAACTTTCATGAACAGTTGTATTTTGTATCATTTCAGATGGTTTCATAAGAAAGCACAGAATATGAACGGACTGAATAACTTGCCTCGGCAAATATCCTATTATGAGTCGTCAGGTGATTTCCCAACTACAACTACTACAACCGAACATGAAGTTTCTAGTGGATATGAAATGACCGATATTGCGTACTCTGAACCAATCGATTGTATCGATAACGAGGACCGATATAATCATATCGATCATACACGACACCGTGAAATCAATGAATCTTCAACGAGTAAATATCATGTCATGGTTTCCAATGAAGACAAGATGATCCTGGACGGTTATCATGCAATAAATCATTTTCCCAAGGATCGTGCACCCAATAAAGACTATGACAGAATGTCTACAGTTAAAATGGAACAACATGGGGACATGTTGGATGAACAAACTTCATTCAATGTTTATAATACAGTACCTTCTGATGAATACAACGAGGACCCTTATTATGATATCGATTATATCGATAGCTATGAATCTGATTAATAATCAATAATTTATCATCATTATAACTCAATTATAATAACAAATAGTCGATATTTTATATGGTTTATAGTCTAGTATATTTACATCTTGTCTTTGCATCATTGCCAGTTTGTTTAGTTTCTTTTGTTATCTATTCTGACATCGAACTCGACTTCTTTTAAACTGAGTTTTACTGTGCGTATTGCTGTGTGTTTGTTATTTCTACATTGGCTAGAGAAAGAGGAGGAAGGTTGAGATCTTAAAAAATATGTTTAACCCCGCCGCGTTTTTGCGCCTGTCCGATGTCAGGAGCCTCTGGCCTTTGTTAGTCTTGTATGATTATTAAATTTTAGTTTCTTTTATATATTTCAGAGTTTAGTATGACGTCCATTATCACTAAACTAGTACAAATGTTTGTTTAGGGTCCAGCTCAAGCAGGCCTCCGGGTGTGGGATTTTCTCGCTGTATTGAAGACCCATTGGTGTTTTTCGGCTGTTCTCCTTCTCTTTAGTCTCTTTGATACATTCCCCATTTCCATTCTCAATTTTATTTTCTGACAATGAGAGAGCAACAAAACGCTACAAATAGCTAATTACCTACTAGATGTATGTCAACTAACAGTCTTTAACCTTTTTCACATCGTGTCAAGCTTGAAATTGAAACGATTTTTGAAAGCTGTTAAAGACTATCGTGCAGTCTTGCAGTCAAAGACTATCTAAGAACAGATATAATTTCAAATGAAACAACTGACGAGATTACCGACGTATGCCGAATATGTTTACAGGCTAAAGGGCTAGACTCGTTCATTTTATATATCAAATTCCTTTAGTTCAAATCACAATCCGTATAAACATTTGGAGATGTTGCATGATTGTCAGTGATAATGCTCTTCGTCGCAGGGTAAGGTTGAGAGCCAACGTGATCAATAGTAAAAACGAACCCAACACCTTTAATTGACACTTGAAATTTTAACATTGTAATTGTTTTATGGCAGACAATCATTGGACTACTAGCTCTCGGCTTGATAAAGGCAAACAAAGATTGATTAAACATGTTTGTGATCGCCCAACCCTTCTCCGTACATGAGGCACTGGTGTATAAGTACAAGATAAGAACAACCTATAAAATGTACGTATGACCAGATGAGTAATTTCGATATAACTTGTGTGAATCCTGAACCTAATGAACTTTTTGAGCCATATTATATTTAGTCGTTTTCTACACTTATAAAGCTAGGCAGTTCAATTCTGTATCGACACTTCTTGGAAGATTAAAGACGCGTTAGTTAAAGCGTAAGTAAGTAGAATGTATTCAGTTAAACTAGTAAAAGTTCCGAAACTTAAACACAATGAGATATACAAGTTAATTAAGTGGTAAATTTGTCAATTATTGAGATCAGAGTGCGTAGGTGAATAACCTTTACATATAGGACTAAATTCTTATATTTTTTAACATTTACTTCACGTACTATTTACATAACACTTGGTTTATATTTTCTAAACTTCAAAACAGATAAATTCTTATTTCATGTGATTGATTATTTGAAAAACATTAGAAAGAGATAACAATTTAGGTCAAGTTGGTATGGTATTAGTTAGTTAAACAAAAAGTTGAAAGTTAAAAAACATTAATTAGAATATTCCCACTGTCTTGGTCTGTGTTACCTTAGTAAGGAAATAATTACAAAAATTACGTAAGTATCTCAGTATAATATTGTGTTAAATAGTCCATACCGTCACTGATGCGTGCTATATAGATGAAACGCGAGTCTGGTATACCATATTATAAGCCTGGTCATAATCTTTGATGACAAAAACTAAATCGATGCCACCTAGTGGACGTTTCGTATCCGAGTGTATCACCAGCTTGTATTCACCACTTTTGGAGGTGCATGTTTATGTTGACAAAAAATATTATTTATATGTTCATTTTCTGTAGATTTACTCTTTTAAAATGTTGATTTTTTCGAAACACTGAAGCTTGTTTCCCCTCCAGACCGTAGATTGCCTCAGCAGATCTCAACAGTATTTCTCATAACTTTTCGAAACTTAATGTTTTCATTGCTCTTCCATGCACTTCGTATTTGATTTTGCCTTTTATTGACAGTGGATATCACCTTGATATAATGAAATAATGAAAAGATTGTACCCCCTTGATGTATATTGTCTGAGAATAACTGAAAAATCTATTAACCATCTACCATAATGTAAGAAAACAACGAACGATGTCTTTGCAATGCTGTCATTATATATGTGTGTTGATAAATTTACAGTTCATGGACACCGTCATCAATAAAGTTTAACAAATACAAACGACATAACAAATTTTATCTTTCAAAACTCAAAACAAATTTACTTTTTACCAATATTATATAAGTAAGATACCAGTTGATTAAAAGACTTTCCATCTCCATTTTGTCGACCAAAGTTCATCTTTTCTGAAAATAGCAAAAAAATCTAAATCAAGGCAATGTATTTTCTTATTTTTTGACTTTTGTTGGCGGAAACATTCTTAAAATAGAAAGTTAATCTAACATGTAAACTGTATAATGTGCTAACAGTGTTTAAATTTTAACTAGTGTTTGAAGTTTAATGTATTTTAATTGTCAAAAATTAAATTCTAGCTACTAACATAGAGTTACCTGACCAATGATTCTTAACGTTTACCCAATAACTGCATAAATTGAAATTGCACCAAAACTTGTCAAACTTGTATTCCGTATTAATTCTGATTGATTAAAGTATTGGCGAATCATGTCAACTCTTTAATAAAAGACACGAAAAGATCAAATGCACTAACAATTTACAAGCAATGGTGATCATCTGAATTCAGAGCGATTGTTTTTGGTTGACGAGTTTCAAATTTTCACCATAGTTTTCTGTGTAACGTTTTGTTTGCCTTATGGATTCTTTGTCTGGTAATATCCAGAAATTGAACATATAGAATGAGAATTGTCAACCGAAGAAAAATCTGTTAAAAACATCAATATTTCAGTCGTAAATTGTAAATTGAGAAATTATTACGTGCATTTATTATTGCGATTTTTCACGAATTGACAACATTGCGAGTTTAATTATTGCGATTACAAGCAAATCTGCATAAAGATCTATGTATTATTTTTTTTTATCAAAATGCGAGTTCTCATTATTGTGATACTCACACAATCGCATTATTAGAATTAATAAAACCTCGCAATAATTTCTAATTCACAGTATTTAAATCAAACTACTTACGCTGAACTCTTTTATCAGCAATCTTCAAGGACCCTGAATCTGCTATTTTCTGCAATAGACTGCTTGGTAAGGTAAATGATCCTGAAAATCATTAAATAGCGAAGGCTGAATGACCATGTACTATAACAGATTTGTATACGACGACCTTGACTACCCATAAGGGTCTTGCACGGTTGGATTCGTGTGATCCTTGTTGCAGAGATAAGAGTTAAAATCTTTCCTTTATTCCGTGACTCTTTCCCATGTTAGACCAAATTATCATTTATTCTATAAAATTATAACTGGCTGAAATTGCGTGAAGACTAAACTGGTGCTACTCAAATCTTCAAAACCAGTAAAAGAGGCAAGACTTATTTCCTCTGATATTATTTTAACATATGGGAAATTTTCAAAAACTTCTCTGATCTAGACAAAAAAATACAGTTTCACAGCTTCATCTAAAAGTCTAAGGAATTTTAACAATATTATGACTAACTTTTTAACATTGCATATGATCAAATTTTAAAATGTCTAAATAGCTCAAAACTTCAGCTTTAATAAATCTTTTGCACATGTACTACCATTATATCGGCACTAAATGACATGTGTTTTATTTTGTTGGCTGTGTTTAGACTTTTTGTCGTTTTGGTGTTTAATTCCTTTCCGGTTCGTTCTTCTGTTGTACTGTTACACGGTCACCATCTTCTCAGGTTTATGAGAGGATTTAGCGCTCGCAAATTAGTTTCACCTGCCACATTTCATAGAAAATCCAAAGTCAGGAAGGAGCCTTCAATTCAGTATTTGTCTCATTTTTCTGTCTGTCGTAAATGTGTTTTTTTTACGTTCCGGCTGTTTGTTTCTCGTTTATTGTCCTACATTGTCATGCCGAGTTGTTTTCATGGCTATGATAACCTATAGTTAGATGCCTCAAAGTAATTTGGTTTATAGCTGGTAGTTTCATTGACTATCATACCACATAACTTTATTCTTATAAACATTAAAACGTAACTTACCAGACACCGTCAGTGACAATAAACACACTAAAGACATAAACATGCTGTACTTCATTCTGTTCCTATTATGTTCAGTAATAGAAGTTTCTTGTTATGAATGCAGAGAATATCTCTTCTGATAACTTTATAGAGGAGCGCAATATATCCGATTAATTTCCAAATACATATTAAACCGATTAACTTCATTTTGCAGTTAATTAACTGCTTGATCAGATTGTATAGACACTTGACCAGTATGAATTATTTCCAGTTACTTTTATACGATTTACGAAAAACAATGCCAACAAGCGATGCATTCACGATTTGATATTATTTAAAAATAAGGGTGACAGTGTACACTATACGAAGAACTAATCGAACATGCAAAGCCTTGTGTGATAGTATCTAGAAATAAGGGTGACGGTGTACAATTTACGAAAAACTAATCGAACATGCGAAGCATTGTGTGATAGTAATTAGAAATAAGGGTGCCATTGTACAATTTACGAAGAACAATGCGAACATGCGAATCCTTGTGTGATAGTATCTAGAAATAAAGGTGACATTGTACAATATACGAAGAACTAATCGAACATGCGAAGCCTTGTGTGATAGCATATAGAAATAATTAAGGGTGTCATTGTACAATTTACGAAGAACAATGCAAACATGCGAAGCCTTGTGTGATATTAACTAGAAATAAGGCTGACGTTGTACAATATACGAAGAACTAATCGAACATGCGGAGCCTTGTGTGATAGTATCTAGAAATATGGGTGACGGTGTACAATTTACGAAGAACAATGCGAACAAGCGAAGCCTTGCGTAAGAGTATATGAATAAGGGTGACAGTGTACAATTTACGAAGAACAATGCGAACATGCGAACCCTTGTGTAAGAGTATCTAGAAATAAGGGTGCCATTGTACAATTTACGAAGAACAATGCGAGTATCTAGAAATAAAGGTGACATTGTACAAAATACGAAGAACTAATCGAACATGCGAAGCATTGCGTAAGAGCATTGCGTAAGAGTACTTAAACTAGAGGTGCCAGTGTACACTTTAGGAAGTCGTGATCATATTTTCACCTCCTACGTCACTTTCACATCTCTCTAAGACGCATTGTCCTCGAGTATTTTGAGCTAGTTACGTACATTTCATTCAGGTATATACTACTATACTCATACTTTTCCGATGCCAATGTAGAAATATCGTATTTTGCGATCTGTCAATCAAAACTCGTACAGTCTATGATGTTATCCCAGTTAGCCGTTGATTTATCAAAATTAATTCAAAGACCCATAATTAGCAGAGTATTACAATACACAAATAATTCTGACAATCATATCTAAATACATATGATCACCTTATTTTATGATATTAAGCTACAGTCAGACCTAAGCCATAAGCATATATTTTAATTAATAATTAATGATATCGATTATATAAAATAGCAGGGCAATATTCAGAACGGTCACATATATATGATACATTGAGCTTTCTGAGTTCAAAACATTTATGAACAAATTGAAACAGTAAAATAATCTGCCGGCTTATCCAAATAACGAAATATATATCTAGATGATAATATTGAAGATACATAAATGAGTTATAACGCGTAAATGGCGTAACCAGTGTTCTGTTATTAGAATTGTTTCTGCATCAACCACAAGGGCTCGTCTCATGGAAGTTTTTGTAGATGAAATGTATACACATCGACTGTTATGCGGACAAGCATATATTTGTCCCAAAAAATTCCACGAAACGAGCCCTCATGCATTTAATTTAAACGATATCAAGAATATTACAAATATTATAAAAGGGGGCGTCAATTGAACTTGTCCTTGTTTTTACTCTCCTTTTTTAAAGGTTAAGTGTTTAGATAACATCATTTATAGAAACTTATAAGCAAGTTCATTTGCCTGAGTGAATGTTTGTTTGTTTAACGTGCAGAAACCATAACATAATTAAATTGTTTTTTCGTAGTTAAGAGTAACAATAAGCATCACTTGCAATATTTTGAAATGATATTATAGGAGTGGACCTTTCATGATCAAAGCAGGATACTCCGACAACACACCTATAAAAATTGTTGACTCATCTTCATTTTATATGTTACTATCCAAAATCAGAAATCTGCTATCTGTGGTAGCAGTGTGCATTATCAGATTTTGATTCATATTAAAGTTGTCTGGTTTTATCGTATGAATCGTTTCTCCTTTGATCGGTACCTTGGGTTGTTTTCATTTTTGAGGCATAAATTGTCTCTATTGGCGGTTCCAGTTGTGTCTATGAAATGGCGCATGTTGTCTTCAAGCTACACGTTTTGTGTATTTATTTATCGATCAAATATCACACCAGCCATCTTCTATAAGACTATTATATCTAAGTTGTCTTTATCATAGACGATCTGACATGTGTCTAAAGACTTGTCTCTACAAACGGTCCAACATCGTTGGTTTTTTTTTAAACCGGTCCGATATGTCTTCATTTTTCAGTTGAACAGTGATAATTCGCTCAAGTTTTATAGCTATTTTATAATAAACTTAATTTTTCGTTTGTTTATTTTTAGTAAAAATTGTATTTCAGTATTCACACTATGCAAACACTGCATATATATATATACTAAATCCCCGTTCGGATGACGTCAGTCCTTCAATTCAACACTATCGGTGATGTCGCGATATCCTGTGTTAATAAACACATTTTCAGTGTGTTTTTTACATACCTAGTATTTCGATTTGAATAACAAGTTCGTCATGTTAAATATTAAACAATCCCGGAAAAATCCATCATGCAAATAAATATATATATAAAGCTACATGAATGATCATCAAATTTGTACATATGAGAATATCGTCACGATTTTCATTTTTAATATTTATCTTCTTTATCATAAGATATTTAAATAAAATGTATTTTCCAATTCACCTTAAACTGAACTGTATACACCCTCATTCAATAGTACAAAAGTATTCAAAATCAATGGCTAAATACAATGTTTGCCAAATTGAATTCTAGATATATTTTGAATTATACAATGGGACATTAGAACACAGAAATCATAACTATAATTGATTGGTCCTTATAAAAAGAAAGGTTAGATCAAGAATTTGTGTAGTGAGACTAATCTTTGGTTAGATGAATTTATAAAAAAAACTAGACCTTTTCAACCAACCTCTATACATTTGAAGGAGAGGTTCACTTGGGAAAAGAGAGATCCAGACAACACATGAGAGACTGCGAGAGGGGGACTTTAATTTTGTATTCTATTTTTTTCGCCATTTTCTTATATCTTATAGCATTCCATTATTCTTTATTCTTTATTTTTTTAATCGTCTTTTATCTTTTTACAAAACGTCATAATACAGTTAAATTATCTGAACTTATGTCAAGTACAAGAAAACCAGTTCTGAAGAAGCTTTTGTCTTTATTAAAATTTATTAATACTTGTGTTTGTACTCCTGTCTTGTAACTTATGTAACCTCTCTCACTTAATTATTTGTACATATTGTTATTATTTGTATATTTTTTTTTTTTATCTCTTTACCGATGTAATGCATTGATAAAAATGATATATACAAATTATTCGCATGCCTTCAAACCCCACTTAGACCCACATAACACTTTTGAAAGAATACAGTTTTTTTTACTATTCTGAGTCATCAATTGTTTTATATTTAACTTTTTTTAAAGCTAAAGAACAGATCATTTTAATTCCTAAAAGACAGTCCCTTTTGTACCAACACAATTTGCTCCTTACCTGGCATAGTGTTGCTTCAAATAGTGTATCTGCACTTAAAAGGTAAAAAAGGGATAGAATTTTGATTTTATTCCATAGTATATTACTTAATCACTCGTCTAAAGATCGATGTGGAAATCGTTACAAAACAAATAAGCAACACATTGCTTAGTATGGTATGTCATGAAAACATTTTGATTACGTATAACTTGTACAGTCTTTTATCAAAATGGAACTGAATCGATATGCTAAAAAAGTTTGTGAGTTATCTCTGATTTACAATACATCGCTTTCATTTTTTAAGGTGACAACTGTTAATTGTATCGTGTTTTAGCACTGAATGAACACTCGTATTTTAGCACTGAATGAACACTCGTATTTTAGCACTGAATGAACACTCGAAGTTGGCCAAATCATTTTTTAGTGATTCGGATGATAAATATAAAATAAAACTTTAGCTCAATTTCATCATGAAAAGGGTCAAAATGTTATACATTCCGTCAAATTATATGACACGATCATATTTTCATCACAAATTTAATACATCAATAAAAATAATGCATATGTCAAACGCTAATTTCATAAAGCATCATATATGATATATATATCCATAATAATTATTACAGAAAGGCTCCACTCATTTTTTATCCTATTTTTTATTTTTAAGATATACCAATTTTTTCCATGGGTATGCATAAGTGCGTCAAAATATGTAATTCTTTTTCGAACAATACTGAATGAATGATTTTTAAAAGGTCTATATTTACCAGTTATATACTTCACTTCAAAATGAATTATGGTACCTTGAAGGAACAAATCAGTCTAGTGTTGCTTAACACTTGACATACGCAGAATCTCTTTGTTCTCACTGCGCTATTACATCTGTAATCTGGATTTTTTGTACATGTAAATACTAAATAAATGTCTTCAAGTTAAACAAGATAATTATTTATTGACATTTCTGAAAATAAATATAAGTTTTAGATTAATTTGTGGTCATTGGTATTTATAGCGACTATTTAAATATTTAGTCTTGATTAGTGACCACTCTAGTGCAGTTTTATTGAGGATCATATTGTACTAATGTGCCTATACAGGAATCATTTATGAGGCTGTCCAAGTAAATATCAGGCAAATCCTATAATATGGGTGGCACAACATATTTTTTTCCCACTGAATTTTTGGTTCCAATGCAATATTTATATCATACAAAGGATATATATTTCAAAGATATTTTTGAATCAACAGTGGATGGCTCAGAAACTGATTTTAAAAGTTCACTAAACAATGCAACAAAATTTTGTACAAAATGAAGAGTTATCTCCCATTTCAATGAACTTTCAGTGCTTTCTATGTGGGTTTTTTTCTCTTTGTTTGTTGCAGTTAATAAAAAAAAAAAAAAACTTTGAGAAAGAATGACTTTGTGATATGAAATAGATGGAAAAAATTTAAAGAAAAAAAATATGTCATGTGCCATCCACTGCCTGGTTTATCCATGGTCCCTCTTAACTACTTCGTTTAGTTGAGACTTGTCATTAAGATTGAATACACATTGAAAAAAGGGGGAGTCAAACATTGAAATAATAACAGTTTTTGTTTATCCTACATTTTCTAAAATGAATAGGCACATCTCTCTTAAATTAATCTTCAGACATTCTTTTTTAGGGAAAGAAATAAAATTGATCTCTCCAAGTAATGGTTGGTTATCACGTCTTTGATTTTTAAGTATATTAACCGGATCTTAAAGTGTATGAATGAAAGAAGATGTTACTTATATTCTTAAATGATACAGCAGTCCAATGATAAAACAATAAAATGACATATATTGTGGTCAACACACAGTTCTCAACAAAATACAGGTGGCTTTACAATTTGTAGTTCGGGTAAATGTTTTTTTTATTTCAAATAAGCTGTGCAGTATAACCATCATAAACTGTCTTGAACAGAGTTCTAGAAATTTCGTTTATCCTTGTTGTCTTTAGAACTACACACTTATATAATGCTAACAACAAGAAAAGATTTGGCGATCCTGTATGAGCAGTAAAACTTTTGCTACCTAAGCATATGTTATAAATAAGAGGAGGCAAATTTGTCCAAAAGTTATGCGGTGATATACAATGTAATTAGGAACTACACTAAATATCAAAAAGCTGGAAAAGAAAAAAAAACCACCGCAAACATTTAGGCGGACATCAGGAAAACAACTTCTTCGAAATTAGAGGACCTTCCTTGGTTTACAAGGTTTGGACAGTTTTCGAGAACACTGCATGATTGTTGAATAACTATAAAATTACGGAGATAACATTCGCACATGCAGATAAACCTTTCTGATTTAGTCGGATACGAATATAGCATGTTGAGTACAGCCGTAAGAACCACATATCATCACGTTCAGTAAAGAATAGCACACAAAAAATGCGGAAGTATGAAATTGAAACTAAGATGTACCATGTTTGTGTGTCCAGCTGGCCAATGACGTATGTTTATAAATCTAATAATGTCCTTATTTCGTTATGACGATCTACGGAAACTGTTTTTTTCTGGACTTTTTACATGTCAGAAAGAGTTGTTTTTAAGATTTAAGGTTAGAAGTGATCTTCCCTGACCCCAGGTACATCAAAGACCAAACATTATCCTGCTACTTACTAAAGTTACGAATGCTAGACAACACGACATGCGTCGCGACTTCCGAATGTTTATATTGTGACAGATCATTGATAACAAATTTACCGGTCAAAATATATTAAAGTTTGGTAGTAAATATGTTAACAGTAGGGTAAAAATAGTTAGGATAAATCATATCTGAAGATTGACATGTTTGAAAATATCCTGTACAAGGGTAAGAAAGTAATGTTGCATTAACAAATTACAGATATAAACTGTAAATCGGACTTGCCAATGAAAAGGTTCCTGCACGTTCCCGGTTCATCTCTACATCTGAAGCAATATTGCATACCATATCCGGCGTTTAAAACAGCTAGCTTCCACCACAATGTAAGATTTCAGTTTCTACTCTCGACACAAGATTAGAAGTCTTTTTATCACAACAATGTCAGTGAATAACTTTCGATTTTGCCCTGATGAGAGAGGTTTGCATTTTGTTTGTTTGTACATCTCTCTTGTTTCTGTGGATTTATCACGCGGATTCTTGTTTCTGTGGATTTATCACGCGGATTCTATACTGAACCGGAGAAAGTTTTTTATTCAATGTAGTGTATACCTTTCAAAAACTATCCGTTGATACATATGGAAATTTTTAAGAAACTAAGCTTTCCAAGTATTCAAATATTTATACATTCTTTGTTTTTATTTTTTGTTGGTTTCAGCGATCGTGATACGGTACAAATGTCTTTGGACTTCAAATCTCATTGAGGTAGGTTTAATCATTACTTTTTTCTTTGAACGACATAATAACGTGCAGTATCTTTCAATAGGTCAACTGAAGAAGAAAGTTCGAACATTTTAGTATTCTACTCTTGCATTAAATAGTTTTTCTGTAGTAATCTAAACTAAATGTCATGTGTTCTTTTGTACAATTATGACTAACTCGGTGCGTACGAACCACGAGATGTCTATTGAATCATATCACGATCGAATTTTAAAATAGACCCTTTAAAACGTAACTAGGTAAATATTACCTTGGCGTATATTCAGTCTTAAAAGTATAGAAATGAATCGACCCAGTCTTTTTCTAATTTTAGCCTTTTAAAATGACAAGATATGCTAACAGTATATATAGTTAAACCCGCCTTCTTCACATTTCATTCTGATATGTGAACTGTTTGACTGAAGGTAAGAAATTGTAATATTCAACAAACTGATATGTAATAAATTAGTCTATAACCCCGTATATTCAATTCAAATTAATAAAATAATTGTGTTTTTATAAATTTTGAAATTCTAGTTTTTGATAGAATATTTTTTCAAGAATATCAAGACGGAATTTGATAATTCAACAGTACGTGGATTTTGATTTAGTTTTATTTTCGTTTTGGTTCTTAGTTTCTTTTATGTAGATGTTACGTAGAGGAAAAGTCTTATTCGCCCAAATCTTGGTTGAAGCAAAACAAAAATATAGAAAAGCAAACGACATGTTTTCCGACTTGCTTAAAGTATTGTCAATTCGGTTTCAAGTTATGGTATACGTCTCCTCCTATTTGTACTCAGATTTAAATGGTTTGTTGATAGATCGATTGTTTGTTCACTTTGCTTGAGCATGCTGAAACTTTACAAGACACGATTGTATGACAGCTGACACTCTTCAACAGCAACGATACGACCGTCTTTATTAGATATTTTTGAAGTCTTTTTTAGACATCAAAATTTTTAAAGTGAAATTTGATTTTAGTTTTTTAAGACTTAAAAAGTTATGTCCCGAAGGATGTAAATATTAATACAATAAATGTTTATGCTATTGTCATTTTCCATTTTCAGTTGAATCTAATATTATAAAATCCTATCTTATTCATTGGAAAGTGCTCGACAGTTAAATAAGATAAATGACAAAAGACAAACCAAATTAATAAGCTATGTCACGACTGTTGATTCGTGAATATTTGTTGAATTTGGAGGTTTGGTCTTCCAACAGACTATTGGAATCCCAATGGGTACCGATTGCGCTCCTCTACTTGCAGATTTGTTTTTGTATTCATATGAAGCAGAAGGTATCCAAGGGCTTGTACAAAAAGGAGAAAAGAAATAAGCCCAGTCTTTTAATTTCACCTTTCGGTATATTGATGATGTACTGTCTCTTAATAATAATAGATTCAGCGATCACTTACATTTAGTATATCCAAGTGAACTTGAAATTAAAGATACTACCAACAGGGATAAATCTGCTTCATATTTAGACCTTTTTTCTCGAAATGACTACTGGTGGTAGGTTAAAATACCAAAATTTATGACACACGCGATGATTTTAATTTTCCTATAGTCAACTTTCCATTTCTGTGTAGCAACATTCCAGCGGCACCAGCATATGGACTTTATGTGTCTCAATTGATACGTTACTCTAGAGCTAGCTCAAAGTACGTTGATTTTGTTGAACGAGGAATACTGCCTTCTCAAAAAATGTTAAGACAGGGCTATGAATCAATCAAATTAAGGTCATCACTCAAGAAATTTTACGGTCGCCATCATGAGCTGATTGGCCATTATGACAAAAGTGTGTCAGAAATCATATCTGATATTCTTCTTCAGACATAATGACCTTCCGTCATTACCGGACTGAACAAAGAAATAACACGACGGGTGCCGTATGCGGTGCAGGAAATGCTTATCCTTCCGGAGCACCTGATTTCACTCACAGTTTTTAGTGGAGTTCTTGTTTTTTCTTAATTTTCATTTATAATTGTTGACGTAAATGTCTGTTGGTTTTACGAGTCTTTGTTTACTCCTTGGTTTGATTGTTTTTGGTCTTTTAATGATACACTTGTATCATGGTATCGTTCGACAAAACTTTTGGTTAAAAATAATTATGTTAACTTTGTAAAAAAAACAGCAGTGTCGTAGAAGAAGAATAATGTTTGTAAGGTTCGCATGGCCATTATAATTCATAAAAATGTTTAAAAAAAAATATTAAAGAAAACAGCTGAATAATCTGAGCCGGTCAAATTTGGGGATATCTCACGGATGATCAATAAAATCATTTTGAAAAACTTATATCCGAACCCGCGCAGGGAAGTAGTTATACATATATCTTATTTTTAAAATTTTGGGGTTTGGGTTATCTTGATATCAAATGTTATTTCGCACGCACCAATGTTAATTATGAGGTTAATTAAGTCATCGTTATTTCATTTTATATTCATCAACTTAAGTAGAATATTCTTTTTACTTAATGTACATGACTGATAAATATTCAAAAAAAGATTAATAACTCTGTGAAAACATTCAAATAAATACAATCAAACATACAAAAATCGATGATAAAAAGTTTACCCGTACATCACACCGACATTCTATTACTGATAGCCAATATTGTTACAGTTACCAATAGCTATGCCCTTTTAAAAGATTACCTTTTTTCTGATAAAATAATTGATTTTTTTCAGCTGATAATTTTTGGCAGGTAGATGTAGAATATTATCTTATTTTTTGTAGGAGACTTTCAAGCCCAACGGATATCGCCATTCTTCACTTTCAGTAGTTAGTAAGAATGGAGTCTACCGGCATTGTAACGGTCTTCTTCCTTTTGGGATTTATCTTATTTGCAAATGTAAGTTGTTCATGTTTATTTGTATGTGCCTTATTACAAGTGGCCCGTATTTTGAAATATATATATAGCAATTGTTTTAATAAATTTCTGTCACTTGTCCAAAAGAAATGTTTCTGATCTCTTGTAGGTCATACAAGTAAAGATAAAATGTAAATATTTAACACAATATAATTGATTAAATCATTGAAAACAAGTTGAAATTTTAAGTTTGATGTGTTTGAGCTTTTCTTTCTACTTTTTTATAAGGGACTTTCCGATATGAAAATTGGAGTTTGGTAGTTTTGTTATTTTACTTTTGAAATCTTTCAGGCAAGATTTTCTAAAGATTCGGGTTGTGGTGTGACAAAAGGATGCTTTAGTGACTGCAGATCATGGGACGGATGTACATATCTTATAACATGGGTACAAACATCAGCCGGTGTGGACTTTACTATAAAGGGGTCATTAATGTCATCTATAGATCAATATATTGCAGTTGGCTTCTCGAGTGACAAGAAAATGGTAAGTCTTACTACTAGTACTTCTTCAGTTTTGTTTATAAGGAACATGACATTGTAAGTTTTACCTAGTTCCACCTATTCGAATCTCCCTCTTAAACTGAAATAACACAATACTTTGTATTGTCTGGTATAATCATTTGGTTGTAAGTATTGTATTTCATCCTTATTCAGAACACAGAAAGACAGAAAACTTTTCAACTTTTATAGACTAGTCTAAATTGTAATTTACTGTTCATAAAATTACCGTGAGGGTGATGAAAGTTTAACTGATTCTTTGTAAAATTACAAAGTGACGGTAGACCAGGGTAGTGTAACATATTATAATAATAAATACTTTATTTAAAGAGGGTAAAATCAGTGAGTACAATACTAATCTCCCCTGATGCCCTCTAAATTTTATACATTTACATACATACTTTTTATGCAAAACAAAAGGCGAAAAACATACATAATAGGTTCATGAACATATTTTTTTTAATGTTAGATGCACAAGATATATATATGGACTTTTATATAATAGGTAAGTTTCATATGATAATTACAATTTTAGTTAAGAAACAAGAAATTACAACAACAAACATTCGAACTGTTATATCGTTTTTATTTTTTGTATTCGAACAGGAATACTGTTCCAAAGAACTGTACCGGAATATTGAAATGTTTGTTTATAAAAGGAGAAGGTCCAGTAAGACCCCTTTTTGACCCCAAATGTAGCAGTTTTACAAAATTGTTAAAATGTAAACTTTTAGTTATTTATTGGACAGAAGAAAGATTCTGCTACATAATTATGGGCTGTTTTTGACAATACAATGCACATATATCGGGTACTACCACCATTTAGTCATGCTAAATTACCGAAATCTTCTCAATTCTAGGATTTTAGTTAAATTTTAGACGGTTTTCGTGTAAAACGAAAGTGGTCGCATTCGTGTTCATCCTTAATATTGAAATGCAAGTTGTATTTTATGATAATACATAACATATATAAAGGATGTGAATGAACACGGATGCGGCCACTTTCAATTTTGACAAAAACCATCTAAAAAGTGACATTTTTTGGCATGTTTGGAAGATTTTTCATATTTGAGATTGAATCGGATCGTTTTTAAAGACTAAATCAGTTAAAGTCTTTCACATAAACTAATTGATTCCAATAAAACACTTAAATGTTTAAAAAGTGTTGAAAATCTTACGTCAGATGAACCTGAAATTTGAGGCCAAAATCGGTTCTTACCGGACCTACTCCTTTGTTCTCGGACGTGGTGTGAACAGTCAATTATTGTCCGATGAACGCAAAGAATATCTTTCATTAACGTTTTGGTTATTATTAAATAATTAACAAAGATAACCAGGTGCAAAACTATTTACGCACTTGTTTGCTACATAGTATGGCTTCTTTTATTCAAACGATCTTATTGTTTTACCATTACAAGTTGATGGAAACAGGTTTACCCGATTGTCATACCATCTCAGATTTACAACTGATTATTCTAATGCAACGTCGTTTGTAACGTTCATTTTGATTTGCAACCATCAAATCACTAATTGATGCCATCGGAGCTTTAAACACAATACAGTTATTTGCTAATTATACCATTAGAGATTGACTGTAACTGATTGTAATACAATTACAGTGTGAATGTTACTTATTGTCATGCCATTAGAGTGTGTATGTTACTTATGGTCATGCCATTACAGTTTCATTGTAATTGATTCTTATTGAATTACAGTGTGTATGTAACTTATTGTCATGCCATTACAGTTTCATTGTAATTGATTCTTATTGAATTACAGTGTGTATGTAATTTATTGTCATGCCATTACAGTTTCATTGTAATTGATTCTTATTGAATTACAGTGTGTATGTAATTTATTGTCATGCCATTACAGTTTCATTGTAATTGATTCTTATTGAATTACAGTGTGTATGTAATTTATTGTCATGCAATTACAGTTTCATTGTAATTGATTCTTATTGAATTACAGTGTGTATGTAACTTATTGTCATGCCATTACAGTTTGTTTGTAATTGATTCTTATTGAATTACAGTGTGTATGTAATTTATTGTCATGCCATTACAGTTTCATTGTAATTGATTCTTATTGAATTACAGTGTGTATGTAACTTATTCTCATGCCATTACAGTTTGTTTGTAATTGATTCTTATTGAATTAAAGTTGTATGTAATTTATTGTCATGCCATTACAGTTTCATTGTAATTGATTCTTATTGAATTACAGTGTGTATGTTACTTATTGTCATGCCATTAGTTTCATTGTAATTGATTCTTATTGAATTACAGTGTGTATGTTACTTATTGTCATGCCATTACAGTTTCATTGTAATTGATTCTTATTGAATTACAGTGTGTATGTAATTTATTGTCATGCCATTAGTTTCATTGTAATTGATTCTGACACCATTACATAATGGCGGTACAGTATCTTATTGTCATAGCATTAAATGACGATGGTGCATTAACCAACTATTTTGAAATTACAGGGCGATGATAGTGTAACAGAATGTGTAATGACCAATGGTAACACCTTTAGCGTCGTTAATTCGTTTAATGTTGATGATGATGACAACGAAATGACAACAGCTGTAAGTACATTATCGTGTAATTTTATGTTGCAGTGGCGGATCCAGGGGGAGGTGTTCCAGGGGTTGGATTACTGCGTTTAAATGGGGACATATAGTTGAAACCCTTTTTCCTGGGTTGGAACCCCCTTTTAAAATGGCTGGACCCGCACCTGTGTTTTACTATAGTTACATCCACATCACATCAAAATTTGTTGTAAATAAAACTCTGTATGTTATGTTTTTGCAAAATCTGTATCCCTATCCACGGAAAAAGTACTTTTATATAACCGTCGGAGCAAAAACTTCAACTTAACCACTCGGAACCTTTGGTTGAATAACGTCCTTGTAAGCAACAACCCTCTATTAATGAAATTAAGAAAGCATACGAACGCTCTCGAATATCATACACACTGGGATGTGTATGCTATATGTGCAGGTGCTGCTGGAATCTTACTTCAAAAGTTCAAAGGTTTTACGGTCATCCCTTTTGTTGTTATTACATTTATTCGATAAGATAGATGAGTACATTATACTTACCAAATTAAGAATTATTTTATTGTTGGTGCGGGGACACCATCTATATAGAGAAAAATGTATAAAGGTAATCCAAGTTTCATTTTATTAATTGTTTTGACGCTCCTGTGTGCAGTTGGTTCACATATTTTTTTCTTTTCATAGCATTATCTTATCATCATTTTCATAATAATAATTAAATTTCATAATACCACAAATCGACATAATGGAAGTTTATTAACATATACATGTTTACCAAGTTGTAACTCATTGAAATCCTATTTATTGCTAGTTAGTCTGTGGAGACATTTGCAATGTCAGGACGTCAAGTGTTTTACTATTTGCCATGCTGCTATGGTAATTGTACATGATAATCTTTCAATACTTTTGACCTTATTATTATCAGTGTATTTTATGTTTTGCAGCCAGCCACTGGTTTGTCAGCAATAAGTGGAACTTACACCAATGGTATACTGGATTGTTCTTTCCAACGTGCTAACACTACAGCAGACCCTCAGATTACTAGTCTCCTTACTGATTGGTACCTTTTTTGGGCCATTGGAAGAATGAAGCATTGTAAGTATTATTTATTGATTTAAATGTTTTATTCTTATATTTGATGTGTTTTCCTCAGTTTTAGTTTGTAAACCGGATTTGTTTTTCTCTCAATTGATTTATGACTTCCGAACAGCCGTATGCTACTATTTCCTTTATTTATGATAGAAAATTAAACAAAATATATGAACAAGCTTGAGATAACAATTGCAACTAGGTTATACAACTAAAGATCACCATTGAAAGAATCGTCATCATGATTCAATTCAAAAAGTAAGAAATCAATAGGTTGCTTTTGGAAGTTAATAGTTTCTTTGGGAAATAACATATAAGAAATTTAATATTCAAAGAGATGTTAATTCCTTTGCGTTGATATTGAATGACTTAACGAGTTCAACGCACGATCAATTGTTTTTCACTTTGACTTAGTGTCCTTATACTATATATCAAACGAGTCTCATTATATTGCAAACTCTCGGAGAGCCATTCAAAAATGATATAATATATAAATTTACTGATTTATTTATATTTTGTAGCTGAAAAACATGAACATGAAGATTGGGGTATTTCCTCAAAGGTTGTTGATCTACAAACCTACGAGGATGTAGGGGAATTAGGAAAGCCCAAAGTAAAAGCACATGGTAAGTGTTTAGATGTATTATTGAGATTCTTAGGCATGCAACGTTGTCTTTAGATGCATTTGGCTATTTATTTTAGGTATTTTTAACATATAGCTCTTGAACGATTTTCGGTGCTTATCCATCTTCGAATTTTAAGCTTCGGCTTTGAGCGTTCCGGGTACATCCAGAAAAATGCTTCGTACGCAACAAATTATTAAACGTGTTTTTTCCATTTTTTATGATCACGATTATAATGGTTTTACCTTTCCGTCTTAATTGACAATTGTTGAAAAATTACACTGAATCAAGTTAGTTTGAATAACGACATATATTAGTAGGCAATAATTTCTCTCTATTCGATGGTGAAGATGTATATAGCATTTAGCACATCAATCTATACTATCTTTAGAAATAAGAGATTATTTAGGTTTCTGAGATAATTCATTAGATTCATAATGATTTGTGTTCTTTTTTTTATTTGATAAGTTTTTAACTTGGGACAAGACAGGTTTCCTGTATGTTATACAAAGATGTATTTTATTGAATTTCAGGATGTCTAACCATTATTGCCTGGGTTGGTTTCTGTAGTATTGGTGTTGTACTGGCACGATATTACAAGCCTATGTGGATCAGCAAGAAGTTGTTTGGCGCAGCTATATGGATCCAGGTATGGTAATCAAATCCAAATGATATGAACATTTTTAATCTGTTATATTTCCAAAAAAACTGTCGTCGTCGTATGATGCATTTTTTTTATAAATATATATGCAATGATTATGTCGAAATCAGTTGATTTTGTTGCACACTTGATCAATATTCCCGTGTTTACACTTTGCAGTCTAATGGCTTAACTCTTTTAATCTTAAACATCATGGTTGATATCTGTATTATATTAATATGTCTTTGTTTATTGAATATTTCATAATACAATATGGCAAGTTATCCAATCACTTGGTTTACTTGTCCTTTTGAAAATTGTCAAAATCTATCAACTTTGCAGCAACATGTCATCTGTAGGCAAATGTAATATGTTTTCTAATGCAACAACACTTGAAGACTAATCGACAAGGAAGTGAAGTTTTACGGGGGAAATGTCTTCATTTTAGTCCATTGAATTGATCATTCTACAGTCACGATTCAAATGGAACTGGTATAAAAAAAAAGTTTGGCTATCTATAGTTCTATTTCAAAAAATTTCAAATTACAGGTCCACAGAGCACTGATGATTGCTGCAGCCTTGTTTAATTTGATTGCAGTTATTGTTATATTCGAAGGAGAATTCGAGGTAGGTGTTTCGAATACTAAAAAACTAAAAGCAAACTAATGCAGGTAATGTATTACTTAAAAAAAACTGCTACTAAAATTATATGTTCAACATTAAAAACATAATCTTTTTTTCATGTGAGAAAAGTTTGCTTACAAACTAAAGTAGAAAACGAAATAAATGCTTTATTATTGATTTGAATTCAATCCAAATTACCTAACTCGTGCTATTTGGAAAGTTGTCCACCTTTCTGGATATGAATTTGTGACGGTAAGTAATGATTTTGGTGACAATTTATATATAAGTGAGTTCCGATTAGAACGACAATGTGCATCATGCATCTTGGCTATTTAGAAAAAAAAATCTTTATTTTTGGATACCCTGTCTGTGGCTTAAAAGTTTCGACATTGTCAAATGTGAATTTATCATGCAGCCAATTAAGTACATAAGCATACTACCAAACATTTGTTTCTTTTTCATATATATATATAAAATTTTATCCACGTTACAGTTAATCCAGAAAATATATTCTAATTTCTATGTACATCTTGAATTTTTTAATAGATTTATGGATCTAGCTTCCAGAACGCACATCCTGTTTTAGGAATGATTGTAACAGTCGTGTCAGTTTTAAACGTAAGTAAACAATTATCAAAGTACTCACGTAATGCTAGAAAATTTGTTCATTCATTAAAGGCATTGTTCATAATGAATTATGGAAGAAAAGCAAATTAAAAATTTCAATAAAATAATTAAACATCACAATGGAAAAACATTTGACCACTTTCTCAATCTAACCAAATTTATTTTGACTTTTTCAGTGCATTGGTGGATTTCTGCGTCCAGGACCAAAACACAAATTCAGACCTTATTTCAACTGGGCCCACTTGATAATGGGACTTTTGTCCTACATTCTTGGAGGTAATTAATATATTAGTTGTTGAGATGGGAAAGTGTGTGCTTGAGTTCTATATATATATAGACCACAGATACACACACAATACAAAATTTGTCAGCAACTAAATACTGGAATTGAAAAGTAGAACATAAATAAACAAAATGTATATTTTAAATTATTGCGAAAACATTACGTTTTAAAGCTAAATAAAGGCAACAGTAGTATACCGCTGTTTGAAACTTATAAATCGATAGAAAAAAAACAAATCCGGGTTACAAACCAAAACTGAGGGAAACGCCTCAAAAATAAGAGGAGAACAACGACACAACAGAAACACAACATTAAAATGAAACACACACAGAAACGAACTAAAACTATTTGTCATTTATTATACGAAAATGGGTTTTCAAATTGGTTAACCGTGAAAATAATTATTCTATTACTGGATTATGTGGTTATTTCAAATTGTGTCAATTTAAAAGTATAACGTGCAAATATATCAGAAAGTAATATAATTATGTTTTGCAGTTTTCACCATTGGTATTGGTCTGTCTATTGATGATGCTCATGTACCGTTTGATGTTATCTATGTCTTGGTTGCATTTGTCGTTTACCAGATTTCGTTTGAAGTTATTTTGGAGTTCATTGATCGGACAGGAAAAAGAAAACAATCTGAAGCAGGATGTAAGTATTGCTCTTTTGTTAAAGATTGGTTGACCTTTAGACTAGAGGTATTTTTTTACAACTTGAATTACTGTCTTATTTCGGAAGGTGTGCTTTATTTTAAAAAAATGAAGAGAACAAAATGTATACTTGTATTCCGATAAGTACACTAAATATATTAGTAATAAGTGCCATAAATCAAATACGTATCATGTTTGAATTTTTGTAATGGAACTGTAAATGACTTTTTAATGTTACAGCATATGATACAAAGATGAATTCTATCGGTGGAAGTAAGACAAATGTTGATGAAAACGAAAAGAAGGCACAAGAATCAGAAAAGAAAGAACAAGATCAATATGTAAGTAGTTATAATGGTGTTCAAAATCTCGCTAAAATTGCACAGAAAAAATTTATAAGATTAAATGTTCTTTAAAAAAACTATAATAGATTCTGTTGACTTTATTGAAAATATGGAGATGGAGGCTACTTATTTATGACTAGCTTAATCTTGATCAATTTAAATCAGCATCAACATTGAAAAAAAGATTGGATAAAAGAAAATAAATAAATAGCACAATGGTTGGGAATTGGTCCGATTACAACTATATGATATAATATCAAACTTATGCAAAGGTTACATAAAAACTTTTACGTTATTTCAAACATATATATTAGGAAATTTGAACTCATTACTTTTACCTGCTTTACAAGGGAATATCTACGGCTTTGCCTTTATTGCGTATAGGAAAAGAAAACAATTAACGACAGCAAAATGAATTTCAACATTCTATTGTATTTGCTATTCGATTCGTAACATGAATTATTTTCAATTGAAAGCATGCTAGATAATTACAAAGATGATTGTTTCCGATCAATGCTTTTGCATATATCATTATGACATTTCTCTTTATATATTTTTTTCTTCTTTTTAGTGTGGAAAACTGAAGACCTATCTCTTGTTTCTTCATATTGGGATTATAACTGCCTTTACTTTGTCTATCATGAGTGTCTTAGCTGCATATTAAAGAAAATAAAGTGATATATGGATGCAATGATCTGATTTACACCAAGGAGCTTCTGCTAATGACATTACTATTTAGTATATGTTTTCACTTTATTCATCTATAGACATCATGTGCACATTATGAGGAATGATATTGAAACTTTATACTGATTGTTGTTTTGTTATATTTTTCGATATTTTTATAATTATTTTTATGAACATATTTATATACATGTATATGTGATACTTGATTGTTTGATAGTGGTAACAAAGATGGTTAATTTGGAAAATATTTATTTTTTGCATAATCTCAATTCATACTTCCCCTTTTCAACATGTTAGACATTAAAAGAAAATAGGCTTCAACTTTCTTGTCTTATTATTGCCATACGTTTAGATAAATTATTCAATGTAACAATATGAATATGATACTATATCAACTATAGTTCGTTTGATGTTAAAACAGTGCTGCTAGACATCTGACTGTTGATACCTGACTTTCTATTTACGGTGACAAAACAGCGACACATAAATGAATGTTTAATGACACTATATGTCGTTGGAATATAACGTTTTTACTTAAAGGAGTATTGGCTGTCAAATTCATGTTCAACTATTCGTCTAAAATTGTAATATTTGAATTATAACATACTAAAACATATATCCAAATTATAAAAGTCTAAAATAAACAATTAACAAGCATGGGCTCAATATTATGTTTCATCGTTTTGTGTGTCTTTTAGTCAAAATGCAATCTAATTTACTATAGAGCTGATATTCGAAGACTGCCTACGGTCATATTACCGATAAAAAAATAATATATATGGGTAGCGAACTCATGCAATTGAATTTTCCAAGGTCTGTTTAATTTGATATTATAGGTAAATATATGGTAATCATCGTTTGTACCTGAATATATGAGTTTTTCTTGATCGAATCAGTCAATTAAATAATTTACCATTGTTTCACTTTCAATGTTGGCAAAATTTTCTTTTTAATAACTGAACACGCATAATTCGTGAGTAATCCGTCTCTAGCTTAATGGTTTAAAACCTTAAAACGGATTCAATTAGGTCGAATTATTTACTAGAAAGTGAATAACTCATCATCGATACTTCTTGGTTTATTTTGACAAAGTGAACTATACTGGCTGCTAAATGCGTTTTTTTTTACTCTCAATTATGATAGAACAATTTTAATTTAATTATTTCTATATATCTCATAGCTAGTGCACTGAGTCACCAGTTTGAGAAAATAGTAGACAAGAATAGTAAAGTGACGAAAACTTAATCTCATTGGGATTTCAAAGCAAATGAAATTGACATGTGGTTTGCCTTGTTTTTGAATTTCTTTGTTGCCCCTTAACTTAACCACTGTTTAATTCAGAACTGCTAAGTCATTACTGAATCACACAAAAAAATCTTGATCTTATTATGAAAACTGATTAATATAAAATTAATCATACTTTCAGCACACTTTTCTCATGAATATCAAATTTTACAATCCCTACGTAAAAGATTGAGATAAAAGTTAAAGAGATATTTTTTTATTGATGACCAGCGTAAAATTAAAACCAAGATATTCATTCATTAATAAAAAGTGACAAAACAATATCATCAAAGATATCAAGATAATATATTTTTTACGACAGACCCCGATCTACACCAAACTTTTCAGTGATGCTGAATTATAAAGTCCGAAGGCCAAATCAACTACCACTAGTTGAAGTGCATTGGACACCAAAATGTATGCTCAATACGTCTGAGGCACCCTATGCCTAGTGTTGGTTAGGCGTTGTGATTGGAATATGTCTAATATGTAAAACAGAAAATGACCATTTACGCATCTATCGCATTATACTTGAGATAAAGGATACAACAAATACAGTCAAGTCTGCCTCATATATTGACCTACATCTAGTTATTAACAATGAGGGTCGTTGAAAACAAATTTTTACGACAAATAAAGGCAACATTGGTATATAGTTATCAAAGGTACCAGGATTATAATTTAATACGCCAGACGCGCGTATACCGCTGTTCAATAGTCATAAACCGATTTATTTAAAACAAATCCAGGTCACAACTAATTGAAGGAACCTTATCAATAATAACTTTTCTTTGTTGTATGTTGTCAACAATTGTTTGTCTGTTGTTGTTTTTCAACTTTGGCGTTGTCAGTTTATTTTCGACTTTGAATATGGTCTTCTGGTATATTTCGTCTCAATCTTAATGCAAATATGTGTCAACACAAATTGCAGACTACTTGGCTGGTGATGAAATGTCCACCAGCAATTGAATCGACTCAGTGGTTGTAAAAACTCATTACTGTATCACGTTATTGTTACTCCAAATGCGCTACTTAAGATTCATTAGTGTAAATAATAACAAAAAACGTGTAGGGCAAATCAAACATCAAGCGGAAGACTTAACTCGACGACGTTAAGTTTCAGGTTGTCATATTTGCGTATTCAAACATTTTTTTTTAATCAGACCATGTATGCCAGAGTTATTAAAACCTGCGTGCTTCGAATGTTTAATTTTTTTAAACCAAAAAAGGACTAAGAAATATTGAAAAACGAAGTTAAAGGGCACAAACCAAATTTGTCCGAAAAAATCCAAATACTGTTATGTCTATCTGCATCTGAGAATAAAAAAAAAGCAATAATACACAAAAAATGTGTTGTATCTCAAAACAAAATGCTCCAATTTTAGCCCGTGAACCATCGGGACCAAAAGGTCCATCAGAAGTGAGGTCGAGTAGTTGGGTTAAAAACTTATCAAAGATACCAGATTGTGAATTTTACGACGGACACTCAATTTTATAGATGAGACAGATATTAAAGTGATGGCCGAATAAATATAGTTGTACGGTCAAATCAAACACGAAATGGAAGAGGTTTGCAAATAAAAAAACAAAAAAACTTTCTGCTTAATACGGTTAATGCAAATTATACGTCTGTGGTAGAAAAAACTTTTAGTTTTTCAAATAATTCCAAATGTTGAAAACAGATAGTAACCATAGAAATGACATTGTTTGTCAGCATTTAGTGTTGACTATTATAAAGTGAGTATGTATACAATTTAGACATAGATCAAGTGAAATTTTATACATTTTTCCTAGTCAATTTTAAAAAGTCTGCTCTTGCTAAAGTCACGTACGTACAATGATAAACGGCAAATCTAAAACAATTTCACGTAAACAACACAAGACAACTGTAGACAATGAATTGATGAATTATTTTGATGGGGAGCGATGTGAACTGACAGATAGATATCTATACAAAAGATCAGTAATTGAAGGTAATTCGATATCTTCCAAGAAAATCCTTTATAAATTAAGGCAATAGTAGTTTACCGATGTTATCTATTATGTACCTCATGTTCAAGAAATTATCAGTCAATAATAAACAGTTTATAAATAAAGGCGACAGTAGTTTACCGATTTAAAAAAAAGTCTGTTATCTATTATGTACCTGCTGTTCAAGAAATGATCAGTCAATAATAATCAGTTTATAAATTAAGGCGACAGTAGTTTACCGATTAAAAAAAAAGTCTGTTAGGCCACACCAATTTGATTCCTTGTTCGACGGACCCGCCCGCACCTATTTTTTTCAAAACAGAATTTTTTTATTTTTTTTATTTTCCCGCTTTCCGCATCCGGAAATGTCATCATGTCCATTTCCCGCACCGTTGTTTTTGTAAATATTATAAAAGATATCAACATTTGTTTTACAATCACAGTCTAACCTGTATATAACGACTTTAAACATAAAATCACCCCATCACAAGGTGTAAATATCTGTGAGAATATTTTTTTCAGCATGAAACCTATTTATCCAAAGAGGGAGTGCTCCGAAATAAATTTATAACAGAGTGGAAATACCTGCAAAGTACAAACAATTGGTTTCTTTCCCCTTACTTATATTCCCTATCAAAACATGTTCGCTGTAAGAATAAAGTACGAAGAAGTTCAAGAACTTCTGAAGGATTTGCCTTCAACTGCAATTATATTGTATGCTGGCGAAACAAAACTATCTACAGCCACTGCATGTTTATGCACCTGTCCTGAATGATTCAGGGGCCTGTCGTTCAGCAGTTATCGTTTGTTGATGTTGTTCATAATTTGGTGTTTTCCTGTTTGGATATATGATATATAAATTAGACCGTTGGTTTTCCTGTTCGAATGGTGTACGCTAATAATTTTGGGGTCCTTTATAGGTTGCTGTTTTGTCTGTATCAAAGCCGTGTGTAAAAGACCGTACTTTGACCTGTGTTTGTCATAATCAGGTTCAGAACAACCCTCCCTCAGATAAGGGGTAATTTTATTGATGTAGAAAAGAAAATAGAAATCCAAGGATTTGTATAGTTCTTCTATACAAAACCTTTGAAAACTTAAAATTTTGTACTCAAAAAGAGAAGAGTTGCATCCTATTTTAAACAACTTTTTCTAAAAGAGGGGTCCACTTATTTTGAATAATATTAAACTGTTAAAGTAAATGTGTTAACATGGTTAAAGTCCAGGAATATTACAAAATTATTGGACATGTTTTGACCATTTAATACAAGATAGATATATAGTTCTCTGAGAAAATATGAGCTCTTTTATACAAACAAATATATTATAACTTATATTGATCCCTCACAAAACATGTAAAAGGGATTTAAGGGATATTTATAACAATAAGGGCTTGCCCCAAAACTGATTATGACTTGAACGGAGAATTGTCTCATTGTCAGTCACACACACATAGACCAGATTTAACTATTTCTTGGTGAACAGGGCAAAAAATACATCAGAAATTAAAGAAATGTCAACGCACAAGTGATAAATCAAGTTTTAAATTGTCAAAATTTACTTTTTGATGTTTACAAAAAAAAATTATAATCGCTCGCCTTTACTTTTCAGGCTTCGCCTCAAAAATTTGCAAATTAAATATTTTTTTATTAAAATTTTCAAATCGCTCGCTCGCCCCATATTTTGGAGTCCAAAAATCCGTAGAACAAGAAATTAAATTGGTGTGGCCTTATCTATCATGTACCTCCTATTTAAGAAATGATCAGTCAATTATAAACAGTTTATAAATTAAGGCGACAGTAGTTTACCGATTAAAAAAAAAAGTCGGTTATCTATTATGTACCTCCTGTTCAAGAAATGATCAGTCAATAATAATCAGTTTATAAATTAAGGCGACAGTAGTTTACCGATTTAAAAAAAAGACTGTTATCTATTATGTACCTCCTGTTCAAGAAATGATCAGTCAATAATAATCAGTTTATAAATTAAGTCGACAGTAGTTTACCGATGTTTAAAAAAGTCTGTTACATATTATGTACCTGATGTTCAAGTAATGATCAGTCAACAATAATCACGCCCAGTTTTTGGTGTGGTTCGTTTTGCTTAGTATTTAGTTTGCTATGGTGTGTCTTCTGTACTATTAGTTGTATGTTTGTCAGTTTATTTTTGATGTATGAGAATACTGTCGCTTTGGAATCTTTCGTCCCTCTTTTAGTCTGACTTTGCAAGTTAAGTACCCTTAAAAATTTCAATGGAATCTTCTTTAATATCATATTCATTCTTACAGTGAACATAAACAAATATGAACCTTTATTTAGTGTCTGATCAGAAAATCAACGAACCTGGGGCCGGTAACAAGAAATTTTATTAAGAGAGGTCGTAAGTATTGAACTAAGCGGAATATAAGATAATTCTAAGATCATCCAAAGAGTGTAAATTAAAGCTCCCTCAGGTTGTTCGTAGATCGGTCTTATTTTCCCCTTAAGTTGCATCGTAATAGTTTTCCAGTTACGAATTCTTAATAATTTTCGGGTGTCTCCGATTTCAGTTCCTCGTAAAAAAATTAGAATCCCCTTTAATGAATCATAAAAAAGTTTTAATGAACGATAAAATGCGCATAACAATCAACTACCCATTTAACCGAGGGAAACCAATTTTGGCCTCAGACCACCATTATTTTTCCCCTTTGCTACAATGCTTTTGTTGATAAAAGTCAAATTGAATTAAAAACATTTTCACCGCTTCAAACATGAAATTAATTAACTGCTTATAGACCATAATTATTTAATAAGAATATGCTTGTCTGAGGACAATCCATCAGTGCTTTCTGTTTTGAGTGCCCTATTATTCACCAGGCCAATGGTAGGATTTGAATCTTGTGAAAATGACGTAGGCTTATTTTCTATCCAACTTTTATTTCGGTCAAATCACTACTATAATGATTTACTTTTATAAATTTTTATTTGGATGGAGAGTTATCTCATTGACATTCATACCACATCTCCCTATATCTTTTCACTTTTACAATATGTTTTTCTTCACATCATTTTAAAAGCCTTCTTACAAAAGAGGGACGAAAGACACCAAAGGGACAGTCAAACTCGTAAATCTAAAACAAACTGACAACGCCATGGCTAAAAATGAAAAATACAAACAGAAAAACAATAGTACACATGACACAACATAGAAAACTAAAGAATAAACAACACGAACCCCACCAAAAACTTGGGGTGATCTCAGGTGCTCCGGAAGGGTAAGCAGATCCTGCTCCACATGCGGCACCCGTCGTGTTGCTTATGTGATTACAAATCCGGTAAATAGTCTAATTCGGTAGGTCAAATTCATGAAAGGGAAGGGGATTATAGTTACGACGTAAGGAACATATCCGATATCATTTGTGAAACGGTTATTCCATAACGGTCAACCAACTCGTGATGGCGTCCGTAAAATTTACGAAGGGATGATTTCAACTTCACCATTTGGAACTCTTGGTTTAGTAGCTTCCTTGTGAGCAGTAACCCTCTATCAAGAAAATCATGATAGGAAATGCAAGCACGGGAATATCGTATCAATTGGGAGATATATACCCCGTATGCAGGTGCTGCTGGAATGTTGCTACTTAGAAATGGAAAGTTCACAATTGGAAAGCTGAAATCATCTCTTTTGTCGTAAAGTTTTGTCTTCAACCGACCCTCATTGTCAATTTCTAGATGTAAGTCAAGATATGAAGCCGACTTAACTGTATCTGTAGTATCCTTTATCTCCAATTCGATGGGATAGATGCGATCCACATAGTCACCAAATTTTGAATTGTTTAGTGAAAGAACGTCATCTATATAGCGGAAAGTAGAGTTAAAGGATATTGCTAACTTCTTATCTTTCTTCCTAAGAAGTTCCTGCATGAAGTCAGCCTCATAATAATAAAGAAACAAGTCAGCAAGTAGAGGGGCACAGTTTGTTCCCATTGGGATGCCGACAGTTTATGAAGCAAAGTAAGACCAACTCTTTTAATTTGTCTTTTAGTTTGGAATGTGGAATACTTGTGTAAAGAGTAGAAAAGTCAAATGTTTTAATACTGTTACAAGATGAAAGAGAGTTAGATTGTATGTACTCTAAAAGATCTTTGGAATTTTTAAGTATCCACATCTGATTCACGCCACCTCTAGAATAGGCAGTTTCACAATAACTTTGAAGCCCGTCTTTGATTGCTGATAAAATGGATGTTAATAATTTAGAAAGGGGTTTCGTGGAGCACTTGGAAGACCCAGCAATATACCGTTGTTTGTAAGGACACTTATGTAGTTTAGGTATCCAATACAGTGATGGAAGATCCAGTTCTTCATCTTTGGTTGAAATACCAAAGGAACAAAGAACAGACCTATGGTTATCCAGGATTTCCTCTTTAGTAAGTGTCGTGAGGGTATATGTTGGGTTTCCAAGTGAATTGTCTATACCTAATTCGATTATCAAGCAATTAATGTAATGACTTTTACAGATAAAAACGATGTTATTTGGGGCTTTGTCTGCGGGGACAACAACATATTCATCATGGAGGTCAGATAGGTGTTTAGCAACATTTGGATCTTTGAAGATTGACGTAGCATGGGCATTGATGGACCCATTCAGTTTCTTAATTCTGATTTGTATTAACGACCTCACTTACAAAAGATGAAATCTCAAAAATACTGAACTCCGAGGAAAATTCATAACGGTAAGTCCCAAACGAAATCGCAAAATCAAATGTTAAAACACTTCAAAAAGGAATGTATCTCCCTCATGCAAAGCTCTGATTCCTTTCACGGATTTGGCTATACTTTTTGGACCTTTTTGGATTATAGCTCTTCATCTTTTATATAAGCTTTGGATTTCAAACATTTTGGCCACGAGCATCACTGAAGAGACATGTATTGTCGAAATGCGCATCTGGTGCAAGAAAATTGGTACCGTTAATTTTATTATCATATTCCTGACTTGTTACAGGCATTTTTAAAGTGTAAAAAAATTATGGAGTAAATCTGGTTAAAAGAGCTGAACCTCTCACTTGTATGACAGTCTTATCAAATTCAAAAATATTGATAAGGATGCGTGAACATTGACAACAATAGTTATCAAAGGTACCAGGATAAGAATTAGTATGCCAGACGCGCGTTTCTTCTACATAAGACTCATCAGTGACGCTCATATCAAAATATGTATCACTTTGAGCCAAACAAGTACCAAGTTGGAAAGCATTGAGGATCCGAAATTCCCAAAAGTTGTGCCAAATACGGCTAAGGTAACTTAAGAAAATCCTTAGTTTTTTCGAAAAATTAAAAGTTTTGTAAACAGGAAATTTCTAAAAAATGACCACATAATTGACATTCATGTCAACACTGAAGTGCTGACAACTGGGCTGGTGGTACCAAAACTGACACAATAGGCAAAAATGTCAGAAGTAGGTGTATAACAGCAACACAAAACCTGATAAAAAGTGGGGATGAATTCAGATTATCCGGAAGGGTAAGCAGATCCTGCTCCATGTGTGGCGCCCACCGTGTTGGTAAATAGTCCAATTTGTTAGGTCACATTCGTCAAAAAAGAATGGGACTGCAAACTTCGCAATAATACACGATAGTATTGGAGTAAAGATTCTAGGTAGTGACGTTGTTTATCGAGTTATAGTATACTTTTATTTGTCTTTATGGATATTTCTTTTACTGTTAAAATCTAGTTTTATGGTTTCCATTTGACGTGGCTCTGTACTTATTCATTCCATCATGGTGATATTTTTCTATAAAAAAAAAGTGTCTTAAACTTTTGCTTATATGCTTTGTCTATTTGCCTTTTTGTGATTCTCTTTCACATATTTCGTGGCTCTGTACTTATACACCCCGTCATTGTGTTATTGTTCTATGATAATATTTGTAATCTTGTCGTTAATTTTATATCTGATTAATTGTTAGCAAAATCGGACAAGTTATTCGACAAAGCTTTCATTGCAAGTGGGTTGTAAGAAGCTTACGATATATCATCGATTGCAGATTAGAGGAAACAACATTTTAAGAGTACAAAAATCGCAGAATGTATATTCCGACCAAAAATGGCATATTAAGTCGATTATGTCGAAATGAATTTAGCAACGTGATGCTAAGCACCATAAACGCATATCTGAGGATGATACTTCACCGTTCAAATACTTTGAAATGATTTTAATGATTATGCTATAATTAACTGTAATTTTACATTTGAATTAAGTTTGTCTACAATTTTTTTTATGAGAAGCAAGTAGTTTCCCACATAAGATCAGATAGCTATTTTAAACATCATCAACTGTTAAAACTAAGGAACTTTTCATATTCATCTCTGTTTTTACTTATGTATAAACAAACAAAGCCTCAGACGGACATCCTCTTTGTAATATACGAAAAATTATATGAAAACCTTGTTCAACCTGTATTGTTGTACGGATCAAGTATCTGCGATCCTACTAAAATGCGCCCGGGAGCGCACGGGTGAAGAAAAGGCGCCCGGAGAAGAAAATATAGCGCCCGGGGAACAGAAAAAGCGCCCGGGAGGAGAAAATGATAATACTTCATAACAATATTTTTTTCCTGAAAAAATAACTTATCATTGCTTGTTTTGTCCTTAATAAAAATGGGGATATGTACGATGCTACATCTAAAGTGTTGTTGTACTTTTACATTTTAGATTTCAAAATTGTATATAAGTAAGTAAATAAATATAAATAAGAGTATGTAGGGATAGAAGAATCATGAAAGTCATTGTCCTCAATCAAAATGTATATTTTGCCGGTTACAAAAAACAATCGGTGCCTGAGGTCTTATATTTTCGAAACTGCATGGTGAAACATGTCTTTTGATGTCCTACATGTAATAAATCTTCCGCATAAACTGTGATCCATTAATATTATTATCAGTCTTTCTAAATAGTATTCATATATTATTGTTAAAATTGAAGTTTTCATACTTGTTTTTGTGCTTTGTTACAAATGTCTACTATCTGAATTTGCAAATTACTTGTCTAAATTTTTTTTAAAATCAATGTCCATAACGTAACAAAGTTGTCTCATGCCAAAAAAATAACTAAATATTTTCCCCAGGCGCTTTTTCTGTTCCCCGGGCGCTATATATTCTTCTCCGGGCGCTTTTTATTTTCCCCGGGCGCTTTTTCTTCACCCGGGCGCTCCCGAGCGCAATTTAGTAGGACCCAGTATCTGGGGTATATCGGAACATAAACAACTAGAAACTGTGCAAAATAGGGCATGTAGATACTTTTTAGGGGCCTTTAAAAACTCCACCAATCTAGCCGTTCGTGGAGATATGGGATGGACCACAGTTAAAACAAAACAGAACATTGAAGTTATGAGATTGTTTTTCAAACTTTCTAATTTAGAAGATGATAGAATAGTTCGGACTATCCATGAAACTAGTAAGACTAAACAACGATCTTGGCATTCACGTGTATTAGCTTTACTGAGAAAATCAGAATTGAACTTTTTAATCAATTTCAGCATAACGACCAAACAAAAGCTACGAATGGCTCAAGACAAATTAACTGCTATAGATCAAGAAAAATGGTTAGCTGATGTTTTTGACGATACAAATTCTATAAATGGAAACAAGCTTAGAACATTCAGAAGGTTCAAAAACAATTGTAAAACTAGTTTATTTGTTAAAACAGTCAAATTTCGTGACCATCGACGCATTTTATCAAACTTTCGATGTGGATCGCTGCCACTTGCGGTTGAGACCGGACGTTACACCAAGCCGACCACTCCATTATGTGATAGACTTTGTCTTTTCTGTAATGACAATTTTATAGAGACAGAACAACATTTTTTAATAGACTGTAATTTTTATTCAGATATAAGAGAAGAACTTTTTAATTTTATTAATGTTTTGAATAACACTTTTAATGCTTTTAACTCTGATGAGAAATTTGATTTTATTATGAACTGTGATCATGCTCAGGTTTTATTAGCCAAGACATTACATCTTATGTTTAAACGTAGGAAGATTAATTTGTAAATTTTTAATCACTATTGATTGTATAAATGGACTTAAAAGAGTTTTTTTAAGAATTTTTAGTATCATGAAAAGTTTTAGTATTTAAATATTTCTTTTATATTATAGTACATATTTTTTAATTTTGAAAAGAATGAAAGTGTCTCATATGTCTTAAAGGCAGGGATCTAATATTGTTTTAAAGATTTTTTTATATTGTATATGATGATGTATATTGAATCGTGACACTATAATAAACTATTTACTTACTTACTTACTGTAATTCTTTCAAATACATTTCAAGTTGTCTTATCTCAAGTGAATGTTACCCGAAATCTTACAAACTGAAACAGGGGAACTATTGTACACTTGCGATATCTCAATATGAGAGCATATTTCAAATATATTTTAGGAGCATAGTGTATGTTATTGTTCAGAAAGTGGAAGTTAACAACTGCAAAGTTGACATCATCACGTTTGTCAAAGGTTTTTATAGGTTGAATTCGTCGGTCTGAGTCCACATGGAGGAAACTGTCAATATATAAAGATGACTTCTACTGTTGGTGGTATCCATAATCTCAAGCTCGCTTGGATATACCAGATGTAAGCATTCATTAAAATGCTGTTTTTGGTCTTTGATAAGGTTATGTGTGAATTCTGCTGTATGATAACAAAAATCAGGTAGGCAATAGTGGTGCATAATTTGCACCAATTGGAATAGACTTTCTACTGAAATATCAATCCACTAAACTCACTATACATGTTGTCTATCAAAATATCTAGCATTTTAATGATAATGATAACTGAGGGACAGTCAATCTCATAGATAAAAAATAAATTGACGAAAAAGACAAACAGACAAATATTAGTACAGAAGACACAGCATATAAATCTCAAGACTAAGCAACATGAACCCTACCAAAAACTGAGAGTAATCTCAGGTGCTCCAGAAGGGTAAGTAGATCTTCAATAGTTGCAAAACCACATCAACTTTGGTTATTTAACACATGATACAAATAGAGCAAAATTTCAAAATGTGCAAAATTTGATTAGAATTAAAAAGTGTTAGGGCTAAAGTTTATTTTACATACCTGCCCAAAGACATGAATTTCATCAGAGGATTTTTTCAATTATATTCTAATGCTTTTGTATTTAAGTTATTTGATATTGATGGCTTTAATTAGTAAGCCTTGTTAAATTAATTCACAATTATTATTTACCTAGGCAATTTAGAGTTTGACACATTGTATAAGCCCTGAACTTTTGTTGAGGCTGAATATTGACTCATGTATCATATGTCTCCTTTACTCATATAATAAGTATCAATAATATATTCCATTAATACTAAAAGGATATTAAACTCAATGTTATTATCTTGAAAACTATGATTAGTTAGTTAAAAGCTTTAGCAATGGAACACATTTCAAATCAAAATGTTAAAATCTATACTGCAAACACAACCAGTATAAATCTCCCCTAACAACCTTTCAAACTTCTTATGATATGATAAAAGGTAGATCAACTTACTTAGTATTGAATTAAAAGGTAAAACAAATGTCATGCAATTTGTAATTCATTTATTTATTTTCTTAAATTTTGCAATAAAAAATCCTATAGTGTCATTATCAACAGATAGCTGTGAGGAAAAGGCACCGGGATCATAAAACTGAAGCTTTTGTCTTTGGTCATCAGTCAGACCTTCACATACTTGTCCTATCTGTCCTAAATGTGGTACCTGTAGATAAAATGTTAAATGTTAAATATTTATCTTCTGATGTCTTTCAGAACAATAATAACTTGAGAAAGCTCCAATACACCAAAGATTTTTCAAAATTATAACCTCAATCATAAAAAAGATTTATTAATCTTAAAGGATGTGATTCAAATTAAGTCAAACTTATGGAAAATGTACCTTAAAAAAATAGTTAAAACAAAACTAACAATTTGATTAAGAAACAGCTAAATTTCAAAGAATGTGATACTTATTGAAGTACATTTCCTAAAAGACTACATAAATTCTTTCCTTGTTTGGGAGTTTCTCAGTATAATATACATGTAGATACATGTATGTAAAAGTATGAATTTTGAACAATTTTATGGTATAAATGTTGAAATGGCGCAATCAAACTTCAACAGGATTGGTTTCAAATAGTATCTATTGCCAATAAAATTTGTTAAATGTTCCTAGACTCTCAAAGTTTAATTACAGTTTTTAATTATTTCAACTATCAGTGAATGAAGACAACAGTTATTCACCAATGTTCAAGTCTTGGTAATCCATAAGGCAGAGACAAATCAAGGTATAGATAAACAGAAATGAATAACATTTACACCAAAAGGAGAGGAACAGGCCTGAGGGTAAGAAATCTCCTGTTATGCATAATACTGAGTAAAACTGTCAACATCAGCTCCCTTTGCCCCTCCAAATACCACATTCAGAGATAAATACTAGAACCTTATTATTCAAATTTTTAAAAGGACTTTTTTTTTTACATAACAACATAGATAAAGGATATTACCAATTGATTTATATAACAAATATTCAGTAAAAAATTATTTTCTAGGGATTGAAGAGGTGAGATCATCTAAAAACAAGACACTTTATGCAGAAGCGCTGTATTTTCGATAGCCACTTACAAACAACAACATATATAAAGATTCGAAGTATACAGGAATGTGCACCACGATTGAGAAAAGATCAAGAGAAATAGCAGTCCCTAATGCAATTCTATGAACAGTATATTGTACAGGGGGTATATCTTGACCCATTATGTACATTCTCTAGGTTACAATTCCAGGCTTGAACAGACTTTTAACATGAGTGCTGAATTTTAATGGACATGTTTTTTATATTGTTTTATATTGTGCTGTCTTGAGTCTATTAAACATTTTTTAATTTATTGTATATTATTTATTTACTAAAAAGGGTTAATATTACTCCGCTAAAATGGGCTTTGACAAATTTAATTTCGCTAAAATGGGTTAAAATTGTGGCGCTTAAATTTGTTCTACTTTGGCCCTCAAATGTCCTATCAATGCCCTCAAAAAATTTTTTCTGCCGGAAAAAACTGGTAATGTCAAAATTTTTGCTATATGAACACAAACCAATTGTAACGATGAATGATTATTACATCTGATAGTTCAGTGTAGAAGTCCCATTGGTTTGAAGAAGAATTTTTAGATACTTTTGAGAAAAAAACAGTTCTAAAATGTATACTGTGGATTCATTATTATTCATTGGATACCAATTTTCGTGGCTTTCGTGGGTATAGTCTAACCACGAAATTAAATGTTCAACGAATAACAATTTTTCTATAGGCTTGTATGTAGACTTCACCAAAACCACAAAAATAAATATTCATGAACATGTAAGTTTCCTTTAATCCACGAAAATTGGTACCCACGAAAATAAATGAATCCACCTCATCCCCAAAAAGTCATATATCATAATTTGATTTCTAATGCAAATCTTCAGAAAAATTAATCATGGACACAAGCAGCATGTTTGTCCATTTTCACATTCAAAAAGTGTAGAATTTCACTTATTGGAAACCCATAATAAATCTTATATAGCTGAAAAGTGTTATATTCAATTTGCAAAATAGAAACAGAACCACTTAAAGTTTGTGTCAAAAATTCAATATTCTTATAAAATATACTAACTTTATAACAGTTTCAATAATTCCATTTCCAATTAAGTCAAAACATTTGATAGAAGAACTATTATTTCTATAATATGTGACAACATACCTGTGGTTCTAGAGATAACTCAGGAAATGTCTTCAATGCCCAAACAACTTGTTTTTCATTTTCTTCTTGGTTAAATGTACATGTACTGTACACCAATGTTCCACCAGGTTTTAAAAGCTGATCTGCCTAAAATTGATAAATCTTATAAAAAAAAAATTCAACCTTTTTACTGTATTTTAACTTTCAATCACAACACTGTTATTTACAAAAAAGGCATTTGAAAGTAAAATATATTTTTAGATATTTAACTGCATCTAATTCATTAGTTCTATTATCTGTTTTTTTTTTTATTTTGTTATTATAGTTGTGCATGCTTTTGTTCTTTTGTTGCTTGTAAATTTTCATAAAGGGATATCAGTCATTTACATACATGTAACCTAAGGAGAATTACAGTGAATACAACTGATATAATATCTGAATATCAAATTCTTAAAAGGCAAAAGCTTTTTTTAACAGCATAAAAATATATCGATTAAAGGTTTTAGTATAAACAGATTGTCTTTTTTAGTCATTAGACCAATCAATGGAATCACACAAGGCTGACAAATTATTTCTCAAAACAAGGAAAATCATCTAACATAAATATTCTTATTTCATACTATAAACACTTAGTCTGTTCTCCTTTAGTTAGATGAAATATTTTTTTACATGATTTTAAATATTTACTTACAGCTTTTAGTAATTTTCTCTGATAGGTAGAATAAGATTTTAAGCTATTTAATGACATTTTATTTCTTATAGATGGTCTCTGTCCTAATGCACTACATGGTCCATCTAATAAAATCCTATCAAAAGTTTCTTTTGGAAAAGGAGGTCCACCAAAAGTATCTGAAATGGAATTACAATATATACTCATTCTTCGTGATATTCAATTGCAACAAACCCACTGTTAACAAAATAAAACATGGTTAAACTGTATCATATGACTACAGAATACTGTATGGTTATTCCATATCCTAGTAACAGTATACAAACTACATATTGCTTATCATCTTTATAGCTTAAATGCATATTTTTGCAACAGTAATCAAAGGCTTCTGAAAAATATATATAAAAAAATGCAAACTGATTAATATCAATAGGAGTCATTATATTTCTATTTGTTACCTGCCCCATTAATAAGAGTGACTGTAATTTTGTTTGTTACCTGCCTCCTTGTCCACCATCTTTGTGGAATCATATGGATATATCTCAATCATATCTATATCCCATTCTTTAGCATGTGTCTGTATCTTTTCAATTTTCTGTACAGTTTTATCTATTGCCACTAGTCTCCCCTTAAATAAATAAGTGTGGTATTTTTTAAGGAAAATAGAATCTTTTTTGTCATATGTTTTCATTCCATTTTCCATTGAAGTCAGTATTAAGAATAATTCATTCACCTTCCCATTATAGAGAAAGAACCTCTGTTGTAATGAATAATGTTGTTGACGATTTTTAAGTTCAAACTATTTAGTATAAACTTGAATAATTTTGAAGGTAAAAAACATGTAATAGTTATATATCTCAAATTTTCATTTCAGTAAGAAATTTTAAAAAATCTATATCAGACATATTTTCTAATTAAACCTGCAAATGTTTAGACTTCCCTTCCAACTACATCTTAGAAACAGAAATTAAAATATCAGTGTTAGATACCTTATTTTTCATTAACACAGCTAAATGAGTTGTTTTTCCACCTGAAAATATAAATGATGTACTCATTTGAATAAACAACAGAATTTTGGGATAGTTTTTTTGTTGTTTTTTTTTATTCAAATAACCTGCTGTGTAAATGTCACTTAAATCCATTACACCTTGTGAACTTTTTACATCTTCTATAATACTTTGATATTATAGCTTAGCTTTACTTAAATAATAGACGATTATTTTTCCATTTCTGATAAAGGGCTTAATGAGAAATTATTTTCAGAAATAATGTTTATGACTTATGAGTTTTGCTGCCATGAGTTTATATTAGAATAAGGCATGTGCACACTTTCTGTGGTTGTATTTTCATTGAGTTGCTGAATGGCAAAACTAATATATAAAATGTTCATCCATGAATTGTGTCTTAAGTGTTTAGAGTTTTCAAATTATATTTAACTCTCATGGGTTTCTTCTTTAAAATTCAAAGTAATCATTTATTTATAATGCCTCCAATAACATATTAACAATGATATTTGGATTACCTTCGTGCACGTCAAGAGAGAATTATTGCCATATAAGTTTTTATGTTTAATGCCTACAATAACCTTTTTACAATCAAGTTTGGTGTAACCTTATCAATGCCCTCTTAAACATGTACATAAATTTCAAGTGCCACAAATAACCTATTTACAAGGGTGTTTGGAGTAGCCTTATGAAGAGAAATTATACCCATTCAAACATTTATGTCTTGTGCCTCAAATAACCCATTTACCACCACATTATTCAATCAAGTTTGATGTAGCCATTATCAAGAAAGATTTGCATACTTGCATACTAAACATTTACAATATCATATGCTTGATATAGAAAGTCCCAAATAAAAAGGAATCTTCTAAATGTTTTTTTTCACCATACATTTACCTGGAGCAGCACACATGTCAAGAATTGTCTCCCCTGGTTGTGGATCAAGTATATGACTGCATACAATTGAAGGTAAATTTTGAGGAAATATCATATTGACACATGTTCCACTTAAACTAGGGGCTTCATACAGTGGTTCTGTCATTAACACACCTATACCACTGAAATAAAGAAAATATACATGTACAAAATATCTATTGAAACATATTATAAATATGTTCTTCTACTGAGAAATATTTAGTCTCTAACTTCATATCATCATTTTAAAGAATAGCTTATCACTGGAGTACATTATATTTGTGTACATATAATGATAAAAACAGAATAAAGAATATACCTAAGTGGTTGTTCATTGCAGTAAACTTCTTCTCTTGAATATTTCACAATTCCATTACCAACAAATAATTTCTGTCCTTCATATGGTTTAGTTAGTCCTCGTAAACATTTACCATCTAAATCAGCAAACACTGATACTCTGTCTTCTGCTCTGGTACCTGGAAAATATCATCAACATGATTCTTCATATCCTGAGGAAAAAACATAAACATAAACTTAACATTGACCACTGAACCATGAAAATGAAGTCAAGGTATAATTTACCCTGCCAGACTAAGATGAACACCTTCCTATTATTTCACCGACCATAGAAAGCTTACCACTTGTTTATTGTATGTGAGGGAATGACCTAACCATAAAAACTAAACACTAACCTATAAACCTGCCAGACCTACATGAACACCTTCTTAGCATTTCACCAACCATAGAAAGCTTACCTTTTGTTTAGTGTATGTGAGGAAATGACCTAACCATAAAAACTAAACACTAACCTTTAAACCATGAAAATAAGGTTAAGGTTGAATGAAGCCTAAAAGATGAATATGGTCACTGTGAATAATTCCATATAACTAATCTGAGAAAAAGACACCCACTAAAACTTAATATTTACCAATAAAATATGAAAATATAAGCTCAATGTCATATAAAAACTGCCAGACAGATATGTACACTGTACAACCATGCCATTTATCAAATATAGGTGAACTTTGCTTATATCATCAGTGCATGACATGCAGTAACAATGAGTACTTTTGATAAGTACTTGGGGTCTTTTGTTTGTTGTATTTGTGCCTCATGAATATTTGATGAGTAAAGCCATTTCCAACTGATTTTTTCAGTTTGCACGTATGTTTTGTTGTTACATCACTGTCACTTCTATTAGCAATCACTGTCAATGATTAAACTATCTCCATTGCAAATTGTTTCTACAAATCAACAATACTTTTGTGAAGGGTACACCAGTGGTTCCTTATATAAAGTTGTCCCTGCCATTTAAGTTTAAACCATGAAATCATAAAAATGTGTTGCCCTCTAGTGATTTTGTTATTTGTGCTGTTGGGTAACTGTCTCTTGACAAATACCCCATATCTTTTTTCATTTATTTGATAAAAGAGTGTAAATAAACTATTGTTCCCCTGTCTATTGTCCCAATATCTTAGAGATTTTTCCTAATTGGTATGACATGTAAACAGCATATGTGATACATACAATAGTTTATATATATATTTGATCTTTCACGCTTGCTAGGAGGCAGAAATTTTACCAACACATATAAACCTTATACCTGAGGGGCATCCTAATATACCCTGTACAAACACATCAGCTCCTCTCAGCACAGCCATACCACATAGTAAATCTACAATCACTTCTTTCTTAACCTATAAATAGAATGGCACTTATAATAAAACATGTACTGTAGCAAAGTTAATTCTTCTTTTAAAAATTAAATCTGATACAGTCAAGGTATTGTACATGTCTAGTCTTCAATTAGATAGTTAGAGGCTTATCTTTTCTTAGGATTCAGTGATTTTACCAACATGTAGTTGGTATTTTGACAATTGTAGTAAAAATTCAAATCTTTCAGGTCAAATTATGTGAGACTATTTACTCTTTCAGATGACAAGGAATACATTATAATGATCTTTTGACTGTTTTGGGCTGTCTTTCCAGGTCAAATATGTTATATAAAGTTAGATCTTTGACTACTTGTATGTAACCATCTAGATTTACATTTATATATATCATAAGTAAAATGTTTTTGCAGAAAAGTCAAAGTATAGACAGACAAGCTATGTCAAGTCATTGTACTTCTTCTATTTGTTAGAATCAAGTTGAGAAATTGAATTAGTGTATGATGCCTGATATAGGCTTTTCCAAAAAACTTGTATAAATATAGATTCTTACATTGATACCAGTGGATTATCGGATTTATCCAATCGAGATAGTTAAATTATCAATTTTAAAGTCCGAGCCGCCTCGGCGAGGACTTTATAATTTATAATTTAACTATCAAGATTGGATAAATCCGATAATCCACGAGTAACTATGTAAGAATCTGTTTCTCTAATGATTAAAAAGACATTTTCTTTTTTTGTTAACCGAAAATCCCCTTCGAGTGCCTTTCACATTGCACGAAGTTGTCAATTTCATTAACACCTGTTATCAAATTTTGATTCATCCAGTTAACTAAAAAATCATCCAATGATCTTTTGAGATCACCAGCAACCACACGTTGATTAAATTTTTTTATACAATGGGTTCGGAAAGGGATAAATTTCCATAGAATTAGAGAAACATAAATACATAATTTAGATTACTTCAGTCAGCTTCCTTTTGTTATCAAATATCTTTTTATGCACATGTTGAACAAAAATTGCCTGTGTTTATATCTCTCAAATAAGGTTAAACACAATTATAACATGTTGCTTAATAACATCCTAGGGGGGTATCTTTTTCCCCTCTTTTACACATTTATACCTTACCTTTTCTCTGTGCACTGGTCCATTGTTTTTTATAACTATTATATCATGAAGAACAGGATGGAGGGATATATCTGGCATGTCTAATCCTCGTAATCTGTAATTCTGAAATTCAAATTCAAAAACTGAAATTGATCTCTCTTTTATTCATGATAAACAATAACAATATTGGATAATGACTAAACAATAACAATATTGGACAATGACTAAACAATAAATTTTGGATTAAGTTTGAAATAAAAAAAAAACACAGAAATTTTAAATCCACTATAAGTCAATGACACTATTGGATTCATATTGATTGAAGTCAGCAATGTATGAAATTCTTTATCCATTTATTGATCAGAAATAGGATGAAGACAGTTGTCTTTCTTTGATCTAGTAAGAAAATGAAAACTCAATCTGGTGAACCAATGTCTTTGTGTTTACTCTTGATAGAATCTCCCTAAATGGATACCTTGGTATATAGGGTTGTCAATAATTTTATCAAATAAAGTACCCACAAACACTTCATGAGACTGCAATTTTATTTAAAAGCAGGTCCACATGTTTCACCTGCCAGTCAACATCAGGACATTAGATACTGAAATAAGGCCCTGAAGTACGAAGCTTGGTTAGTTAATTATGATGTCACAATGTGTGTTGCTCTAGGTGAGAAGAAGAGCAAAAGTTTCCAAAGATATAAATAGGGCAAATATATTTGTAATATACAGTTTGCTTAAAGTTAACTTGAGAACGCTTTTTGTTTTATTTGATGCAAGACATTGTTCTGAAGGCTTCGTATCTAATGGATGAATATCACATGGTCTTTACCAGATCGCAAGGTTCACTTTTAAATTCCTGGGCATCAGTAACATTGGGAAAATTTTGATCATCACTAATTAAGAAAATTTATTCCATATCACTGGTAAAAAGGCAATGCATAAAAAACAGTTATTACAAAAGTTCCTGGTTTTAGCATGTTGAGTGTTTTGAGCTACATCTACATTTTTTATTATGTACCCATACTCCTGAAAAAAACAAAACAAAAGTTCAAACAGAAATTGAAAAAAAATTTACGTGCCTAACATATCACAAGAATATGACACTTCTTTATATATAAAAATGACAAAAGGAGCTTTTTATGCTGTTCTGATATTTTGCATAAAATGGATACCATGGATACAAAGAAATAAAAAAAAAATGAGTATTTTCAGGAAAAAATGCAAAATAAACATGGGTAAAAATCACCCTTTACGGACAATAACTTCTTTAAAGAGTGGACCATGATTTCTGTCAAGTTGACTTTTCAGCTGATCATTCTTGCTGTTATTAACTCTAAGGCTCTTTATTCTAAAATGTCTATAGTTTGACACAAAACACAAAAAAAACATACATTTAAGTCATAAGGAGTTGAGTGATATTTTCGGCTGATCCTGCTGGTCAGTTATTTTTCTTTAGCATGTTTAGATCTACTAAAGCTAAAAAATCACATAGCCTTCTGACCAGATGAGTTCAGAATGCATATAATGCCATAATTAGCATATACTATCATGACTATAAACCAGATCTTTAGCCAACTTTAGTTGAATAATCCAGAATGATGTTCGTGTATTTGATTACCTTTTCTATTTCCTTTCTAAGGGAAGTAATGACTGTGCTTGTCTCATGAATAAGTGTATTGATACGTAATGTTGTAAACAGAGGTGGACAGCCTAGTCTTAATAATAAATGTTCAAATCTGTCATCACCACGATCACCCTCAGCAGAAATCTAAAAGAAAAAGATCATACATATATGTATATGTAAGATATCACAATACTTAAAAGTGAACAGAAACCAATAATGATCAAAATAAGAAGACAGTAGGTAGTATTTACCTTCATGCATTTGTTTTTCGGTTTTATATAACTGATTCACAACTTTACACAAAATAATTTTCTTTCTCGCCACCCCTTCAGCAAAAACAATATTTTTAGGCTACATGTACTTTCAATTATTTTTTTCGCCACCACTAATATAAATTGCAGTTTGTAGGGGTTTTTTTCTAATCTTTTATAATTCTACATACATGTATGGTTAAAGAAAACAAGGACAAACAACAATAAAAAATGCATTTTTTACACAAATTGTCCAAAGACCAAAGTGAAAACTCAATTATTACTTGCAACATACATGTTCATGTTCATGTACATGTAAAATAATCATTTCAATTAGAATGTTGATCAATTTTTTAACTTATAATAATTTGACCCAAACTTGGGTACAACTGCAAAAAATCAAATTAGGAGATTTTTTATAACGCAACAGTAACAGTACAATTTTTTTTGTTATAAATGATATTATTTTAGACATCAATAAAAAACATATGGTGTCTAAATTTTTTCTAATGGTGGAGAAGGCTGGATTGCACAGAGAAAGCAATTACCTTTCACATTTAGTAAACTAACAATCAATTAATTGCTTTCTCTGTGCAATCCAGCCTCCTCCTCTGATAAAAAAAATTAGTGGCATAAAAAATCAAACAGTCAGTGAACTTAAATTCATGAGTATTTTTTGTAAAACTTTATTTTGATAACATGTACAGTTGGATATTTACAAAGTATGGGTTGAAAGGTCTGAAGTATTTTTGTTTATTTGGTCATATTTTTTTCTTCAGCTATTTTTGTTTTCTACTGATACAAATAGGTGTTATTTTACTGATTAAAAAAACATACTAGATTTATGATGCTTATATGAAATAAATAGAAACAAATTGTAGGTGACAAATCCTTATGGCCATGTACTGTATATTTCACATCTTCTTTCAATCATGGAAACAATATGTTTTCCTCACATTTTTCTTTGCTTAACAGGTATACCCCTGTCTTCTTTAATTCAAAGTAAATAAAAATGTGTTTATAGAGTAAGACTATACTGAAAGACAATATTACAACACTTCCCTAGAACATGACTTTGACATTTACATACAATGTTCCCAAAAGTGACACCATAACTGTGTGTAACATCAAACATTTTTTCCATATGGTACAATATGGTAAAGGTATTTAGGTATGAAATGGCAATGGTACAAAATGGTTATAGATGCTAGGTAAGAAGGTAGGTAGGCCTGATCTGGATAACAGAGATGTGTGTCATTGTGTGTGAGTGATGTACTTCAAGCACCCTGAGTGAGAATCAAACTAGGTTCCTTCAGCACTGTAGTCATGGTAGTCATTGGTAGTAACCACTAGACCAAGATCCACTCATGACATGTCAAGGTACGAAAAAGTCGAAATGACTTAATACCTCTGCAACGGGAGTGGATTTTTTTTGTATATCGAAGACCCCTGTAAATATAGTCCTGTTTATATATATTGTGAACTTTTAAACTGATTCTGAAAAGAAGTGCTCCTTTGAATTTCTTATACATGTTATACAGATACAGAGAAACATGGCCTGTCTCGATAGAATGAGTACTACAAGTAATACTAAAATTAACTGATTTCCCCATATAAATAGAATATACAAGCATGGAAGTATTATATTGACAGGAACTACAACCATTAATTAGCATTTATTTATAACCCGGTAGCCCTGTAGAAAAGATATGGAAACTGTCTAATTAGTACGCTGTCGTTAATTTCTTTTGTGACTATCTGCGATGCCGCAGTCATAATTGACCAGTGATACTTCTTATCAATCACATGGTTTTAATCGAGACTGCCTAACAATATTACCTGTCCTAAAACGCCTTTACTTATTTCAATTGTGTCGGTAGACCTTTATTCGTGAACAACTTATTTAAACAAATCAACTGATGCATAAAAAATGAAAATCGGCCCAGAATTAATTATTCCACAACGATTTGAAATAGTGAGTGACATTATTTTATTAGTTTGTGGGTGAAGTTTAAATCGCGATTAAGGTGTGTTCCGGTTAGCGCCGGTTAACAATAAATATATTTGATAAATGTTAAAACTGTGAAGTTTAGAATAATATATACGGTTAAGTTACTGGATAATCCTGGAAAGTAGAAATTTCAATTTTACAATACAAAAATTAATCGAGCAAGTACCAATCAACAAAATATAGCAGTAGAAAACAGAGATCTAACTAAGTTATAAAGCTAATTATGTAATACATTTCTGTCCCTTAAAATATATGTTATCACTATCTGACCAAATGATACTGGCAAATAGTATTGAACAGTAGCACAATAATTTGAATAATGTCACTATACAAATCCTTGAGTCGCAGTACTTAAAAAATTTCAACACATCGGGGTTCAGCTGAACATTCGTATATGACCAACCAATGATCATACCCTGGATTTAGAGCGAAGCTTAATAATTCCTACATTTATCTAAAATCTCTTTGATCTTTTGATTTTATCAGAACGATCATTTACAATCGTCTTAAATATGCAGGAAATATGTGCCACTCAGTGGAGTAAACAGTAGTTATTATATAATCACAACTTGCAATATATATATTACATATAGTACAATTTCTACCGAAAAAAATAAATCAATAAAAATGGGACATTTCCATGTATTCAATAAATTTGGAACAAATTTCCATCCTCAATGTGTTTTTCTATAGAATTAATGATGACTTGAATTAATCACTCAATCGGCACACATATGCTGCTGTAAGGAAACGGAATCTGCCGAGGTTTGCCGATTGCTGTTTCCTAAAAACAATTATCACAACTTTCGATTTCTTCATTTATTTCCGTAATCCCGAAAGCAACCGAGAATGACAATATTGTAGGGCACCACACGCTGGTATGTAAATAACGTGCCATATTTAAAGCTAATTAACATGTCATTAAATTGTGCGCGGCATCGCAGATGAAACGTTTGAAGTCGGGTCGTAGTAGTTCCTGTCAATATAATACTTCCATGATACAAGTAAACAAAGTGCCCATCGTAATTACACCGTTCTGGTATCCTATTATAGGTCTACAAGCAGTCAAATGTATTTATGACGTGGACGTCTTTCAAGGCTATTTTTTCTGGGACTAGTCTACAAGTAGAACAAAATAACGTTGATAGTTATAAGATATGAGAAACATTGAGAGTAGTTTACCATATTTGAAGTTAAATAATTGTCTCTTAAATAGGAATTAACATCTTCGTTTAACAATACAAGCAACTGAGGTTGCATATTTTCTTTTTCCATGATCGTGATTTTCAAATTTTACAGGGGAGCGAAACGCGTTTGTACGTATCTGTATCTGTATCTGTAATATATATTCTGCCAATGTAGGCACACCTCTTCCGAGTATTGGTTTTTCACATCATGAATAAAAATATCTTCCACCAATATCACTATACACTATTTACATTGTTCATCATATTCTTGACGATAAAATTGGACTTAATGTCAATATCATCAAATCATTAAATATTTTAAAATCTAAAAATATTTATCTAAAGATATCACTGTTTAAGAGTAGACAACCAATTGACACTTAGGATTCATAAAATGTTACTTTCTTTTCTTTTTCTTTATATCATCTAATTGCAACAGTCTATATCTTTCACAATGGAGATTGTAACATAATCGCCTACATTTTGGATCTATAATGTTCTGTATCACTTTAAAAACTTTTTCATTTCTTAACATTGTCATGTAATTAAAGGGATCTATGATCAGTTGTAAAATGTCAAAATGTTCACCTTTCATATTAAAAGCAGCTAGTTCTTCACTACAGGAATTAATTAAATCTTCCAAAATTGGTTTTCTGATATCTTCTAAACTTTTACACGTTAATAAGAAATGTGGTAAAGTTTCTTCTGTTTCATTACACAGTTTGCATATAGACAGTTCTGTATTACTTTTAAACTTGGCTCTAACTGTTTGCAGAATGTAACTCCCAGTAGCTATTTTCAATTTTGTAGGAATTCTAATAATTTCCCTTGAATTCATAGTATTTGTATTTGCAATAGGATGACATTGTCCTGGTTTATATATCAACGATAAGTATCTTAAACTGGTATAAAGTTTTGCTTGATTCAGTATCTTCTCAATCCAGAATTTTTGAACTTTGGAAGTTATTTCCCTTTTCCATTGGTATTTACTAATTGGATTAACTAAGTATTGTGCAGGATCATTAAGTTCATATTTCAAAAATATTTTCCTCAGTAAACTAAACCAACTATTACTATTAATAGATTTAACATTTAATTGCCTTTCCGCTAGTTGCCATTCAATAGAATTTTTTCCTTGTCTAGTAATATTTCCATAAAAAGTTAAAATTTTTACATCTATTTGAGCTTCTACAGGTAACATCCCAGAAATCATATATATAGCAGGATCTGCTACTGTTTTTGGTAAAGATAACAATTGTTTCAAGAACTTCTTAAATTGGATATTTAAAGTTTCTAAACATCTTCCTCTAGGGATTACTATTTCCAATCCATAAAACATTATCGGTATAATATAAGTATTCATTATTGACATTGAAGTTTGTGGATCTAGTCCATTTTCGCCATAAAGTCCAACCCCCATTAAACTATATAGTGTCCTTCTTGCTTTCTTTAAATTCTCATCTATTGTTGCTTTACATGAATCATCGTCTGTACGACATATTCCTATATGTGTTGCTTTATTAGAAGTTGGAAGAACAGAATTGCCTAAATTCCAAAAATTTTCATTTACTTTCTCATGGTGACGTGATTTAGACTGTATAACACAACTTTTTGCTGGTTGTAGTAAGTATGCCTCACGTTTACTAAAATCAAAGGCCATATCAATTAAAATTTGCGTTTCATACGGACAGTTACTAAGAATGGCTAAATCATCTGCGCAAGTAGGAGCACAACAAGAAATAGATCCAATTTTGCCTCCATATCCTGAATCAGCTAAAATGTCTAAAAGTGTATTTATATAGATTTTGTACAAGTCTGCACTAAGAGTCCCTCCTTGTCTTACGCCTTGTTCTATTCTAAAAGTGTCCGATATTTGATTATTCCATTTAACACAAGAAACAGCATTTTTATATAGATTATCAATAATTAAAATTGATTGTTCCGGAATTTTCATTTGATATAATCTTCTGATAAGCCCAGCATGTTTAACAGCATCGAATGCAGATTTTGCATCAAGCATAGTTATTATTATTTGATCATTTAACTCGATACATTCCTTGTGATATTCTTCTATAATAAAAGAGCAGTTTAATGGTGCTGTTCTTTTAGTAAAGCCACGTTGTAATGGATTTTGATATTTTATAATGTCAGGATTAATTCTGATCTTTAAAACAGCCTCAATGAGTTTGGATAATGTTGGAGTAATTGTTATTCCACGATAATTTTTACTGTCTTTACAACTTCCTTTATTCTTAAAGAGCGGAATTACTATCCCTAATTTCTGTTCGTCTGGTATATAACAAAGTCTAAAAGTACTATCCAAGAGTTCTTTAAGGTGATAAATAAGAGATTGTCCTCCATATAATAAGTTTTCAGTTGAAACTCCAAATATATCTGGTGATTTATTTAAATTTAATAACTTCAAAGCTTCTACTATTTCATTTTCAGTAATACTTTGGTGCTGAAACATAGCTCTACAAATGTCAATTATATCAATATATTCTTGTTCGATCTTTTGTTGATATTTGTTATCAAAATGTTCATGAATAGAATTTTTTGTTAAATTTTCAAAATGATGTTTCCATCCACTTAAAATGTTGTTTTCTGTACTATACACTGTGTCTCCTACAGATAGTTCATCTATATGATTACTTAATCTTCCCCTCTGTTTTTTAATAAGTCTATAAAATGAATTTTTGTTTTTGATATTTGCTTCCATTATTTTTTCTCTTTCATCGATTCTATTCATCGCAACTGCCTTGCGACAGTGTTTACGTAAATTATAAGTTGTCTCTTTTTTCTGAATATAAAGTTCATTCCTTGGATCTTCCGACCGCCCATTAATCTTCCATTGATAAAAAGCCTTTTTTTTCATTGCAATTGCGCCAGAAATATCTTCATTCATTACTTTTAATTTTGGTTTTCTATATCTTTTTCGAGGAGTTGGACAACAACTTTTTGCTGAATTGAAGAGTAAACTGTTCATATTTTGAAAAGCAATATCCACTTCATATTTATTTTCTAAAGATGATGAAAAATTATCTAATCCATTTTCAACTAAAGTTTTATATGCGTCTTTATCTATTTTTTTCCATGGAGTTTTTCCAGAGGGTAGAATATTTGAATTTGAACATTTCAGTTTTTCTTTAGCATTGATGATATATTTCAATTTTGCTTTAACAGGAAAATGATCAGACACGTTAGTAGCTACATTGTCCATTGTTTCCATACTGATCACATTCTCTTTAAAATCTTGTTTAAAAAGTAAAAAGTCAATAGTTGAAGTTCCTTTACCACTACAATTTACAAAAGTAATACCATTTTCTTCAGTATATAAACTATTTTCATTCAAAAAGTCTACTAAATATTTGTTTCTTCTCGTATCTATTTTACTTAAAATATTTTCGTTAAAATCGCCACCAATTATAATAGAGTGAGAGTCGCTATAACTTTGAACGATTTCATGTAGTTGGTCTATACAGTTATAAAATTCTAATGAGTCAGATGGTGTTCCTTTACATGGTAAATAAACAGATACTAGGAGTAGCTTTGAAGATCCTAAAAGTTCAACACAGCAAATTCTATCGTTTCCAATATCTAACGGATTAATAAAATTGTCAAGGTCTTTTCTCCATAAAATTCCTGTTCCCCCATAACCACGAGGTAAATTGGTTGGATTTATTGGATCTTTATCATCGACCGCTTTTCCAATTCCACAAATATTTTGATGAAGTTCATTAAGTAAATTCAGTTGAAAATTAAACAGCCAATGTTCTTGAATTAAAAATATATCTGTTGATTTAAAAAGTTTATCAAAAAACATACCGCATGTTTGTATATTTTTACAATTAAAAGTTAAAATATTAAGTTCTTTCTTTTTATCATCCTCTCTACTTTCATGATTTAATTGTTCCATTATGTCGGTTGGACACTGAGGCTTGTTTTCCATAAAAAATTATTTCCATGTAAAGTTTTGGCAATGTTATTACTTTGGAAATATAAATTTTGTCCCAAATAGTCCCTAGGTTGATTACTTTGTGAATCACAATTTGTCCTTACTTGGTTGTCTGACGCTAATACATCAATAAGATTCGAATGAGTAACAGTTTGAGTATTGTCCGGAGACGTATCTTGAAACCATTGATTTTCATAATCACATCTACTTTCTGAATCACTATGACTCTCATTTACAGTTCCATAATTATTTATATAATATGAGTTGTGATGATCATAATAATATGGATATTGATGATAATAATTTTGGTAATCCCAATTATGTTGAGAATATTGATTTTCTGAGTTATCTTTCACATGTATAAATCCTTTTGCTGAAAACTTTTCCTCCCAGTGTGGGAGAACCTCATAATATGACATTGAGATCCGTACACATGTAACATAAAGGAACCCATAGGCCGGATTACGTTTCAATAACTTGTGTGTGTCATCCTTATGTATTAGGCTACAGTGGTAATATAGTCTATTAAGTTCTCAAGCCGTACTCATTTGTATCTAGTCTATAAGAACTATTTTCAATATGTGCAAATTTCATTTTAGTCTGTCAGATGGTTGTCTGAAACTAAAAGCAAATATTAATTTGATGAGAGAACTTTTTAAAAATTTGCAAACATTCCGTTTTTGTTAACAAATAATATTACTTTACCTTACTTACTTATTCCAGGTTACCTTAGAAGGGGGTGGTAAAGGGTTATTTTCGTGCAACGTTTTCGGCCTTTTTAGTTCACGTGTTTTCGTGTTTTGAAGTTTTATTTCTCGTTTTCTCGTGTTTGGTTCGACGTGCGTGCCTCGTGTTCTCCTTTATTTATTTTCCGTGTTTCGTGTCGGAACTGTTAATTTCTCGTGTTTGTCCCGCATTTGATTAAAAAGTAAACCGGAACTAATTCAAAGTCAGTCCGGAGATTGTTTTAAGTTATGGTTCCAAGAATATTTAATTGATATCAAATTACATTTATGAATAATATTTTTCTTTCAAATCAGTTGCAAGTAGCGTACGCTAAAAGGTGACTGTAGGGTCATCATGTCCATTTTATATTGACAAGATGGTATCAAAGAACGGCTGCATCATTACTAAATTATTTTAATTTTTTCCGTTAATATGTACGATTTTATTTCTCGTGCTTCGTTTTTTCCGATTTTTATTTTCCGTGCAACGTTTTTACGATTTTTATTTCACGTGTTTCCGTGTTCAGGGCCCCCCTTTACCACCCTCTTAGAAATGTGGTGTCTGGACGAAAACATTACAGATTTGTCAGCATGTGGACGGCTAGTAGTTCTTATCATTAGCCGCTGCTTTCATATTTGTATAAAGTTAAAGGTTAAAAAGATATACAGTTTATACACCTATAAGTTACGGCTAAGCAGTAGCAGAGACATATAATACAATGTATTATATGCATGTCTCTGGCAGTAGTATCGAGTGGTAGTATCTCAAAAAATCCTTATACTTCAATTATACATCTAAATTATAGAATGATGCATGATTATGGAAACTGTTAACACCCTTACGTCTAACCGATGATGTCACGGTCTTCTTTTGTATTATATGTCTCTGTCTATAAGTATTATCAGAGACACATAAGTATATGTCTCTGGTATTATCAGAGACATTATATACTATTAAAACTGGCCCATATTATCAAGATATCATGACAATTTTTAGAATTCTATTTTTTCAATTATAATTTTTAGTAATCGTGTTAATCATTTCAGTGCCTTTAAACTATCATCATGTCTAGAGCTCTATCTGTTTGTCATTTTAATTCATAGTATCAGTCAAATTCATGCCTTTTAGCTTGGATATTAGATATATATGATATACAAACGCCTAAAAAGTGTGCAAAACAATTATGAACTAAGGATTTCTTATACCAGGTATAGATAACATTAGCCGTATTTAGCAAAACTTTTTGAATTTTTGGATCCTCAATGCTCTTCAACTTTGTACTTGTTTGGCTTTATAAATATTTTGATTTGAGCGTCACTGATGGTTCTTATATAGAAACGCGCATCTGACGTACTTAATGCTAATCGAGGTACCTTTGATAACTATTTGAAAAGGAAACATTAAATGTTAATAACAGATATCCTTCATCAGCATAATTATGCTGTAAAAGAATCACATCAATCTATTCTGATTTAAGTATAACAATCTAGAACTTTATACATTTAAAAAAGCCGTACACAAACAATTCTACAATTCTTATATTTCAAAATGACGTAGGTTATAAAAAAATGCTGAAAACGCCTGGCTCATGCGTTAACGATATCTAGCTCAGTACGGGTTAAGTTGATGGTTACATCTGAGACTACTATATGTGTTATAGTAGTCTCAGGTTACATGAATACAGATTCATTGAGGTTACGTTATTCACTTGTTAGTCAATAATAAACATCAGCGATGTTTATAGATATAAGGAGATGTGATATGAGTGTCAATAAGACAACTCTTCAATCAAGTCACCATTTGGAATAGTAAATCTTTATAGATCAAAGCACGGTCTTCAACATGGAGCCTTGACTCGTACCGAACAGCAAGCTATAAAGGGTCCCAAACATGACAAGTGTGAACTCATTCAAACAGGAAAACCAAAGGTCAAATCTATTTATAAAAAATGAGAAATATTAATGTAACATCACAAAGCAAAAAGACCAGCTTACTTTTTGAAAAATTTTGGCCAAAGTTATGGACTGCCTATAACGAATTATTATTTTATAATTCCCTTTTTATCAATACTTGAAACAAAAAGAATCGTATGTCAATTCTTTATATAAATCTTAGCTGGTGTCCCTTAAATGCCAAGAAAAGGACATTTTTTAACAACCTTATTCAGATCATATATCGTTGAATATGCTATCATTAAATCGTTGCTAATACAAAAATCATTCAAAAATGTTTCTGATGTTTTTTCTCAGGGTTGACAACATTTTTTTAACGCAATCGTATTTGGACGAATCCTTATGGTATTTAGGTCTGAGGTCAAATCATTTTGTTCCAGAAATAAAGATGAAGACAAACATAACTCTTTATCTCAAAATGTTGTAAACTCTTTTAGAGTTTACCCATTTAAAAAAAAAAAGGTTATAAATTAGTAGCATTTCCTGCTAAAACTATTTGAATATACGTTAAATATCAGAACATTACAAAGGTGACCATTTACAGTTCGTTTTATTTTTGTTCTCTTATCTTTAAGGTCATTTACGTGCACATGTGCCTACTACTACATGTACCACTAACAATAATATCCCTCAACCAATGAACATTCTATCTATAAAGGAAGAAACACTGACAAGAAGATCTTATGGAAATATAAAATGTGTGTAATTAGGATTAGAGATACGTCACATTGCTGATGTGCTGGAAAGTATCCACAATACAGATAGCAGTTAAACATTAAAAATAAAGTTTTGTCATAGTAACACAATTATTTATCATCTTTCACGAATAAATAAATGTGGGTGTGTTAAGTCGGTGAAAAGGGAATCAAATGACAAAACAGACAAACCGTCATATGTCCGTAAAACACTTTAAATTTTCCAACTTAAACTTAAACTTACCCTAGGATCCTCCGGAGTCTCCATGTTTGCACATGATGAAATTTGTCAGTTCATATTATTTTTAATTCTCTAAGTAGCTCATCGAACTATGGTCTTCAGTGTTTGACATATTTCAGACTAAATTAGGATGTCATTGATTATAATCCGGACTAATACCAAATCGGTATATCATAATAAAGTTTACACATATCTAAACAAAAAATCTTGAATAAGTAAAGTTTGCTGTAACAAGTAAACAGCAGACTTAACTAGTTTAATAACTAGTTGAAAGAAAATGTATCATGATCTGAGCCATTATTTGGCCCATATTGAAAACAATTGTAAATTTTTAAGGTCAGGAATTTACTTGAAAGTTCATCCCTTTTGTTTGGCTTTATAAATATTTTTTGGATATGAGCGTGACTGATGAGTCTTATATGTATCTACGAAACGCGCGTCTGGCGTACTAAATTATAATCCTGGTACCTTTGATAACTATTTACACCACTGGATCGATGCAACTGCTGATGGACGATTCGTCCCCGAGGGTATCACCAGCCCAGTAGTCAATACTTTGGTGTTGACATGAATATCAATAATGTGGTAATTTTTATAAATTTCCGGTTTTCTAAACTTTAAATTTATTGAAAAACTAACAATTTTCTTATCCCAGGCATAGATTACCGTAGCCATATTTGACACAATTTGGGGGAATTTTGAATCCTCAAAGCTCTCTATTTTTGTACTTGTTTGGCTTTATAAATATTTTGATATGAGCATCACTGATGAGTCTTATGTAGACGAAACGTGCGTCTGGCGTACTAAATTATAATCCTGGTACCTTTGATAACTACCAATCAAAATGATTCACGAAATGCAGAATACAGTGGTAAAATTAAAGGTCACATCTGAGATTACGTATAGTAGTCTCAGGTCACATGAATACAAGTTCAATGAGGTAGAATTGTTTACTGACAAAATGAATAATTCATCAACGATGTTCTTATCCTATTTTGACGAATTTGAACCAAACTTGCTGCTAAAAGCGAATTATTGTACAAGTAATTAAGTGTCATTAATATTACAATGTGACCCAATCTAAACATCGCCCCGAGTCGTGACAAATTGCCACTAATATAACATTCCCATTTCTCAAAAACAGTGATAAATGATTGACACTAATTTTGCTGTATGAATAATTATAGGAACATTCATTGCGATCTATCCAGCATAATAAGTGTCAAACAATTTATCCCTTCCCAGCTCCTATATGGCCATCTATTCAGTGCAGTACCACACTAAGTCTTCTTCCTCTTTATTGTCACAATGGCTGTTTTTGTGTGGTGTTGTGGTCTGCATAGTCTAAAACATTTGAGGTTTAGCGCTATAAAACCAGGTTCAATTCCCATTTTCTATATTTGAGAATGCCTGTATTTAGTCAGGAATATGACAGTTGTTGTCCATTCGTTTGATGTGTTTTATCCTTTGATTTTGCCATTTGATTCGGGACTTTCCATTTTGAATTTTCCTCGAGTTTTAATATTTTGTTATTTTACTAACCTAGTCAGGAACATGACAGTTGTTGTCCATTCGTTTTTTTTAATTTTCCTCGAATTTTTGTAAGGCTTATAGATATCACCTACAATAACTGACAAAAAGGATTCGCATTGATAACTAGTATATTGGATGGGATGAATAATTGAGACAGGGGAATTGAGAACTAGTATATTGGATGAGATGAATAATAATTGGGGGCTGGATATTGACTATTTTGGTTGGGATGAATTATTTAGGCAGAGGCATTGACTATATTGGATGGGATGAATAATAGGGGTTGGAGGAGGCCAATCAGTGAAAATACTGGATATATCTCACTGCGGGAAACCAAAGCCAAAGTATTGGCACTTGATTGTATTAGATGATAATTCTGGGTGGTGACCAGTGCAATTAATCATACTGAATGGATTGTCGCGGGAACAATCAGAGCATTAGTCTAACTACTAACTTTACTGAATGGTATACTGACCAATAAGTTCAAATCAGTTTCATACAAAGCACTAATTTGACTGGTTAGATGAGTATTGGATATTAGTCGGGCAAAGAACCTTATGATAGAACAATGCAGGTACGCCACAATGTTAGTATGCACTCGAACAATTAGTCTAAAGTTGTGGTTTTCTACAATAAAGATTAACTTAAATTTTGTAACTGTTGAATATGGTATAGTTAAGGTAGACTCTGTTAGGAATTGTTGATTTCATAATTTAACATTGACGAATCCTTCAAAGTTTACTTCAGAACCTAATGCCCCCACATTATCTTTTAGTTACGAGACAGACAATCCCTGAACTTTGCAAGGAACTGTCTGCACAGGTAGTAATCTATTACATAATACGTGTCAATATTGAGACATTTGCACTTACTTTCCACGAGAAGAATGAGTCTATTGTTACCAATATTGTTTGTTTCTTGTCACGGATTGCTGTTAGATCCACCAGCATCAGCAGGTTTTTAATCTTATTTTCATGTTTACGAAATATGTGTTGATGTCATGTTGATATGATTCCTTTATAAAACCGGTTTTATTTCAGTGTGAGATGCTTTACGCAAATATGTATGTTTTTTGAAAGAATACATTTTCCACTGTTTGATTATCATTTCTTTTAACTTGAATGCATATTATCTTTGAAAAAATTAACGAAAAAAATGTTGAAAATTAATTCAAATGCCATAATCCATAAACTTAGGTATTTTACATAAAACGTTTTAAAATATTTTCTCATAAACTGAATATATTAGCAAGTTTACGACAAACAGCAGAATACAAAATAGAAAACTAATGACGGAACAACAACTCAGCCAAAAAGTATTAGGTACGCTGGAAGGGTAGGAAGACAGTGCTCCATATCTGGCACATAACTGACGTGTTACTTATGTACACAGGCAAACTTTGTTCACGTAAATATCACGTGAAATTCACGTGAATTTCACGTTAAATTTTTCACGTGAGATTCACCTCAAACGAGCTTATACATGAAACTCACGTGACAAATTTCACGTGAATTTCACGTGAATCTGATGTGAAATTCACGTGAGCAAAATTTGCCTGTTTAAGTACAAACCCGGTGATAATGCTCATTTGAAAGGTCACATTCAAGATTCTTTTACATACAATTTGTTACTTTCCTATAGAACAGAAATGATAAGTATTTAACATAAGATAATGCATGTTTTGTAATTTCAACTTTTTCGTTTTCGTTTTTAGGCAGTGGGTTTTGTTCTTATCCCTGCAAACTACAAGATAACCTCTTTTATAATGAAGCTGCAAACGACACGGTTATTACTCCAAACCCGTATACACTGGAATTATCAACACAGCAAAATAATAAGATAATTTGCTTTGAGAGATCTGGATCTTTCATTGTAAACAGGTAAAATAATGTACTTGAGGGAAATTAGAAACGATTGTTCTGTTTTGTTGAACTGTTAATTCGATCCCTTAACATGAACATTGTATCCCTTTAATAGTCAATTCAGAACACGATTTCGTAAGGCTACAAAGAGGCGTGCAAGTTTTTCCCTCATCGCAACTTGTCATGACTTTTGTTATATTAAGCAGTGGTTTTGCTAATCTACAAAATTTGTTGTTTTACATGTATATAAGGTTATATCAGTCCCTCTGACAAGGTTGAACTCAAATGGGTTTTGTTTTTTATTTCCTGTTCATTTGGTCATTAACTTTAGCTCTATAACTGTTTCGTGTTTTTTTTCTCTTACAAAATTTCCTTTCAAATATTCGGTCTTGAGCTTTCCAGATACTGGTAAACCCAGAAAAGTGCTTCAGACGAATGAAATTCATAAAGTGTTGTTTTCATTATTTTTATTTAAATCTATATTCTGAACTAAATCCCCCTATCACAATGAACTAATTAGATTTCTTATTACCACGAAAGCATCCGCTTTTGGGTTACGGTTATTTTTAAGTACTTCATGTCAATTTTGTATCGTATGGGATTCCCCCTTATCCTTCTTCCCTAATCCTATACTTATTTTGGGACACTTTCAAAAATTATAAACCTCAGGGTTTACTGAGGTGTGGAAATATTGCAATCCCTATAATTATTCTGTCCGGCAGTAATACCCTTTATAAAGCAGATCGACCGCCTGGCTGTGCGGGATGTGTAAATCGCAGTCACGTCTGGTCGGTACGAAGATATACATTTACCTCGTGTAGGTTTATGGTTTGTAGATTAGCAAAACCACTGCTTAATATAACAAAAGTCATGACAAGGGACTTTCCGTTTTCAAATTTCCCGTAGTTCAGCATTTTGGAGATTTTTAGACTAAAAATGTATGCTTTTTCTATCTTTTAATAATGTGACGTTTATTTCTCGTTTCAGACGAGGGGCCAATAATGACACATATAGATGTATAAAGATCATTGATGTATGCGACGATGCAATAGTAGTGATACAGACAAAACTTTGTAAGATGAATTAATTTTTGTACAACATAGACTAAAACAAACGTTGTCTCATTTTCTATATTACCTACTGTTTATAGAGATCTTTTCTAAAAAACAAACTATCATAATTAATTAATTATGCAAACCATTTGCTTTGGTTGATCCGCATTCTATGAAACCCCAATGATAATTTTCTATTTTGACACCAGTAAAAATCTCTTAGTTTGTCGATACGCTAAACTACTATAAGAAGTAAATGTTAATCCTACATATTCCTTGTTAATAATTTACATGGAATAATTGATTTGCATATAAACTAAAAAAAAATTATTTAAATATTTATTTCTTTATAAGTTACAATGACGACTCCGCCAAAACTTTGTGAGATCTGTACACCCGACAAGCTGACATCACAACCTGAACTATGGGTTTGTAAGTAAACTATTTCAAATACCTTATAGTCTGCATTTTTTTTTAATTAGTTTGACATTTTATAGAATATTTTATTTTGAAAAAAATATGTTTGTTCATATCAACGGAATTATGTATGCAACTACGTGTAAAATTCTAGTTAAAAAGATACACTTGATATACGAATTTTTCATTAAAGTTGAAAACGCGAAAACGAGAAGTGAAATTATTTCGCATTATCGACTTAGCTTTTTCGTCTTTTTTGCTATTTCGAATCCGCGTTTTACGTTTTTGGCTTTGCGTTTTCACCTTAATTAGGTAAGGCGAAAACTCGAAAACTCGAATTGGCAATAACAGTTCACTATACGTTTGTTATATACCTAACTTAAAAATCTGAAACCCACTTAACATACTTATACATGAAGTCAGGAGTTTATGTTTTTTTTCTTGTGATTTTAATGTTGCTATAATTAAATGCAGTTGCCTCCAATAAAAATTTGGAAAAAAACACATTTCAAAGGTTTTCATTGAATCTAGTCAAATGATTTTAAATTGTTCCCTTCAGCTGCTGATTTTGCTGCCAATTTTAAATGAAAAATGTTTTCCATCGCTGATATATCTAAGATTGCCCCATTTAAAAAAAATGTAAAACCTCCGTATTTTAAAGTGATGAACTAATTTTCATTGGTTATGAAATAATATTCTTTCTCAAATTTGTGAGTGTTCTGATCGACATCTTACATTTGAGTGTACGTTGAATCCATTCAGGTTTTAAATATTTTCGATCTCGTCCGATCTTCTTGAAGACTGCAAAAAAGTGCTTTTAAAAGTTGTAAGAACATGCATATTTTCAACTTCTTGTGCAAATTGTCAGCATAATTTTTTACCATTTCAGCGATGAGTAAAACATGTAAGTGTTACATATATTATTATTATTAACAAACCTTTGACAAATCACCTAGTCACCATTCAAAACACTCTTTCGCGCTCGTACTAACGTTACAAGTTCTGTCGAATATTAGGGTCTTTACTTAATCGCCATTCCATATACAGTTGATACAGGGATCTTTACAACCTAAATAAATTCAAAAGCGTTTGGCCATATAACTTGCTTTCGAACTGAAGTTCGTATAACAGTTTTACTTGCTAAAATATTCACTTCGACGTTGCTATCGATTCTATTGGAAACACGTAACAAAAAACCTCTGTCGCCAAGAACAGAAATATGAGAAAAATTGGGAAAGTAACATTTATAGATTTTCAGTACTCATATATATATATATATATATATGAGTTCATTGGCTAGACTTTGATCAACATATAAGCACATTTTGAAATGAGGTCACTGGCTAACTGCATTTGCATGATAATGATGATAAATAAAGTGAGAGTACTCATTTCAAGAATTCGGGTATTAGGTAATCATATCTTCTTATACGGTATAAGTGTTTCTAAATAGGTATTGTCCCTCCAAAAGTTATAATGAATTTTTAGAAACAAGCAATCTGGGTTGTGTTTCTGTGGCCAATGTTGTAAATCAAGGTAAATGCACTAAATTATTTTTGAATAACTAAGACTTTTCTACCTCAGACATAGATTACCTTAGCTGTATTTGGCAAAACTTTTATGAATATTGGTCCTCAATGCTCATTAACTTCGTTCTTCATTTGGCCTTTTTAACATTTAGTGGATTCGAGCGTCACTGATAAGTCTTTTGTAGACGAAACTCGCCTCTGGTGTATATCCAAAATTACGTCCGGGTTTCTATGATGAGTTTATTATTATATATATGTAAAATGCTTATTTTTCTATATGTACATGCTGCATGATCAAACCAGTAATATCTTATCTGGTTCTAGTACTAAAATGCAACGTGCCATCTACATGTTCTAAAACTAGTGGCACTGACTGGAGATGCACTGGGTCAGAGAGTAATACTCCAGATAACGGTCAAAGTTGTAAAACACATGGCTAGCAATGACACAGAAATGGTATACTCACGAAGGATGGTCGACAGAGTATGGAATGACACTATAGTGACAAAATAGAGTTTGATATTATGAAAACAATTACATTAAAATTAGTTCATAATACTGTCGTCTGCATTTAAATACGGATGAATATCTTGACAACACGACTACTTTATAGTAGTAGGCTGAAGTAAGATTATCTCATCAGCAATCCCTTTATTTTCTTGACCCCACACATATTTTTTTAATTGATCACCTGTCCGTCCGTCTGTTCATCCCCCATAAGAGATCTTCTCTTACGTCTTGTGTTTTGGTCAGATTGATTTTCTGCTTTATATAATGATATATAGCAAGTTATGGTTCTTTTTATAACTGTATTTAAAATTGGCAATCAAATCTTACAATTTTACGTTGGAATAAACCAAACTTGACGGAATTACTTCATACAACATCTCCATGGTATGTGTACATTCATATTGGTATGCTCTACCATTTAATATAAATTGTTTCTTATCTAGCTTTTTCATAGAAAAAAATGACTTAACAATTTCTTAATGGGATGAGCTTTTCCACACTATGAGTCATAATAATCACAAATTGGCCTCATTCGATTTTCTATGTACATATATCGTTTTGAGATATAGATATATTTTAAAAGACAGTCCGAATCTTGAGCTTCAGACAGAGGAATAAAGTTTCTGTAACAGTTGTAGACATGTTTCATTAAATTAAGGACAAATGTTACCCTTTAAAAATAATCCAATCCCCCTCCTACGGTTTACGTTGGAAACAAACTAATACCAAAAGGATTAAATGAAGTCGCTTTGCAACAATGATGATTCTTTTCTTGAAAAATTGTTTCTTTTTTTACATCAGCCAAACTTCATACAGGGATTTCTCAAGATAAAGGATGAAAATGATGTAATGTAACCATCATACTTTGAACATTATTTAGTTCCACTACAGCAAACATCAGAGCGCAATCAAATCTTTACGGTCATTATCACAAAATACGGACCCAGATTATGGGTCAATAAAACACTGGGTTTTTTTTCAATAATGATACATTGTTGGATCTACCAGTGAGCAACTCTATACAAGCACGAGACACAAATGACGCAAACAAAAAAACCGAACATATAATATACAATTAAACATTGTTAAACATGGACCTGTTAAAACTGATACGGATGCAACAAAAACTGATAAATGACCCCAATTGAAAGGAATACATTGTTTACCTGATTCTCTTAATTCTATAAGATTTACATGTCACAATACGAAAGAATTGTTCATTAAGCTTTTTAAATATACAGACATGTAAGAGTACAGTCATTTTCTGTAACATTTATACAGCCTTTCTAATAACTATTGTTGATTGTTGGATAACACAAACTATTTATGGATTAAGATTGTCATGTCATCCTCTGTGCATTGAGTAGATAAGAACCGATTCACACCCTTCTCATATCTAAAAGGAAGTATATGAAGCTCTTCATTGGTCTTCCGGGATCTCTGATACACATATATATACATGTTGAAAAGAAAGCAGTACTCAATATAAAGGTATCCGGTAGAAAATCATGTTTGGAAGTATAACTGTGACAGTTTTTGCAACACTGGTTGCGTGTAATGGGTTTTTGGTTGATGATTCGACTTCAACAAGAAATGGACTGACAGTAGGTGGTCAAACAAATGTGTCTGTAACACCATTTAACAAACCGATTTATCTTCCGACGACATCGATCACGACTGAGAAAATAGATTCAACGTATGTATCAACAATTGAGAACAACACGCATTTCGAAAATCTTACGAAATTCATACATGAAGAGTTCGAAAAATTATTCTCACAAAAAATGCTAGCTTTCGAACAAATTTTGAACAATACATACCGTTCATTTGAATCAGATTTGAAAAAACTTAGTAACAAATTTGATAACGAAACAATGATATTAAAAGATCAATTTACTAATATGACAGAGACTTGCAAAGCGGCTAAGGCAGAATTAGCAGATGTTAAAAAAGACATAGAAAATCAAAATAAGGAATATTTGGTATACAGTCTTGCATTTAAGAATGAAGTTGACGAGCTGAGAAAAGACGTAAACGCTTCCTTTGATTTAATATCGGCAGAAAATAAGACAACTGTGAATATTTATAGCAAACAAGAACTGATGACAACTGAGCTAGATGTTCTAAGACAACAATTCGATGTGTTGAATAACTCTAGCCTATATTTGATTCAAGAAAAAATTAATAAATTAGCAAACAATTCCATAGCTTTAAACGAGAGTCATATAATCTTACATAAAGATCTTAGTGACCTGAAACAGAAGTACAAGAACTACAGTGAAGAAATTGCAGAGAACAATAGATTAGTTGAAAACAAGTTTAATGTTCTTAGGCCACACCAATTTGATTCCTTGTTCGACGGACCCGCCCGCACCTATTTTTTTCAAAACAGAATTTTTTTATTTTTTTTATTTTCCCGCTTTCCGCATCCGGAAATGTCATCATGTCCATTTCCCGCACCGTTGTTTTTGTAAATATTATAAAAGATATCAACATTTGTTTTACAATCACAGTCTAACCTGTATATAACGACTTTAAACATAAAATCACCCCATCACAAGGTGTAAATATCTGTGAGAATATTTTTTTCAGCATGAAACCTATTTATCCAAAGAGGGAGTGCTCCGAAATAAATTTATAACAGAGTGGAAATACCTGCAAAGTACAAACAATTGGTTTCTTTCCCCTTACTTATATTCCCTATCAAAACATGTTCGCTGTAAGAATAAAGTACGAAGAAGTTCAAGAACTTCTGAAGGATTTGCCTTCAACTGCAATTATATTGTATGCTGGCGAAACAAAACTATCTACAGCCACTGCATGTTTATGCACCTGTCCTGAATGATTCAGGGGCCTGTCGTTCAGCAGTTATCGTTTGTTGATGTTGTTCATAATTTGGTGTTTTCCTGTTTGGATATATGATATATAAATTAGACCGTTGGTTTTCCTGTTCGAATGGTGTACGCTAATAATTTTGGGGTCCTTTATAGGTTGCTGTTTTGTCTGTATCAAAGCCGTGTGTAAAAGACCGTACTTTGACCTGTGTTTGTCATAATCAGGTTCAGAACAACCCTCCCTCAGATAAGGGGTAATTTTATTGATGTAGAAAAGAAAATAGAAATCCAAGGATTTGTATAGTTCTTCTATACAAAACCTTTGAAAACTTAAAATTTTGTACTCAAAAAGAGAAGAGTTGCATCCTATTTTAAACAACTTTTTCTAAAAGAGGGGTCCACTTATTTTGAATAATATTAAACTGTTAAAGTAAATGTGTTAACATGGTTAAAGTCCAGGAATATTACAAAATTATTGGACATGTTTTGACCATTTAATACAAGATAGATATATAGTTCTCTGAGAAAATATGAGCTCTTTTATACAAACAAATATATTATAACTTATATTGATCCCTCACAAAACATGTAAAAGGGATTTAAGGGATATTTATAACAATAAGGGCTTGCCCCAAAACTGATTATGACTTGAACGGAGAATTGTCTCATTGTCAGTCACACACACATAGACCAGATTTAACTATTTCTTGGTGAACAGGGCAAAAAATACATCAGAAATTAAAGAAATGTCAACGCACAAGTGATAAATCAAGTTTTAAATTGTCAAAATTTACTTTTTGATGTTTACAAAAAAAAATTATAATCGCTCGCCTTTACTTTTCAGGCTTCGCCTCAAAAATTTGCAAATTAAATATTTTTTTATTAAAATTTTCAAATCGCTCGCTCGCCCCATATTTTGGAGTCCAAAAATCCGTAGAACAAGAAATTAAATTGGTGTGGCCTTAACACTAACATTCATAGTTTAAATATGAGTTTTGAATCATTTCAAACTGAGTTGTATGAACACGTCGAAATATTAAAAAACGAATCAACAAAACAAAAACATGATGCTGGAATTCTTCTCAGCGAAATATGGAAGCTTAAAAGTGAACTTGTTAATCTAAGTAATAATACCACCTCATTGAACAAGTATATGATTGCGGCAGAACAAAACAAAGCAGTAATAGATGCTAAACGAAGTCAAATGGAAAAAGATATAGTGGTCTTACAGAAATGGCTGAACAGTGTACCAAAACTATCAAATGACACCAAACATTTGGAGAAAGTAATACAGGACAATAATTACATGCTTGCTTCTATGAAGAACGAAATAAACGCAAGGAGTCAAGATTTTCTGGCACTTTTGGACATGATTCAGAAAACAGGTAAAAGCACAAGATTATTTCAAAAATTATTATTTAAGATCATTTAAATGCACAGACACAAATGTTTGCTATACACCTTTACCTTCAGAGAGTTATGTAATCAGTCATGAAAAAATAGTATAGTCACTGATAAAAAATTCTTTTATAAACAGAGAAAAAAAAAACAATTGTACCCGTTTATTCTTAAGTCTTATAAAGACTTTTTCTAATCGTATTGTCTAGTATTGCCTCATGTGACCGAAAAGGAAATTTTAGCTTTTGCATTTTTGAAACTACTGAGATACATATACCAAACTTTACCTAAGTATTTTACCTCATGCGACCAAATAGGAAATATTAGCTATTGCATTTTTGAAACTACTGAGATACATATACCAAACTTTACCTAAATATTCCTTACGGAATATATTTAAAAATAAAATGTATCCAGGGATTTGAAACAAAGTCACACACATAACCATTGTTGCTCAAATTGAGTATATTGATACTCAGCAGTTTTTGAAATGTTTATCAACCCAAAAGCAATTTGTTTGAGCAAAATTGACAATTATTAGCAGGTCAAGTTCTATTATTATATTACCTAAAATAAAATATAAAAAAACAAGACAACCAAGTTTGTTGTAGTTGTCCTTGAAATTATTATTTTGTAATAAATTTTCAAAGTTTTTAATTAATCTCTTGACAACTATGTTAGTTCAAGTTTTTTGTGAGGAAAACATACATGTCGGCTCTGTGATATTATATACGATTGGAATTGATTGAAGTGTTTCTATTTGACCAATGCTTGGGGTTAAGAAGATTATGGCAGTTTTAAAACTGATTTCTATCTATTGCTGGTTTAAAAATTTCTTTGACATACCACCTTCTTATTTCAGACAGAAAACTGAAAAACACAACGTTACGTCTCACAGAGCAACAGAATTTAACATATTCTAATCTAGAACAAAATATCAGCCAATGTTTTGAACAAGGTATACATAATGTTTAACATGCAAGGCATATTGCTATATCTTTTTTTGTATAAAAATCCGAACTAAAACAAGATTTTGACTATTATTTTTTTTTTTCATTTCAAATTCAATATTACATATTCATTCAAACTTCACATCTATACATTATGAACTTTAAACTGTCTGAACAATGTCCACGCAATAAACGAACATCGGGCATTAAAAAGAATAAATTTAAATATATACGTAAATGCTTAAATTCTTCTACGGATTGTCTTACTTTTTCAAATAGTAATGCATTATTAAATATATGTGCGGTTCTTCTTTAACGATCACTGTTGGTATAACTGATGAAAAGATTTCAATGTTTCAAGTTATTTTTTTATTATTTATTCTTATTTCCTACGTCGACAACAAAAATAGTAACGTTAGTATCAAAAATGAATAAAGACCAGTGATATAGTTCATATAAAGGTACACATTTCAATAATGTCCTTTCAGTCAATAAAATGGATCAACATATAGAATACAAAATAAAGACTATAGAAAAAGCTCAGAATGTTGCTGCTTACAACGCATTACTGGAAGAAGTCCACAATATATCAGAGAAAGGTAAAATTTATTAGATATAGGTTTTCAAAATGACATTGATTAATGAAAAAATACCGAAAAGAGAACAGTAAAATTATTAGTCATAGATAAAAAAAAAAAAAGGGAAGACGTGATATCAGGCAGGTGCGTTAAAATGATAGACAGTTCAAGTACATTATAGTGTACTGTGTCCTATAGTGACACCCTTTTATAATGATCAAGCAAATGGCTGATGATATATCATATTCAGTAACTGTGGTGGACAAAACTGCTTGCTACAATATAAGGGTCACATTCGAGATCATCTGTGACACAAGTTTCATGGGTGAATAATAATCACGCATTCTTGACCTTTGTGGCATACATGCTTGTAAAAATAATTCGTCAAAACCGCTAAATCAAATAGTTAAGAATTTCACGATTTACAAAAGGTGGTACCCACGATAGAAACATATACAATTTTGTTCATAATTGTGCTTAAATACAATGTATGCATATTACCGGTGTATTGATGATACAGTAACTTTGTATTATTTAATGAGCAATAAGATTTATATGATGTTAAATTTGGTTTATAAGAGGTCCAATTTGGGTCCAAAATCTAAACTGATTTCATAAAGCTTTTGCAGTGCAGGGAAAATGCAATTGTTTAAAAGAACAGATATTTCAAGTTTGATTTTATAAATGTAATACTTCTTGTTCTAAAAAGTAAAAAAGCAAAATTACTGATATCCGAGGAAAATTCAAAACCGAGTCAATAATCAAATGGCAATATAAAAAAAACCAAGCACATCATACGAATGGATAACAACTGTCATCTTCCTGACTTGGTACATTCATTTTCTTACGTAGGTAATGGTGGATTAAACCTGGTTGTATAGCCCTAAACCTCTCACTTTTACGACAGTCGTTTTCAAATTCCCTTATTTTGACAATGATGCGTGAACAAAACAAACATACGCTATATATATAGGGGTACTGCACTGAAATATTCGCCTTTAGTAAAATTGAAACTGAGCACAATTACCAATGTTCGTATGCCATTTCTTTTTAGTAAAGGAAACAGACAGCGATGTTGATAAAAGAATACTCAGTTTACAGTCGAACCAAAGTAACATAACACGTAAATTGGAACAAGCAGCACAAAAAGGTATCGAAATTATGTAAATGTAGAAATATTGAAGAAAAAAAACATTATTTTGTCCCTGACATTACCAAAAAAATATAGAAATTCTTCTTTTCATTAAAAAGCATGTACATTTTATTGATGAATTGTCACTTTTAATATAACAGAAATGTCACATGTAATGTCATTTACTTGTCATATGAGGTATATGATTTAAAATAGCCGATTGTTCCACATATGAACAGTGTCGAGTAGAATTCGACGACATGCAAATAAATATCAATACATATGTCATCTAATTTCCGGCTGATTTGTTTTTTATGCAAAGCCTGTAACTGTCTTAGCTGATATAAAAACCCTACAAAACCGTGTAATATTTAAATTTTATTTCGTATTTGAATGTTCCAAAATCAATCAAAGTCTTATATATGCACGTGCATAAGGTAGATTTCTATCTGACGCAGCTCTATACTAAAGTTTTGAAAAATGAAAAAAAGTATATTTAGTGAATATGCAAGGCGGTTTATGAATGAACGTATTCCTAAGCCAGTGAATGCTTACTGATCTTTGGTCAAAACAACAAAATATGGAGTTAATATTCTCTGATAATTGTTACTATAGTTTATCTTCGTCCGAGACAGTTAAAATCTCGTAATATGGCAAAGTTTTAGGACTCTATGTTGAACTTGGATGTCTTTTCTGGTTAAATGTGTCGTCCGCTTTTCATCCGTCATTGACGTTATACCTCCACATCATCTTTTTCACACATACCATATATTTTAAATTTAAAACCATGTCAATAAGTCATTATTTTCTTTTTATTTCAGCCGTTGTTACTGCATGTTCAATAAACGCAAATGTGTCTCATGGACAAGCAATACCGTTCAAAAAAATTAGAACTGCACATGGTATTAACAACACAAAATCACTGGAAAAGAGTGGAATATTTACCGCAGAAAAAGCTGGTTTGTATCTGATCACTGTATTCGTTCAAACCAACACCACCAGATATTCTTTCGATATCCTAAAGAACAACTACACAATAGCGGATGCGTTCTCATCTATGTCGGGCTATTACCAAACCACTTCGACGTCAATTATTGAACGATTGGAGGTGAATGACACAATATCATTATCACCAAGACACTTTCACATGTATGTATTTGGTGGTGAAGAATCTTGTCTCTCTATTCTTCAAGTTTAGTAGCATATGTTCTTAATCCCAGAGAACAGAACAAATGCGAGATTCAAAGATCAATGTATTAGATAGCAGCAGCGGACCTTGAAAAATATTTCCATTCTCATTTTTATTCAATATTTGTAATTTTAATTATTGATAATAAAAATTATATAAATAAAACTTCGGTTTCTTCCGTTCTGAATAGAATGTAACATTAAACGTCAAGCTTTGAACATTGACGACAGTTATTTGACATCTACCAACGATGTGGAGTGGTAGGGATGATTAGCTGGCATAGGGCACCTTTTTCAGAATCAGAATAAATAATCAGGTTTGAAAATTTAAATGCAGATTGTGATAAGATTGTTGATTACTGTTAGTTGATCATCTGATTATAAGTATCTACGATACCAAAATATTTACAGTTAGAAATGAAATAAATAGAGGAAGATGTAGTATGAGTGTCAATGAGACAACTCCCCATCTAAGTAACATTTTTTTTTTTAAAGTAAACCATTATAGGTCAAGGTACGGTCTTCAACACGGAGCCTTGGCTCACACCGAACAGCAAGCTATAAAGGGCCCCAAAAATTACTAGTGTAAAACCATTTAAACGGGAAAACCAATCTAATTTATATAAAAACGAGAAACACGTATGAACTTCATAAACAAGCTACTGTACATAAGATTCCTGACTTAGGACAGGTGCAAACATTAGACAATTTTATTGTTTTACATTCTATAAGTCAGGAGCCAATAATTCGGGAAGTCGTTGACTGCTTTTTGTTATATAACCTTTTCGTTTATTGATTTATCAGTATATATGTTAGGTCGTTGGCACTCAACAATCATCGGCAGGATCCGATATTCTCCTTCTATAACGGTACGGAATCGGCCCAGTTGTGACGGATGAGGTCGTTGGTTTACTTGTTGGTTGAATACCCAAATTTTGTTATTAAAACGGAAATATAAATAACTGTAAAAAAAAGTGTGAGGTTAAGCTAAGTAGAACCATCATTTTCCGAGAAATGCGTGTAACAAGTCATGAATATGACAATGATTTTCGATTCATTACGTTTGTTTTGATACAGTCCAGTGATAAGACACTGATTTCAATGTGTACGACATATGTATCTGGATCATTAGTAATGTGATACACTCCAAAAAAAAACCAAAGCCATTTTAAAAAACATTTTTTTAGTATTTAAATTCAAATTTTATTGTAAACAGTAAAATTGATAATGAAAATTTCGGAAACCCCACCGTCGTTAGATTAGATCAAACACCCGTCGTTAAAGTATGTATAGGCATTTATTGCTTTAAGTTATACATGTTATATGAAAGGTGTTACCTTTTTTCATCTTAGTCTCTTTTACTCATTATTGTACAACTAAAATAATGGGATTCGATTTCTACCTCATAGTGACATGTAATCGACCATTACACGGCATTGTGGAGGAGATAAGGTGACATAGGTTACACACATCATCATCCAGGTTTGTAGCTTTTGTATTTTACAAAAATACCAGACAGCCTAAAACAAAAGTAAAACCACAACAAACTTTTAGCTGAACATTAGTACCACGAGAACACCCTACAAATGGTGGGCCTGTCTGATTTTGGACTGTCAGTTTTCATGAACACTTATGTAGTTACTTCGAACATATATAGTCTTCAAAATAATTATGAATATTCAAGAGACATAACATTGATTGAAAAAGATGTCAGACAATTTCATAAGTTAGCGCCCTATTGGTGCATTATTACCAAAGGAAAAAAACGTCAAACATCATTTAACTCGCGCAAAAATTGACGAATCAAAATGCGATGAATTCCAGTCAACTACATGAACACATAAAAATATTTTCACTATGGATAAAAACTTTTGAAATATAGACACAGGAGTATCTGACGTCATTATAAGACTTGCTTAACAAATACTTTGTTTAGGGCACAACAGGTTAACATCCCATAACTGAAACCAACCATCAAATCAAAATCGCAGTACAAATGGTCATTAGCACAATTCAATGCAATCTTTATCTACCAGAAAAAAGTAAAATCACAAAAATACTGAACTCAGAGGAAAATCAATTTGGAAAGTCCATAATCACATGGCAAAATCAAAAAACAAAACGCATCAAAAACGAATGGACAAGAACTGTCATATTCCTGACTTGGTACAGGCATTTTCAAATGTAGAAAATGGTGGATTAAACCTGGTTCTATAGCGCTAACCCTCTCACTTTAATAACAGTCTCATCAAATTCCGCTACATTTACATGATGCGTTAAATAAACAGTCACAATTAATAAAATAGTCAAAATATGGGTACATCATGTTGATAACATGCGTGTACATGAATACTTACTACATGTATTACATAAATAAAAGGTATAAACAATCAAAAGTAGTAAATACAAATGAAGTTAAACATATCAATACGATTCCAACCAAATAGCAAAGATATTTTTAAAACAAATAAAATGCATCTGATGGAACACAAATCAACTCAAAGTAAGGTCAGTTATAAATAAACAATACCAATACTGGGTGTACACGCAATATTTTAAGGATAAATATGTACATTAGCATAACGGATTAAGATGATGCCCTAAACGTTGAATTGGGCATTAATACGGTACTTCCATTCAGGCATTGGTGTAATGTTAAGGGATTACACATGAATGTTTCCTTGTACAATGAGTGTAATAACATTTGGACAAAAAAAAGAATTTGCAGCTGCAAATTTATAATTGATTAAACGCTAAACAAAATATAAACACATTATCTGTTATAGAAGCCAAGCAAACTGTGAAGAAAGTTTTCTACCCGAAATCTTTGGCACGGATGGACGGTTTTCGAGCGGTTACTAGACCTGCTTTCATCGTTGTTAAGAATTAACCCTCATTACTACATAGACTTTTTTGTAAATTTTGTAAATTGGTTTATATAAATATGCACAGTATAAACAAAGATTTGTACAATAAACATGTAATACAAAATTCTTTCTTAACACTTTTATACCGTATCTGCTGCTTGACATACTCACACACAATCCTATCATGAACGAAAAGGTTGGAGTAAAAAAATTGCTCATAGAGGATAAATATTGTCCTTATTCTTTGATCACTTAAATGGCTTAATTTCAAGGTTGTATAAAGTTAACAACATATAATGGTAAAATAGTATGATTAAATACATAAGGGAGAAACCTTGAGTATGTTCATATGGTCTCAGAGTAATAGCTTTCATAAGGTGTTATAATGTTAAAATAGCATATAGCTTTAAACTTTATTCACGAATATACCATTACTACAATTATGATAAACAAAAAACAAAATGTGAAGTCAAAAAGCTAATAAAAAGTAAAATCACAAAAATACCGAACTTTGAGGAAAATTCAAATTGGAAAGTCCCTAATCAAATAGCAAAATGAAAATCTCAAACACATCAAACGAATGGACAACAACTGTAATTTTTGATTTGGCACAAGCATTCTCCTATGTAGAAAATGGTGGATCAAACCTGGTTTTGCAGCTAGCCAAACCTCTAACTGAGATTTTTTTTTACGAATTATCAAAATATTTTCAGTTTTGCACACAATTATATCCTGCATTTTTTATTACAGACTATTCATTTTCATACTGTCATACTTCCAGTTCTTACAAGGCCAGCCTTCTTTTTTTTTAAATCCATTCATATAATTCCTTCCGAAATATCTAAAAGTCTAACCCTTTATACTAATTCTAGTTATCTGTAGTTTTTATCATTACTTAGCATGTTGTTCAAGCTCAACGTTCTCAATTGCAAAAAAAAGTAAATTTTGGCAATCGTCGTTACAATTTGATGAAATTGTAATGAGCATTCGCCTTTATAATACAAAATTTTTAATTATAAGTGGGCACCATCTTGATATGGCGTTTGAACATTTCCAACATAATTATCTTTAACAAAACTGCACTGTGGAAACCATTTGGCATGTTCACTCATGGGATCGTCCCCTGACTTCCAATCTTTTAAAGCACCACCACAGTGGAAACAACGAACAAAATTGTCTCTTCCTGTAAGAAAAAAAGCTCACTTTTCTTTGACAATAATACACATATATATATGTTTGAGATTAATCAGGAAAATCTTAAAATGTTCAATTTATTTTTTAGGAAAAAAACATGAATTTGCAAAGTTCTATGACTACCATGATGGTTGTCTTTCTCTAATCCTAGTACTACAACTTTTATACATCTCTATGATAATAAAACCAATTATTTGTATTGGTTGGAAAATTTAAGAAATAATTTTCATAGAATTTGATGAGATATACTCAACTGCATTGAAGCGAAGTGGCAACAAATCCAGAATCTTTGAAAACGGTCTTGTTATTTGTCTTACTTTTAAAGATGGTCAACCTTTTCATTTTTGATTGAAGAGGAGACGTACAAAAAAGATACTACAAAGGTATCCGTAGGACTTTTATGGATTAAACTTGATCCCAAAAATTTGAAAGCCACGGGGTAGTAACACATGACAGGTAATCGACTGCAAAAATTGTCACTAAAGGGCAATCAGTCCAATCAGTAGTCGACTGACGATTTATCCCACATTGACTGAATTTTAAATCTTGTTTTGATTATAATGGTCGCTTCCTTAAGTTTTCAGCTATTTACTATCTTATTCGTGATAATAGGTGAAAATTCAAAAAAAACAAAAAAAAAACTAGTCACTAAAGCGCAATAAATCCAATAAGGAGTCTATTGCTCGAGTTAAAGCCATTTAAATTGATATTTTATAGTTTGTCGTTCTATGTTGTGATGTTACACTATTGTTTCAGATTAGGGTGAAGGTTTTCGTTGTTGATGTGGATCATGATTAAGTAAGTGTTTCTCGTTTCTCGTTTCTTATCTCGATTAGACCGTTGTTTTTCCCGTTTCAATGGTATAACATTAGTCATTACTGTGGCCTTTATATCTTGTTGTTCCATGTGAGCCAAGGCTCCGTGTTGAAGACTAATAGAGAGTTGTCTCATTGGCTCTCATACCAACTATGCTTATATCTATCGACTGACGACTTCATCTATGTTGACTTGTTTTGTTTTGACGATTTTCTTTTTTATCTTTTCAAAGGTTTACTGGCTACGATTTGTAAAAACAATATGATTTTATTTTTTCAATCAATAATGAAAGTAAAATAGTTAAATAACAATTTAAAAGCCAGTTTGTTTTGATTTGGTTAAAATAAGCTATGAAACAACGGTAAGGATTTATTCTCTGGCAATTCATGTGAAATTTTCAGTTAAATCCCTTAGCAGGAAATGGTAACGCATGAATTATGTATGTTCAGTTAATAAATAGAAAAAAGTGTCAACATCGAAATGGAATCAAGTGTAAACCATTTTATTGACTGATTCAATCCACAAAAACTCCTTCCTTTAAATGTAAAAACGATGATTAACAAATACATTTTACCTATTATATGAAATCAAATAGACCTAAAAAAATCCAATTCCACGAGTTCATTATCTATTTAAATATGTATTAGTATATAAAAAAAAAGAAGATGTGGTATGATTGCCAATGAGACAAAAATCCACAAAAGACCAAAATGACACAAACAATAACAATTATTTATTTCGGGTTATATGATCGTCGGCAGTCTTCGTCGGACACTACAATGGTTAATTAGATGGCGTCAAGACTAAAAAATACACACAAAAGGTTGATACATAGTATCGGGCCTATGTATTATAACTTATTTATTTTAGACTTTCTATAATCTGGATATATATACGTTCAAGTTTTATATGCATCAAATATGAGAATTTGAGTCAAATAAGTAAATATAAATTTGAAGCGCTCTTTTAATGCTTTTATCTATCTATTATAATATGTTTCTTTGTACTTGACAAGTAAAGTTACGGAAAAACATTTAGTTTATAATTAATAACCCATCATCTTGGTATTCGCTGTTAGAGAAATAGAAGAGAAGCGGTAAAATATATGTGAAACTACGAAGAAGCAGGTGCATTTTTATCACCCTTATGTTTATTTTCTATACTGCTTTAATACAATTGCAAAAACAAAGGTAATATTTACCATAAGAAAAGAATCCAGCTTTCGCCAATATTGTGGGCGATAATTCATGGCTAATACCGGTGAAACTCTTTCTTCTTAATTCTTCAGAACTAAAGGTGGGATATTTAGGCTTTGGTTTTCTGGGAGCATCAGTTTGTTCAGCGAGGACTTCTGTATAATCTTCATTCTTTGAATCTCTCATTATTTCATTTAACTCACTGTCATTTTTTAAATCGCCTTCAGTTAAATCATTTATCCTTCCTTTAATAATATCATTAGCCTCAATGCATGAAAATGGAAATATAACAAGACAAGACAGACATGCAATAACATTCGTTTAAACTTTACCTCATCAGTCCTCTGTTCATTATACAAAAAAATTATGTTTTCGAAAATATAGAAATTTCAAAAGAATAAATACAGTTTAAGATAACGTTTAACAAAAACAAAAATGAGTGTGGTGCAATATAAATTTCTTGATAACACGACACTTTTAAAGGATGAGATATCACAAATTATTTCATATTTTCATCGATTAGAGGAATTACTCAAATATGTATTTTTGAATCCCATATGTGTAATATTTTGTCAAAAATTGTTGCAAGCATTAGTTATCTTCATTATATTTTTTTCAAAATTTCACTCAGACAAATAATATTACTTAAGAACTACAAAATGTAATCATTTTTGCAGTGTTTAATATTTTTCTATCAGATTCTTTTTCTAGGGACAGTTCTCAATATTTCCTTTTTTCTCATTTAAGCGCTTTTCGATGTTGTTCGTCTTGTCTTTCTTTTTTCTACAGTGTCGTATATGTCTTTAAGAGTACTATGGTTTTTTTTCGCGAATACGGTCAATTTAATTTAATCACACTACATCTTCCTATAACTACATGTATTTACACTTTTTACTGATCGTGTCTTAATAGACGCTCAGTATATTAAACTTGTATCTGTACATTTCAATGAAACTTATAGTTTAAAAGGAAAAACTAAGTTAATTAGAACTTGAAGTACACAATGTATATGCCTAAAATTGAACACCTCGCATTGCTTTCGTCGTATAATAGATTGAAATTGGTAGTCTGGTATATTAACATATTGTGTATACACTCACCTTTTTCCTGTAAATTGTTTTCACTTGATTGTTTGGCCTTTTGCTTATCTTCTGAGGTCAAATTTTCGAGTTCTAGCGCGTTCTCAACATCTGCAAATAATCGAGAAATTTATACTGGATAGTGATTGACAAAACCTTCTTTGTTCTTTTTTTAAAATAATTATCCTGGAGAAATTAAAGCTTGAATTCAAAGCAATTGCAATACAACCCTCGACTAAAAACTAATATTTACAAGAGGCATAACTCTGGCAAGAATTGAGTTAAGAATTGTACACATGAGATCAGCACATATCTCAGACAAACTTGAAAATGCTTCCATAGCTGTATATATTATGTTTAACCTGTATATATTATGTTTAACCTGTATATATTGTGTTTAACCTGTATATATGTTTATTGTTTATTTCAATTTTGTTCTGTTATTATACCACTTCTGTTATTAATCCCAAACACAGTATATACGATGAAATAACAAATTTTATTTATCCATGAAACCAATTTGACGAGAAAAAAACCATTTCCAAAATGTTAACGGATTCTCTCAGCAATACTTTCGACGTTCTTTCTCATCGGAATGAAAAACAAATTTATAGGAAATATCAGGACGGGTTAAGGGAACGACAATTTAACTTTCCAGGGGGGATATCTTTTTTTTCTTTTTTTTCTTTTAATATTCTGATCCCCAATATGATGAAAAAAAATATTCTGGTCAAGCAGATGACAAAAAAATCATATTCTGAATGCTAATTCACCCAATACCTCACAGTGGTAGATTTTGAAAGGGAAAAAATCTGACTAATCGTGTCGAAAAACTAAATAAATATGTTCGCTTTGCGCGAAAAATATATTCAGTAAACCATGAAATTGAGGTCAAACTGTAATTTGGCAATAAAATTAAAAAGATCATAGGGAAAATGTGTACTTCATCAAAAACTGCTTCCAATGAACTCTCTACAATGTTTACACTAAAGTAAACTTTCAAAAGGTGCAATAATGATATCACAAAAATGTTGTAAAGTCTGTAGACCCATTTAGCAAAAGATATAATACCATTATCCGCTTGTCTCTTCTTTCTTCTCTGTTTACATAAAAACAGTAATGTATTCAACTTGGCATGTTTCCAGGCTACGATTATACTTATGCAAACAGCTAGAATTAAGACGACAACACATGGCCTGAAAGCATAGTTAAATAATTTGAACATTTGAAAATAATATTAAAATTAGAATATGTGGTATATTTGCAAATTAGACACATATGATAAAGACAACATATGCCAAAGAAGTTTTATCAACTATGGTTCATCGTACGGCCTTCAATGAGCAAAACCAATACCCATACATGTCTGCTTTTGAAGGTATCAATTGGTGCCCATAGGAATACATACAACCTATCAATAAACTTAATTGCCGAAACAAACATGAAAAGAATCAAGGAGAAAAGTAACAGCTTTGGTTATCTTAGCACACCTCCAGTAAGTATATCTAGCATATTTAGCTTTTTCATAAGAAAAGAAGGCTTTAAATGAGTTGCAACAAATATATTTGCTATTAAGATTTACCAAACGACAGTTTAATTGGAAAAAGTTTTGATAAGATTATGTGGAAGTGTAGTGTAAAGTGTTGAAAAATCAAAACTGTCAACATAATTAAAAAGACCATCAAAACCACATAATTTATCTAAAACATTCAAAGTATCTCCAAAAATACATAATTCCACTATTTGCATGTGTTTTATTATAAATGTTAATGACGAGTTATTTGATAAAAGTTAAGGAACTTCATTTTTGTAATTAAAAGCACTAAAATATCAGTTGGTTATTAACACTTACTAGAGGCCCGGGATGAAAGGATACTTTGCTGGGTTCTTTGAGTAGTTAATGAAACCAATACTAAGTAGGGATCTTCAAACGGTCAAAACATATTGATGTATATAGGTTTTTGCACTCTTCGAAATGTTTAGAGTATAAACGTTTGACTTGGTATTGTCCTCCTTCCTTTAATTGTCTGTCACGAATTTAAAAGCATTTCAAGGGATAGGGTTTTTTTTGTCGTGTAAGGAGAAAATGCAATCAATGTGCGTGCCGGAACGTACAACAAAACTTATTCGTTATCATGAAGATATTTTGATATCCTTTCAATGACTGAATATTCTGCAATGCAGTAAGAATTGTCACATTTATATTTTCTTCAGCATATAAAAGACAAATCTTTTAAATTTATACATACACAATAACATGGATATAGCTAGAACTTTTTTCTACGGGATTTTGTCCATTAGTATTTTTCTCGCTATCCTCCTGTTCATCTACAAGCCAAAAATAAAATGTTCAAACTTGCATATCTGACAAAAATATCATTTTTTCATGAAATACATTTACAATAATGATTCCTAAAATTCGACTGCCTAAATATTTTTAAATAGGTTCGACATGAAATCGACATAAATGATTCCAATTTATAAAAATCGTTTTGTGCTGGTCATTGAAACGGAAATCTCTTTTGATATAAAATAGAAAGAGACCCAATGGCATAGAAGTTAATAACCGTAAGCCATCGTACAGCCTTCTTCAATGAGCAAAATATATACCACATAGTAAGCTATGAGAGGTCCTGACATAATATTTGTTTGTGTGTTTGTCGTTTTTTACCACTAGTTTAGTTTCATTGGCTATATCATGTCATACAGATTTTTGTGCGGAGAAAATCGGACGACCCGGTGTGTAAGGAAAGTATATAAATGCTTCGTTCGTTCTAATATTTGTATAAATGATGACTTGCTACAATTCCCTTTCTTTTATTTCTTTCTTACTAATTTATATGTTTACTGAAAACTGCCAGTCTACTGATTGTCCTTGGAGAATGTCAGTATAATGGTATTCCCATAGTTATACCAGTAAAATTGTTAAAGGGGCAAAATTGAAAAGAAAAAAAACAAGGTAGCCTATATAAACAAATTTATTCGTCAGTATAGTATTGAATACATACCACTGAAAGCGTCTGAAGAATATAACATTTCACTATCCTCATCAAAACTGTAGGAACATTTGTAAGTGACATTCATATCTTCAACAGTTACATTTTTAATAACAAGTCCAAAGCCATTCTTCTCTATTGTGAAAATATATTTCGGGTTTTCAGAATTCTCGGCGGAATCTTTGTTTGACGATAACCATAAAGGCTTCTGTTCAGGCCCCCCAAACCATCGCTTTGTCATATTTGCAACACAACAATTGTCAACTTTACAGAATAGTTTAAGATTTTGGCCATAACTGTTAACCTTCTGTTGAACACTCCATTTTACTGTAAAAATAAAATAAAAGCAATATATTTCTGATTTATTCATGAAGAACTCATTTAATCTTCAAAATATTATACGGTCAGCATACCAAAAACGAGACCAAATTCAACGTTTTGTGTGTGTAGAATGCCGTATCCTTTTACTTGTTACAATCATAAAAGGTATAAAGTATTTGAACATGAAGAGTAATTGTGATGTTCAAAATCAGCTGCCTATTTATCAGACTAAATTACATATTTAATTCTAAAAACACTTAGAAACAATCGGGGCAGAACTATAATGTATATAAAAATCATAATTTTTATTTATTTACTTTAGAAATTCATATAAACCATAATATTAAGTTCTTGTCACTAAAGAAAAACTAGGTTGAAGATTATAATTTGGTTTCTTTGATACATATGACGGAGTTCTGTACTTATACATCCCATCATTGTGTTATTGTTCTATGATAATTTTCGTATTCTTGTCTTTCATTTTGCTAATGTACTTTGTCTATATGCTTTTCTGTGTTTCTTTGATACGTAATTGTGCTATTGTAAATTTTGTAATCTTGTCTTTCATTTTTGCTAGTGTGCATGCATTGTCTATGTGCCTTCTTGTGCTTCTCTGTTACATATTTGTTTGTTTTTATATTGATTAAGGTTGTGTGGCACAATATTGGCTGCTGTGCCTCTATTTTTTACTTGTTTGCCCGTTGTGTCTGTTTCTTGGTTCTCGTGTCGTTGCCAACTGTCATACAATTGAGAGGATCAGCTAGCTATATAAAACCAGGTTTAATCCACTGTTTTCTACGAAAATGCCAGTACCACGTCAGGAATATGACAGTTGATATTTATTCATTTGATGTGTTTGAGCTTTTGATTTTTCTATCTAATTACTAGGTACTTTTCGTTTTGAATTTTCCTCGGAGTTCAGCTTTTTTGTGTTTGACTTTTTGCATTAAATCTCTTAGTTATGTCCTAGACTTTGTTATATTGATTTTCATATGAAAACGGGTGTATATCGTCAACCATCCCAAATAAATTCAATCTTATTGAAATACAAATCCTCTGTCCAAGCTTTGCTTTCAAGATTTGAACACAAAGCATAGACACATGTAGGATCTATAATGTAATCAGATTGAAGTAAATTGTACACGTCTGTCTTTCTTCTTACTGCATATGTTGTTGAAGAGGACAACCTGTTAAAAACGTGTGTTTCTTTGTGAAAAGTGACTTGTGATGGAGTGTTGTCTCCGTCATTGGCACCCATACCACATCTTCTTATTTGTATCTGCAAGATACATAAAGGCAACTGTAGTATACCGTTGTTTAGCAGTCATAAATCAAAACCAGTTGAATATTTTAAGAATAATCTAATAAGATGTTCAGGCTGAAAAGAGATATATAAGTTAAAAAATCTTAATGTGTATGCCAAAGCATAGTCCGAGAAAGCTTGGAATACATTTAACGCAAGTAGTATTAGCATCTCAGTCATTGTCCGTAACTTACCTTCTGCTAGACAAAAGAAAACATTTCCCAGGAATAGAATAATAACAAGCTGTTGCATATGTGTCATGTTTTAAGGAAAACTTTACCTACAAAATATATATTCAAAATGTATTATTCAAAATAAAAACTTGCACAGCCACAGCATAACCATCTTCGCTAGCCAAGGGTTACGATCCACTCCCGCTCTCTTGAAGAGCGGGAATGGATCGTAACCCCTCTCTTGAAGAGCGGGAGTGGATCGTAACCCTTGGCTAGCGAAGATGCAGCATAACAGGACAGCAAAAGGACATTGTATATTTGGTTTTAATATGATTGTATGTGTAATGACATCGGCGCGGATATCTACGTTTTCATTGTATTCATCTAACATTGTTTGTGTGAAAAATATAGAGGGTTTTTATTTTTGCTTTAAAGAAAAGTCTGTATCGTGTATCTCTACCCATTTTCAACATTTGACAATTGACTCTAAATGAGGATCATAAATATACTTTCATACCATCATGATTTGGTTTCCATAATGGAATGATGGTGTCACTGTTGACAATAAATATCCATAGCGAATGTAACACTAACCGAAGTTTGCATACGAAATTTCAAACTAGAGGCTCCAATGAACCTGTGTCGCTCATCTGATATTTTATAACCGTTGTACTTTTGCTTTTGTTTTAGAGATTCAGTCAAAAACTGCATTTTTCTTTCATGTTCTATTTTTAGCCATGGATGTCATGTTGGTTAGCAGGCAGGGTCAGCAGACATATTTTTTAACTACATACCATAATGCTGATTGTGGCCAAGTTTGGATAAATTTGTCTCAGTTGTTTCGCAAGAAGACTTTTGTAAAAGATAACAAACATTTATAAAAAATTGTTAAAATCTGACTTAAAGGGCAATAACTCCTTATGAGGTAAATTTACCATTTTTATCATGATGACTTATTTGTAGATCTTACTTTGCTGGAAATTAATGCTGTTTACAGTTTATCTCTTTCTATAATAATATTCAAGATTATATACAAAAACTGCAATATTTCTATAAAACTACTAGTTTAGGAGAAGCAACCCAACAACAGTTTGGTAGAACAATCTGAATTTTTCAGAACAGATAGATCAACTTTGCTGTCAATGTTTTAGTTTCAGAGATATGACAAAAACTGCATTTAACCCCTATGTTCTATTTTTAGTCTCGTCGGCCATTTTGGTTGGCAGACGGGTTCATTGGACACATTTTTTTAAAACTGGATACCCTTATAATGATTGTGACCAAGTTTGCTTAATAAATTTGTCTCAGTAGTTTCAGAGGAAAGACGGGGTATTCTGACTCTTATTCCAAAGAAAGATAAAGATAGAACACTCTTGTCGAACTGGCGACCTCTTTCTCTCTTAAATTTTGATTACAAATTATTAGCCAAGGTTATTGCGGAAAGAATGAAATTATTTCTTCCGAAACTTATAGATCTGGATCAGACAGGATATGTGGCTGGTAGATATATTGATGAAAATCTACGACTAATTGCTGATATTATATTGTTTACTACTTTAAAAAATTATCCAGGGCTTATATTACTAGTCGATTTCGAAAAGGCGTTTGATACGCTAGAATGGAAATTTATTCAAAAAGCATTGGCTTGTTTTAATTTTGGTAGCAAGTTCTTAATAATGGGAGATTATAATTATCCAGAAATAAACTGGGATAGTTGGAATTCACCAGGTGATAGTACAGAAAGTAATGAATACAGATTTTTAGAAAATCTACAAGAAAATTTCTTATTTCAACATGTTACAAGACCAACAAGATGGAGAGGCACCAATACACCACATACCCTGGACCTGATTTTAACCAATGAGGAGAATATGGTCTCAAATTTAGAATACCAAAGTCCACTAGGAAAAAGTGATCACTGTACCATGAAATTTGACTTCAATTGCTACACAAATATTAATAGCAAACCTAAATTAATTAAATTATTCAGTAAAGGAAACTACATAAAAATAAAAGAAGAATTAAATAAAATTAAATGGCCAGAATTACTACAGAAAGAAAATGATATAAATGAAAACTGGAAATCAGTTTTAAGTATAATTCAAGATATGGACAAAAAGTATATACCAACAAAAGAAAGGAAACAAATCGGTAGAGGGAAAAATAATTTCCCAATGGACAAGAGCACCATAGATAAAATTAAAAGGAAAAACATCCTGTCAAAAAAGATTACCCATAATAACGACCCAGAAGTGAGGAAGGAATACAATAAGATAAGGAATCAAGTAAAAAGTAGGGTAAATAAGTTGAAGAGGGAATATGAGAAAAATCTATCACAAAAAGCTAAAGAAAACCCTAAAGCTATCTGGAGCTATATCAAGTCAAAAACAAAAACCAAAGAAGGAATAGGGGACTTACATTTGGATACAGAAGACACAAAATCAGATAAAACGGAAGATAACAGCAAAAAGGCCAAATTACTAGTAGAATACTTTTCCAGTGTCTTCACAAAGGAACCTGACGGCGAGGTACCATCACCAACGCCTGTATTAGTAATTAATGATATGCCATATCAAAAAATTAAGGAAGAAGTAGTGCTGAAGCATTTAAATGCATTAAAAATAGACAAATCTCCAGGGATGGATAAACTACACCCCAGACTGTTAAAAGAGATCGCTGAATCATTGGCAAAACCTCTATGTATCATTTATAATCAATCACTTGAAAGTAAGACCGTACCTAACGATTGGAAAAATGCTATGATAAGTGCAATATTTAAAAAGGGTAATAAGTCACTAGCCAAAAACTATAGACCAGTCAGTTTGACATCAGTAGTATGTAAAATAATGGAGAAAATATTACGTGAATTTATAATAGAGCATATGAAAAAGAACAACCTATTCTCTAAAAAGCAATATGGATTTATTGCAGGAAGGTCAACTGGTCTCCAATTATTAGAAGTGATTGATAAATGGACAGAGGCACTAGATCAAGGATTAGACATAGACTGCATTTATACAGACTTTATGAAGGCCTTTGATAAGGTACCACATAAAAGATTAATAGCCAAAATCAAAAATCTAGGTGTCCATGAAGATATAGTAGGGTGGATAACGAGCTTTTTAGAAGATAGGAAACAAAAGGTCGTAGTGAATGGTGAAGAGTCAGACTGGGCTAACGTTACATCTGGGATACCCCAAGGATCAGTATTAGGACCACTCCTATTTGTTTTATATATAAATGATCTCCCAGACCAAGTAGATTCTGATGCATACCTATTTGCAGATGACACTAAGATCTTCAGAATAATTAAAACACAAAATGACAGACAAATTTTACAAGAAGATCTTAATAAGATGGAATCCTGGAGTGACAAATGGCTACTAAAATTTCACCCAGAAAAATGCAAATATATGAAAATAAGTAAGAAATCTAATAGCACTGACCATCCACCAATCTATAGCCTACTAAATCATCCTATAGCACAAGTTAAAGAGGAAAAAGATATTGGAGTTCTCATTGATGCAGAACTCACATTCGAAAACCACATTAGTGAAAAAGTGAACAAAGCAAACTCCATATTCGCAGTTCTTAGAAGAACATTTAAATACCTGGTATAGAGACATTCATGCCACTATACAAAACCATGGTTAGAACACACCTAGACTCTGCCAGCTCAGTATGGTCCCCATACAAAAAGAAAGATATAGACAAAATAGAAGGTGTCCAAAGAAGGGTAACAAAACAACTACCAGGGCTAAAAGACATCAGCTACCCAGAGAGACTAAAAAACTAGGCTTACCTACATTATCCTATAGGAGAATAAGAGGAGACATGATCGAAACCTTTAAAACAATGAACGGATACTACGACAAAGAAGTTAGCTCATTTTTAAGAAAGGCAGACGATTCTCAACAAAGATGTAGTAGTAGGACCAACAGTAATAAAGTAGTTCATCAAAGATTCCAATCTAATATCCGTAAACACTCTTTCTCTGTTAGAATTGCTAAAACCTGGAACAAACTACCAGATAAAATAACAAAGTCACCATCGATAAATGCATTCAAAAATCGACTAGACAAATATTGGTCAGACGAAGAATTATATGCCAGCTATGCTGGCACTTATGGTAGAAGCATCGTTTTAGGACAAAGAACGATAACTCTTGCTAGACGACCCATCTGAAAAGTTTCGTCACTCTCGTTAAATCTCGTACGATTATTTTTTATTAATGGCTGCCAAAATTCTCGTTCAATCGCGATCTTGTGAAAACAGGCAGAACGGAACAAATTCGATGTTAAATACGACATGAATTTTTATTTGTTTGCAAAAACAAGAATTCAGAAATGTTGGCTACTTGCGTAGCTTATTTAAATTTTATTGTACCACGGAAATTACCGAAGTTATGACAACAACATCCGACGCCATGTTTCGTCTGCTTCAACATTCCATTATCAGTGAGGTCAAAGCAAATGTCCTAAATAATCACAGGTACTTCATTCAAAAGTCACAAAATCATAGTTAACGATAACATATTTCGCGTAAAAGTTCCGTCCAGCCATGGGAACACAGAAAAAAACCTCTGCAAGCAATATATTTCGCATTTCTTTTTACAAATTGACCATGTCGGACATGCGGGGTAAACTCCGGTGCACTGCTTGACCATGACTCCTTATGTTCATCTGCCACATATCATTATTCCCCACACCAAGGAACAGTCATAATTATACAGTTGAATGTGATCACGGTTATTCATGTAGTCAATGGCGAATCCAGCATTTTTCATAAAAAGGGGGGGGCTGACGGGGCGCTCCAGTCATGATTCAGTTATTCCTTATATAATCATCATTTTTCCCCCCAAGAAAAGGGTCTCCCTCTGGATCCTTTGGTAGTCCACAGACTAATTCAAAACTTAACAAAAGTTAAAACATTCAAATAATTCACAATCTTCTTATTCTGTACTTTCTATTAAAATGGCAAACTCTCAAGACATCTTTTCATTGATTATATCACACCTTATACAGTCCCAGGAAATGGAAACTGTTTTGTTTTCTCTCTCTAAGTTGAATCATAAAAGGAGACTTGAGTCTAAGTAGTACATTTAGAACTGACTACTGTATAGATTGTATGCTTCAATATTGTCCAAAATTGGATTTTATGGGAAGATGGAGTTATTATGATAACACATGAGAATAAACCATGATGTGTATATAGGGCATGTTACTTGGAAGCATGTGGGCTACATACTTTAAAATTCAAGCTGCAGCAGTCGCCTGCATATTTTATGCATCAGTTTATCCCTGATCAAAACATTTTCACTCTACCAAGTACTTTATCACTATATCACTATCAGGTTCACATTTCAACCTATTTAGCAATACACACTTATGATATAACATCACAGTACAAAAATTGTACTCAGTAACCAAATTGCACCTATTCAACAAAAAATACCTGCAAAAAACTTACAAGTTTTGTTTCACCATGTGAAATTATCTTATTATCATCTTTTTACTCTGGTACATTAATTAATAAGTGATAGATTTCTCATAGAAGAAATTTAAAGGTCTGAGTGACTATAAACTATACAGAGAACAATACCTGTTGTATTTGTTCAATGGGACAATAGAACTGCAAAAAGTTTAAATGGACAGGTAACTATCAGGTGAATCTATGGAAAGGTTCAATTGGGTTCCAATAAAATGAGCAAATTAAATGTGTTACCATGAACATCCTTTTCTTTCAAAAATAATAGTTACAGCATGAAATAAAACAAAATCTCTTTTTATATCCCAGTTTAAAGGATTTGAAATTAACCATACATGTAAGGCCATAATAAAAAATAGGTTTGTTTGCCCAAATGCTACCTACCCAGAAAAAAGCTGCCTACTCAAATTATTTTATTGTCCTGATTTGAAGAAGTTTTTTTTTAATCAAATAGGCATGAAGACTAATAAATATCTGATACTTTAATTTCATTTTTTGAATAAAAAAAAGAAAATGCCTACCCACCTACCCACTGTCTCAACTTTGGGTAGGGTTTGGGCAAGCCAAAATATTTTTAAGTGTGGCCCAAAGATGTATGGAATTTGGGTACTGGTCTCATTACAGGATCATGGATTGTTTGGATGTTATTTCAAACTAATTTTTCAATGACTCTACATGGACTCAAAATTAAATTGGTATTACTCTATTGTAAACAAGGGAAGTCTACAAAATAAGCACAGAATAAACTTTTGTCTGGTACATAAAAAAAAGTTTGGTAAAAAAACCTGACAATTTAGGTAAAATTAGGGTAATACTATTCTCATGTTAGCAAATTTATTTTCATGACCCCCAAAAAAAAAGTACAGACCTAAAGGCAATAAAATGCTTTGCCATGCACAGCCTGATACGACCGCAGATGTATATTGAGCATATAAATAACACCAAATTTTTTTATGTCAGTTGAAATCAAACATATTTTTAATTTTGGATCCTTTAAACTTCAATATGGACTAATTTGAAAACAGGCACAAGTAGACCCACATATTTCTATTCAGCAGAAGTCTCAAACTACATGTACATATCTCCTTAATTCCATTTGATAGTAAGTCCTACTAACTATTGAAAATGTGTACATTTAATTTTTTTCTAGCTCCTCTCGTGTGAAAGCAGAACCTTTTTGGTCACCATTTATGTGTTGCATCTAAATAAGAATTGTAACACTTTATAGTGACTGAACAGGTTAAACAAATACTTCTTAGGAAACAGAAAAAGAAGACAACTTGAAACAGCACAGCCATGCCAGTATATGTATGTATAAAACTCAGATCAGAATAGCATGGACAATGTGTTAGTTCTATGTCCTTGTGAATTTATTGTGAGGAAAGTTATCAATGATTCTGCAGATAATGCAATTTATTCAAGTGTTTTGTACATTGCTGTTCAAATTTTCACACAATCAGTGAAACATTCAAACAAGCTAAACTGAATTTTTATTACTGAAAGTTTCAAACATTGACAAATGTTTTATTTACCAAATAACTCATGTGTTTCTGTGAAAGAAAAAAATCATGTGCAATTTTTGGAATTAAAGGGAAAGAAGATCCTTTTCTCGCTCTGGTGCATGTCAATTGTGAATATATACTTACGGTTACCAAATATATTTTCTTTATCATGATACTCACATCAACATTATCAAGAAGTACATGTACATCATAGGAAAAATGCACAGACTACAGATAAAATGTTTAAAACACCATATTTTGAGTGCATCTCCTGCCAAATCTGTACTAGATGAGTATAATTGATGTAAATAAGGTAATTTTTGGAAGAAAAACCCAAAATAAAAAAATAAAAATACCCCCAATAATGTACTATAACCCCAAAATCAATTCTTATCTTCCTTTTGAGTTTTGTGTAGGAACCTCCTGGTAAAATTTCATGGAAATCCATTTACTTAACTCAAGTTATTGTCTGAAACCAAATGTGTTTTTTTTAACATGCTTGTATTTCCCATTTCCATTCTCAATTTTTTTTTGCTATCATATAAGAACTTGAAAAGTAAGCTACATTATGTACATGTAACAAAAAAAATATATGCAAGAAATGACATAAAACTGACTCTGAATTTAATAGTACATGTCAGATATTGATGTAGAACTCACAAACTGAAGATGATCAGAAATACAAATGTTTTTATTCGAGTCAGATTTTTTTTTACCGAAGCCATTCAGCACTATCATTTAAATTTTTTTAGTCAAAATTTAACACTAGTATTAAGGTTTATCATAACAAATTGGCAAATACAGTCTTATTATCACCTAAAAAATACTTTGTACAGACTGACATGTGTGGTTTGGGAAGTTTTTATGTTTTTAGATATATAAAAGTTAAATTTAAATTGCATATCTGAAAGATAAAATCATTTTTGGCAAAGATCTGGATTCAAAATATTTTTTTGTCCTATGCTTTTTTATTCATCAATTTGGGAATCAGAATATTTTTTTTCAAGAAAAATAGCATTTTCCATCTGAACTTATAATTTTATTTTAGACATAAACAAAACGTTACTGTAGCCTTGGACATTCGTTCTGAACATGCGTGAAATATTTGCCACTGAACGTTAAACAACCAACAACCAATCAATATCTAGGACATTATAAAGCTGGCATTTAAGGTAGCGCCTTCCTCATATTACTATAATGACTATAGAGCAGAAATATCCGGAAGTCACGGTCAAAATAGTATAAGAAACACATTAAACTACGAGTCTGGTGAAGAGGAACCTTGAGGGATCCTGTACTGGAAATCAACTATAAGTAACTATAAGTAAGTAAGTTCCGGAAATGGGTCTTAACTTTATACTCAAATATATCTAGTCTTGTCGTTAATAATGGATTTAGTTCTAGTCCGTTCAAAATTGAGAGAGGTGTTCGACAAGGGTGGTGTCCTTTGTCTCCTTTTTATTTATTTTGGCCGTTGAACTGCTGGCAATAAATATTCGTAAGAACAACCATATATCAGGTATAAAAATTGGGGATACTGAAATAAAAATTTCACAGTTGGCTGATGATACCACTTGTTTTTTGAAAGATGTATTTTCTGCGCAAATTTTATTAGATTCCTTTAATGATTTTGAGAAGTGTTCAGGGTTAAAAGTCAATTTTTCGAAAACCGAAGCAACATGGATTGGAAGAAATAAATTTAACAAAGAAGGTTCCCTTCCTATTAAATGGACAGATGGTTTTAAAACCTTAGGTTTAAAATTTAACGCTTTTGATGAAATGGTTTGTTCTAACTTAGATACATGCATAGAAAAAATGGAATCAATTATTAAAATGTGGAGGATCAGAAACCTTTCATTGATCGGTAAAATCGTAATTCTTAAATCACTTGCAATATCGAAGCTTATTTATGTCATTTCATCTACACATGTACCAAGATCTTATGTAATTAAAATACAAAGGGACATTAATAACTTTTTATGGAATGATAGTACTCCGAAAGTTAAATCGGAAGTTATTCAAAAGTATCCTAGCGAGGGGGGACTGAAAGCACCAAATTTTGAAGTACAGCTGCTATCCTTTCGTATCATGTGGGTAAAACGATTTTTGTCAGAACATGACTCTAAATGGAAACATGTTTCCAAAACATTCTTTTCCCTTTTTGATTTAGAGGATTTATTTATGAGCAGATGTGAATTTGAGTTTTTAAATTTAAAAGCACCTCTTTTTTACATAGAAGTGCTATCTGCTTGGAAACGTTTCAAGGGTATTTTCATCCCGTTAAATGCATTTCATGTTAGAAAAGAATTTATTTGGTTCAATCCGTTTATCAAGGTTAACAGAGCGAGTATTTTTTACAGATCTTGGTACACGAAAGGCATAAGGTTCATTAATGATATTGTAGATGATAAAGGCGAATTTTTGTCTCATGACGCTATTAACAAAAAATATAATTTGAATGTTACTTTTGTAGACATTCTTTCTATTAAACTTGCTATACCACGTGACTGGAAAGATTTGTTATTACAACAACACATGTCACCTAAGAGCAACTCTTTTGGATTCGTTTTTGAGCATGAGAATAAAAAAATGCCTATTAGCAAATTATATACTAAAGATGTATATTCACTTTTTATCGATCGGGTAAGTGTTTCTCCTATTTCACAACAAAGGTGGGAAGAAAGTTTTAATATAGAAATTAGTGACGAAAAGTGGAACAATATTTATTCACTAGCTTTGAAATGTACTATTGAAAGCAAACTACAAGCTTTTCAATATAAAGTGTTACACAGAATAGTCTCACATAATTATCTCCTTGAAAAATATAAACTTTCTTTAACTAAAGAGTGTGCCAGTTGTAAAGAAATAGAAACTATAGAGCATAAATTTTTTGAATGTATAGAAATAAAACGATTTTGGAGAGAATTTTCTAATTGGTGGCATTTAGTTTTTGGAGTAAAAATATTTTTAAATAAAGACAGTGTCATTTTTGGTATATTGAATTCTGATAACTTAGTGTTAAAATATTGTATTTTACAGGCAAAATATTACATTAATCATGTAAAGTACACACAATTAGACAGATTGTTTATATCTGTGCAAGCTTTTCTCAAATTTTTGAAAAAACGTCTGGAGATATTAGAATATTTATATCTTTCTAAAGACAAGCACGAGTCATTTGTCGACAGATGGAGGGAATTTATGGAAGTTATTAATTAAATTTTATTCTCGATATGATCGTGTATATTTAATGTATTCCAAAGTATCTTTTACTTGTATCATATACCGATTATTCACATCATTTACTTGTATTTGTTTTAACTATGTCTTATTCGTAAAATGTCAATAGTATGACTATGCCATATGTCAATCACTTATATATTGTTAAAATGTATGTATGTATGTATGCACTGTAGTTTGAACACCAAAAAGATCAATAAAAAATTAAAAAAAAGTTTCAGAGGAAAAGATTTTGGTAAGATTACAAAACATTCCAAAAAATTGTTAAAAAATTACTTTAAAGGACACACAAAAAAACAATATTTAAATCCATATCGGAATTAACAACTCAATCTAATTAAAATATTGATCTCTGATTTTGTTATACTTCATATGAGTCTCATAATGTAATATAACGAAATCATAGATCAATACTTTAATTATATTGATTAACAAGTTACCTGACATTGTCATGTCGATCTCAAAGACATGTTGGCTATCTGACAGTTGTCAGTTGTTAATTCCAATATAGATTTTAATATCGGTTTTTTTCTTTCTGTTTCACGATTTAATTATTTTCAGATGTAGATATAAAAATATCTTGTAAATCCCTATATCTTTGATCAGCAATAATTTGTTTCCTATGAAACAAAATTGGTGCAGTCAGTGAAATTATAAACCCAAATGTTCTGTTAATTTTGTGTTTCGTCTCGTTTGACCACGACCTCGTTTTATAGTGCATTGGCCACTGCCAGATTTCATGGTTTTTGTCAGGTTTATCAGATAATATTATGACCATAAGCAATATGTCATATTTGAGTGTATGTAATGATTGTAAGGTTTACATGTCAGTCTGACAGGATTCATATGACCTTGACCTCATTTCCACGGTTCATTGGTCAACGATAATTTTTCGCGTTTTTATAAGTTTATTCAATACTTTCAGAAATAGGTCAACTGTATTAATTTTGGTGTACTGATTGAAAAAAAAATACATCTGTCTGTGATGGTTTAACTGACCTTGACCTCATTTTCACGGTTCATTGGTCAATAGTATATTTGGTTTTCATGTACTATAGCTATATAAGCAATATGGCCACTATATTCGGTATAGAGAATGAGTGTAATGTTTACATGTCTGTGTGGCATGATTCATCTGATTTGACCTCATTTTCCTGGAGATCATTGATAATGTTAAGTTAAAATGATATTTGTAGTTAGACCTTTATATTCAATATGAATTCAATCATATATATATGTAAAGCAGGCGAATCGTTTCAGCATTTGTGCTCTTGATGTTGTGAATATACCTAGGTCCTTATTAAAACATGAAACTACTTTTGAGTCTATTTGGGATTTTTATTTCCTAAACAGACCCGATGTTTTCAAGCTTGTTGGTGAGCTCTCAAATGATTTCAATGACATCGGCATCTAGTTGGTTATGCAGAGGATCTTGATACGTTTGTGAAGTATAGATCTATAGGTGCTTCAGTAATGCAGGCATTTTATTATAGATATAAAATGCATCTAGAATGAACCATCGGCTCGCCATGAACAATCACTTATAGATCATTATAGCACTATATGGACGCAGTTCCACATACTGTACATTTATCATACGCTTGTATTACTCTAAACTTAAACCCGGTTTTTGTGTTCAGATTAATGTTGAATCGATTGTTTTATTATGATTAGTATTTGCAGTTTGGGGAGAAAAGTGGAACTTACCATTAATCTCACAATACGAAAGTTAATGTCTCGTAAATTCCATTGTCTATTCATAGTTGTTTTTGGGGTTTTTGATTTTACTATAAATAGACTTAAAACAGTATACATGTCATGTTTTATTTAAATCACGGTACATAATTTACACACGACTTTTTTTTTTAAATCTATACTACTGTGTTTTAATAAATCGGCATCTAAAGTGATACAGCATATAGAGTATTATAAAGCGAATTTTGAGATGTATAAAACTCTGAGGGCATAAAATGTAATGAAAAATGATATTTAAATCAATAGATGTATATAAAATCACTACGCATTCATAAAAATTCTATAAAACTACATACAAGTCACAAATACAATTGAATAATATGATTGATTGTAATTGGTCTGTATTTTCAATCGAATGTACAATACGACATATGTTATGGAATCAGTAAAACTTCAAATCATTTTGTTTTACTACTAGTGCTTGGAGTTCATTCGAAGTCTAGTGGATACAGCTGTAATAACTAGCTCACTTAAGGTTCCACTAAAGTCAAAATATAGGACACTTCATAAACATCTAAACTTTGCCTGTATTTTTCAACCTATAATGAATAAAGTCATAAACTATGAAAACATATGTTCATTTTAACATACTTTACATATACACACTGTGTAAATTGTAAATAAACTTGAAATTGTTATGTTGTGGCCAAACCGGTTCTTAGGGTGAACACTAAATTTTCAAAAAAATCTGCAGGCCTGCAAGACGACTTAATTTCCTTAAAATTGGTATGGATGAATACTGTAACATGTAATGCAGGGCAAGCCATTGTTGATTTTTCACATACATATGTTTTAAAGGCATATTTGTCCAATTTCTGTATTGTACCTTCCATATTAGTTCACTTAGTTACATGAAATTAACTGAAACTCGAAAATCAATACCTTTTATAAAAAATCAACAATGGCTTGCCCTGCATTACATGTAATATTATTCGTCCATACCAATTTTAAGCAAATTAAGTCGTCTTGCAGGCCTGCAGATTTTTTTGAAAATTTAGTGTTCACCCAAAGAACCGGTTTGGCCACAACATAACAATTTCAAGTTTATTTACAATTTACACAGTGTGTATATGTAAAGTATGTTTTAATGAACATATGTTTTCATAGTTTATGACTTTATTCATTATAGGTTGAAAAATACAGGCAAAGTTTAGATGTTTATGAAGTGTCCTATATTTTGACTTTAGTGGAACCTTAAGGTCCGTGTAACACTTGTCAATTCAAAGTTTTAAAAAGTTTTGAAATTTTAGATTTTTGGAATTTTGATCAAAGTTTTAAAATATCAAAATTTCAAATTGTGTTAAAGTTTTGAAATTTTGAAATTTTAACCAAATTATTAAAATATCAAAATTCTAAATATCGTTTATAAATTTGATAGTTTATAAATTTGACCAAACTTTTAAAATACTAAACCTAACGCGCAATTTTGATTATTTCACTTTTTGAAAGTTTGATTTTTTAAATGTTTGCTTAAAATATCAAAATAGAAAAGGGGCAATAAGAGGGATACCTGTAAAAAGCGAAACGAAATAAAAGCGGAACGAAACGAAACAATATGAATTAAAAACATACTAATACTTAAAAGTTTATGTATGAAATAAAACGGACAGTTGAAAGCGGTGAAAAATTGGATGACAAAATTAATATTTCTTAAAAAAGATAATTCATTTAAAAACCAGGGGCCGGTTTCACGAAGCTATCCTAAGACATGTCATAAGACATATCCTAGGACATGTCTTATGATCCTCTTATGACTATCCTATGACATATCTCAGACCTCGTCTCGAAGCTGTCTTAGGATGATCTTAGCTAAGACATCCTAAACCTGTCTCAAGTTCTTCAAATTTTCAAATATAAATATGATTTACGGAAAAAAATCATGTAAATGTTGTATGTCTTACTATAAATCATTCTAAACGTATTGATCAATATAAATGACATAATTTGCAAAATATATATAAAAAAAAGTAAAGGTCATTTATTTATAAATTATCTTCAAACAGTACATCAATATAAATATGAAATTTTTAATGAAAAATTAAGAAAATAAGAATATAAAATGATAATTTTGTTGGTACAAGTGAGTTGAATTCAATTTCGACTTTATTGGTTATAAAGGGTTAAGGGATAAAATCGTGCAATCTTGATATCAATTATACATTGAATTTACATTGTTGACAAATCATGATAATCCGTCAATCTAGAAAAATTACGTTAAAAGCAGGAACAGGAGAATAGATAATTAGATGATAATAAGATATTTTTTTTTCAAAATTAATATAAAAAATAAGTGTAATTTATATAAATAAACGTATAACTATCCTAAGACCATCATAAGACACCTCTCGCGTTGTCCTAACTTTATGACCAACTTTAAGAGATGTCCTAATTTAGGACCACTTTGTGAAACCCACTTAGGACTAAGATATGTCGTAAGACCATCATAAGACATGTCTTAGTCCTAAGACAGCTTCGTGAAACTGGGCCCAGACGTATGGCTCTGATATTGACCATTTTACCTGCTGGTTTTTCTAGCACCCATATTTTAGGAAAAACAGGAGTAACAGTAAAAACTGAACAACTCGCAGTAGGTCAAATAGTATGGTTATGTTGAGCATGTAAATACATTTTCTACTAAACTCTAAGCCATAAAAAGGCCCAATACACGATGTATTATCTCTTTTGATTTCATTTTTTTCTGTTTTGCTTTACGACTTCTTACTTTCTGCAATCATGTTGGCTAAAGAATATATCATTTCATGTACAGATTGAAAGATAATCTTAAATGTTTTTATCTGTTCTGACTTTGTCAGTTGTTTGCCCTAAATATTCAGCTTTAAGCGTTCCGTAAGGAGGTCGATCAAGAAAAAGCGCTTCATTATATACTGAATGCATGGTTTAAGGTTGTGCTAGTCCACAGTGTGGGAGGTTTTTAATATAATCTTTTTTACGCTGAAATTAAGACGGTAATAGGATCCAATATCAGCAAATTGGAGCCAAGATACTGTTACAAGGTATCTACAAAAACTCATCATAGATGGATACCGGAATATAAATTTTGCCGGTTTTTGCGCCAGGCGCGCGTTTCGTTTACAAAGGACTTATCATTGACACTCGAACCAAATTAAGTTAAAAAGGCAAATAAAGTCAAATAAAATTGAAAAGGCCAAATAAAGTAAACTTTTAAATTCAACGTATAGCTCTGGTTTTGTAAAAGTTGAAACCTTTCATATCATATATAAACATATACCATAAACATTATTTTCACGAGCATTCATATTTATATAATATTTACCGCTGTACTACATTAAGCACCCAACTTGCATTCATGTTTGTGTAATAGTTGCCGCTGTACTACATTAAGCACCCATCTATCAAGTTGTAGGTGTCGGCATTTTGAAAGTTGAAAATTGTGTTCAAAAGTTTTTATTACCGATAAATGGTAATCTTCTGGGGAACCAATATTTAGATTGTCCCTGTTTTTTACTTGATACTACCACTAGGGGCTTCGATAATGGTACATTAAAATATTCTGATCCCTAATTTGATGATATAATATTCTGTGCCAGAAGAGGACAAAAGAAAAATTATCCATGCCTTTTAGTGTTAAATTTTGAACCAGACAAGTTGATTAATGGCGATGCAAAACTTAATAAAATTGTTAGCGCTTCGACAAAACAACCACAACCCACTTTTAAAGTTACATGGTTGCTACCTTAAAGACAACGTTTGGACTGCATGGTTATCATACACGTAGCTCCGTGAAAGGTTCTAAATCAACCACTGTTTTATTATAGTAAACAAAAGGAATAGATATTTTTGTATTAAAGGATATTACTGTCCCGTATTTGCATTTTGTTATTTGGATATTTTGAAATTATCGTACGTGACAATCGACTTTTAGCAAACTAAAAGCTCACATGTACACCCAGTCAGAATGGGGCGTGCAAAGAGAAGCCACACTGTCAGCTGTATGATGGATTTTTTTTCCATTTTTGGCCGTACACCAATGTCGCTCTCGAAAAACCAGTACAATGTTAAACGCTGAATTTGAAGTAAAGAATTTACATACGGAACGCTGAAACTGAAATTTGAAATTCAAGCAAAATAAGAACGAAACAATTAACGAGGTGTTTGACCAAAGTGAAGTTAAAACATATTTAAATCCATCTATAAGGGCAACTTTGTCCTCGGAGGTTGAATCTTACGTTTCTTCGTAATTTGTATGTAAACAACCTATTTTAAATTATCGATTTTTTGTTGTTGCCAGTGACAAATATTTCATGAATGTTCCGGAACAAATTAGCAATAAAGGCAACAGGGAGAGAGTGTGCATAATGAGGACATATAAAACCTTTCAATTAGTTTAATTGAGGTCTGGAGCTAGCCTTATGTATAGTAGTCCTTTGTTATTTTATTATCATTGTCATGCATGTTAATTAGTTTCTTAGTTTGTTTCCTATTCTGACATAGGACTTGTATTTCCTATTGAAGTGCGTTTTACTGTTCGTATTACTGTGTGTTTTTCATTCTTTATTGGCTAGAGGTATAGGGGAGGGTTGTGATCTCACGAAACATGTTAAACCCCGCCGCATGTGTGCGCCTGTCCCAACCCAGGAGCCTCTGTCCTTCTAAGTCTTGTATGATTTTGATTTTAGTTCATTGTTATGTTTCGGAGTTTAGTATTACGTCTATAATCGCTGAACCAGTACACTTTTTTGTCAAGGGGCCAGCTTAAATACGCCTAACACAACTTTTATTGCGACTCTATATTTTAGTATTCCTTCTGTATCATTTCTTGGAACTGAAATACATCATAAAAGGCAATATATCATCATCATGCAATCGATAAACAAGAAAGGAAAACGTTTTAAGTTGTATGCCAGCCCACTGAAGCGCTTTTTCTGGATCTACCAGCATCAGGAACGTCAAAAAGGCGAATAATACTATATGGTTTACTGCGAGTTGGTCATTTTTCACTGATACTTCTAAATGTTGGGCACTGGGAACACAAAATAGCTTTGAATTATTTATCTCAAACGCTAACCTTATATAAGAGATTTAAATCAACGTAGTTGATTCCGGTTTAAATAGGTTTAATTATATTTTTTTTTTGATAGATGCACAACCTTAGAATTTCAGGATACTGTTATCCCATGTGATGTCTGATATATTTCATAAAAAAAAAAACGACTTCTTCTTTTCATTATTTATTTTGTTATTAAGAATGATTTGATATTTCTCATGCTATTTATTTATAACTAAGAATAGTTCTTATCAGAGCCGTGTTTACATCAGTGATTACAGGTACCCCTCTTGTCGCCCCTTTATATTTTTGATATTTTAAGCAAACATTTAAAAAATTAAACTTTCAAAAAGTGAAATAATCAAAATTGCACATTAGGTTTAGTATTTTAAAAGTTTGATTAAGTTTCTAAAATATCAAATTTATAAACGATATTTAAAATTTTGATATTTTAATAATTTGGTTAAAATTTTAAAATTTCAAAACTTTAACACAATTTGAAATTTTGATATTTTAAAACTTTGATCAAAATTCCAAAAATCTAAAATTTCAAAACTTTTTAAAACTTTGAATTGATAAGTGTTACACGGACCACTTAAGAATGTTCTTCGTTGCATTCGTATTCAGGCTCTGAGATCTTTTATAGGATTATGACTGAAGGAGTCTCTACTCAGCAAGCACCTGATGGATATCCAAATTGGTAGATGTTCGGAGAATCCCATGTTTCGGCAAATCAATTTACTTTTACAATAAAAAAGATAGTCTGCTTCCGTCTTAAGAAACTTGAAATGCTTGAGGAAAATTACAATTTGTCAAACATCTTTCGGAAAATGGTTTTTTTATGATGAGAATTTGATTATAGTCAAGATCAGTAAAGTAAAGTATGACTATAAACTGTTTCTAAAAACTATGCAAAAAATAAGATTGTGTGACAGCCTCGCTACAGCACGCTTGATCTGATTTTTTGTATTTTAAACTAATAAATAGCTTATCTTCTCTAAATGAATCTGTATGCTCTTCATATTGCATTATAAGTCGGTTTTTTCCAATCAACAAGAAACTCCTGTTTCACGGGGATTTCGTTTGAAAATCTTTGAATGGAGTAAAGCCGTGATCTTATAAATGAAAATCAAAACAAATAATGTGGTGACCAAATTCGGAAACCTATTTTGGAGATATGAACATAAGTTTCTCTACAATTTCATAAAATTTGCTGCCCGGTGAGCGTGAATACATACAAGTGCATTCATTAATTTTAACATACTTAAAGCACCTTATATAAACAGAAGCTTCAATATTAGCCTGCTGGCATAGTTTGTTCTGTCACCAAGTTTCTTTCAGATATGTTTAATTTCATTTCGGTTAGGATTTCAGACAATGGTATTGTAACCCAAAACCTTTTTAAATAACTATGACCAATGTTGTGATAATAACAATTAAGGGTCTTCCTCTCACTGTTAGCAGATATGTCTCTGTTGGTAGTATATTTATATGTAACCATATATTTAAGTTAAGTATGTATAGCATTTGATTGAGTATACAGAAATAAAATTCTGCACAAATTCAGTATAAAAGAGATTGCCAATAAGACAAATCTCCACAAGAGTCCAAATGAAACAGAAATTAACAGTTATAGGTCACTGTACAGCCTTCAACAATGAGCATAGCTCATACCACCGTCTGCTATAAAAAGGCCCCGAGAAAACTAACGATAGTAGCTTTGATGTTGTGGCCTTTACCGATTTAACCATTAAACTCAAAGATTTTCCTTTAATTATGTGTAATCATATAAGGAAGTAGTGTTGCAACCCCATTTGTAGCAATCGATTTAGCATGAGGAAAACATCTTTCTACACAAATGTTAGTATATACTTAGTAGCACGACCTTAATGAATAAATGGGCCTCAAAATCAAAAGGAATCCTCACCGCTCATTCTTTAAATTGGTAATCATTATTTTAAGGTGAGACGGCGTGAGTTTTAGATTTACAATTGAGGCATGTGGAAACCATTATGCTGCACAAATTTCGATTTATTTAAGAAGCTTTGATTTTGACCAGTGATGTGGTGACCTCAAAACTTTAAGGCAGCAACCATTTGATTTTTTTTGGGGGGAGGGGGGGGGGGGCAGTTTGTTTCCAGTTTTTGGAGAAAATTTTTATTGACCCGAGAAAATAATGTTTGTTTCACCCTCAGCTGCCACTATATGTAATGCTAAAATTGAAAGGAAAAAAATGTAAAAAAAAATTAGATAAGTCTTTCACTGAAGTAAAAAAAAAAGTTTGTCCAGATAAAAAAATCCATAGCCCCCCTACCCCCCCCCCCCCCCCCCCCCCCACCCCACCAGAAAATCAAATGGTTGCTGCCTAAGGACGTTCTGTTCATTGCATCATGTAACCGTATATCCAGATATTCAGGTATAGTAGCAGTTACTTATGAAGAATTCGATTAAGCATCAACAAAAACATTTTTCTGCTTAAATTTAGTCTGGTTTAAGTAGCAGTGGCTTTTAACTGTCAAATGTGCCCATACATATATATCCCAATATGGTTGCAATTAGATATTTAAGTTTTAGAGAATTCTAACTCAGTGCTTTGAGTCTATTGTTTTTTTTGTTTCATACTGATCTTTGGAAATAAACCAATTTCAACTGATTTTAAATGTTATTTCTTATTTTGTGCTATTACAGTACACCATTTTCTCAGGTTATGGGAGGCTGGAGTGCTAACAAACATGTTTAGCCACATTATGGAACGCCACGACTGCCTTATGTTGATAATCAGCATTATACGCAGTGTTCACAGCATTATATGAAGTGATCACAGCATTATATGTAGTGCTCACAGCATTATATGAAGTGATCACAGCATTATATGCAGTGCTCACAGCATTATATGCAGTGTTCACAACATTATATGAAGTGTTCACAACATTATATTAAGTGCTCACAACATTATATTAAGTGCTCACAACATTATATTTAGTGTTCACAACATTATACGTTTTTTGTTGTATGATGAGATTGATGTATGATGAGATTTATGAATGATGAGATCATTCGGTAAACTTCGTTTTTTAGCGAAGATGACCGAATCCATAAATAACGGTAATGCCCAGCAAACAAATTTAAAAAGTTATTAAAATCATGTTATCATAAGGTAGCATACAATATTTAAAACTGATTGAAATAAGTAAGGAAAAGATGAAACTGAGAGGTGGATGATTGAAGAAGTTCTGTTCGTCGTAAGAAATACGAATGGCAAAATGTAAGTTAAATAATAAAAAGTTTATTTAATGAAATATCGAAGGAAAAATTTTGTATGATATATTCTCGAGTTCATTTCCTACTGAAGAAATTTAGCAAGGTGCCACTTTATAGTCCGTACTCAGTTTTAAAAAGCTTAATTACCTTTTAAATAAAACAGTCAGCTTTCTATAACACATAGGTGCCATATTACGCTAGCTTATATATGTCATGATAGAGTCATTTTGGCATCGATTTTCAGAATTTGGCATTTTTACATGAATAAGTATCTAACAGATATGGAAAATGCAGTTTAAAGCATTTCACTGTTGGTGTTAAACATAACTTTACATCAATTATTCCATTTTTTTACAAGCTTTTTAGCACGGCAAGTACTTAGATTGTCTTCTAAATATAATCAGCAGTCTTATATAGAAATTTAAACTTTCATAGAAAAATTTACCCTTTCAAGACCCTGTTTAACATTTTCATTTAAAGTTATCATCTCTTATGAAAATTGAGTTTGTGGGGATGAATAAAACGTTTTCTACGTTTGTTCGTCAGTTTGCACGGTACATATATATATAAATGTGGTATGCTTGCCAATGAAACAACTTTCCACAAGAGACAAAATGACATCACAGAAATTTTAAACAGCTAAACGGTCACAGTACGACCTTCAACAATGAGGAAAGCCCATACCGGATAGTCAGCTATAGAAGGCCCCGAAATGATAAACGAAAAATATTCCTAATTTATGTACAAACAAACGATTGAAAAACTAACATGTATATAACACATTAATTAACAAACGACAACCACTGAAATAAAGGCTCCTCCTGACTTGGGACGGCCACATATATGCAAAATGTGGCGGGTTTTAACATGTTAGCGGGATGTTGGTATCCCCTCTCTAACCTGGGACAGTGGCGTAACAGAACAACATAAGAACGAACTATGAAAATCAGTTCTAAAAGGCTTGTTAGTTTTCTCGTTTGAATTGTTTTACATGGTCGTATCGGGGCCTTTTATAGCTGACTATGCGGTATGGGCTTTGCTCATTGTTGAAGGCCATACGGTGACCTATAGTTGTTAATGTTTGTGTCATTGTGACGGTATTTTGTGGATAGTTGTCTCATTGGCAATCATACCACATCTTCTTTTTTATATTAACTCATTAGATGGGTACAAATATAAATACATATGACCTAACAAGAAAATAGAGTGAACGTGCATGTGGGCGGGTACTTGTATATCCCAACAATAAAAAGACACTATTAGTACTGATCTGAGAGTATATATAACTAATATAGTACCATGCTGTTGATTAAAAATAACATCACTCCAGACCCTTTTGTTTTCCACATAATTAATATTGCCAATAATTAAGAAGTTCCGGGTCGAATCGATACCAATAATATATTCACCTGTTAACTTTTACATTATCTCTGAGACTACTATAGTAGTCTCAGATTATCTGTACGTTCCGCATCTGACAGGAGTACCACGAAACGCTGTATTTAAGATTTTGCTATATACACGGGTCGTAATCACAGGGTTGAAACTACTTAATTCAATCATTGTCACATTGTTCCCGATTGTAGTACTTTTATCAGTATGACTTTCTAAGATGACAATACGAATAATAAAAATCTGGACTTAAAATAAGGCGTATAGGTACAGCATGTACAGTTTTCAATTTGTTAGACGTAAAACAGCGAATCAAAGATTTAATTTTATTCATAACTCATAAAGGACAAAACTGTTGATTAAAAATACTCCTTTCCAGAGACTTTTGTTTTCCAAACAAAATCAATAATACCAATATTAAATTGACAAGTTCCAGGTCGACGGGTTCAAACAGAAAGATGTTAAAAGCAGAGAAAACTTCATCTTATAATCGGCATGACTTTATCAGATGACAATACCAATACTAAAATAAGGCTTACGCATAGTTATATTCTTTAATTCAGTCACAGACCTGCGATATCACGGATGTGTTCTAGTCAATATATAGTAACATATTAAGTTGTGAATATGGTGAAACTAATCCTCAAAATAAGTTTAAAATGCCCTGGTGTGGAATAAACTTGGGTTAAATTGATCATACTTCTTAATTTACTTATTTCAATCCGTTTTAAATATTGTATACTGCCTTAATGATCACATATATAATAATAACTGTTTAAATTTGTTTGCTGGGCATTAATTTACTAATTATGGATTCGGTAATTTCCGCAAAAAAACGAAGTTTACCGAATGATCTCATCATTCATAAATCTCATCATACAACAAAAATCGTATAATGTTGTGAACACTTAATATAATGTTGTGAACACTTAATATAATGTTGTGAGCACTTCATATAATGTTGTGAACACTGCATATAATGCTGTGAGCACTGCATATAACGCTGTGATCACTTCATATAATGTTGTGAGCACTACATATAATGCTGTGATCACTTCATATAATGCTGTGAACACTGCGTATAATGCTGATTATTAACATAAGGCAGTCGTGGCGTTCCATATTATGGTAACATTACCTGTACATTTTTATGAGCACGTCCCAAGTCAGGAGTCTAGTGCATGTGGTTGTTATTGCTTCATCTCATTTAGGTTTTTCATAAAATTTAAATTGTTTTGTTATAAATTATTTTTAGATTGTTAGTTGTTTCATATTTCATGGCAGTGCCCTATTTAGTATATGGCACAGGCACTTGTCTCAGAAAAAAAATTCCTATATACCTTATTATAACAGTTATAATAAGGTATATAGGAATTTTTTTTTCTGAGACAAGTGCCTGTGGTGTATGGCCAAAAACAAAATATATGTCTGTTTACAGTTACCGGACTTTTGAGCGCCAACCCTAAGTCATTTTATTTCTGTCATGGAGTGAAAAATAGACTGAACTTGTTTCAAAAGTGAAGATACATGTAGTGTTGCCAATAATAGAAATCAATTGCCTGATACATCCCAATGTTCTCAATCATGAATATGATAGCTGTTTTGTGCAAATCCACTATTTTTTTCCAACCTATAACAAAGGGGAAATAATCCAAATAGACCACTTTCGAGTTCATCCGTCACCGGCAAAAACTCGTCAATTATACACGCCTTTATGACGTCATTTACCAGATAGAGGGGCTCGCCTGTATCCCTGCACTATTTACGTTCATCAAGCGTCTTAGTGATCGTCTTTGTGCAGGATAAACTAGAAATAATGGTTGCTCTGTAGGTACTTACTGACATTTCCCTAATGACAGCAGTGTTGATTGTCAATTTTGAGAATTCAATTTGCCGAATAATTCGTACAATATAGAATTATAGTTTTTCAACCACTCGCTCAACATAGGAAGGAAGTGACGACGCCCCTAAACGCACAAATGACGATGATAAAGGCGCGTATAATTGACGAGTTTTTTCCGGTGACGGATGAACTCGAAAGTGGTCTGAACTACTTACCCTATTTTTTTTAAAGTATGTTACAATGTACCTTAAACAGACATGATTTTTGTTTGCCTAGTATATATTGTGTTTTTCTCATTGTTTAAGGTCCTATGCATACATGTACATGTATGGTTGTCCATCATTGATAACATTTACTTCATCAGGTCGTTGTTAATTTTTGTCTCATTGGCAAACATACAACAAAATTCCTTACTTTTGAAGAAATGAAATTATTAGCTTTAAATAAGAACTTGTGGACGACATCAAAAGTTCAATGTATTTTTTTCACTGCACTGACCCCCCCCCCCCCCCCCCTTACCTTAATTTGAGAAAAATTGATTGACCAATAAGGATAAATATAAAATCAATGTCAATTAAATGAAACTTGCAGCAAAACTTTTGACACCCCACCCCCAATCTATTTGAATTAAAATTTTTATCCATCATTGATTTTTTTTATGTCGTCCCTTAACTACCTCAAACTTTTTGTTCAACTCGTATGAGAAACAAAAGTTGTATACAAAATAACATGTATTATTTTTTAGTCTCTGACAAATTCTGTTTGGGCAGAAGAGTCCCCCTTTTTGGGAAAAAAATGATTGCTTAAATAGAGAATCACTCCCCTCTTAGGCAGTCATTGGGGTCCCACTTATGAGGATTTCTGGTTCCACCACTATTATCACCAATCTAATTTCTATACTTCTAACTTCTCTAAACCAGTTGATTATAGGATTGTGTAGCAAAGAAAAACAAATGCGCTCAAGTCAACAATGTCCCCCAGGGGGGTTACTGACTATCCTTTCGGGTAAAACTGTGCCAACAGCACTTGCCAAATCCTACCCTGTTCTAACCAGAAAACATTGAAAAACGTACTCTGTTCCAAACAGATATATCAAAAAACATACCCTGTTCTAGACACGCTCAGAAAATGTATACCCTGTTCTAGTCCGTATAAAATAGATGTTATTCTAGACCCAGGTAGACTGTATCTTAAAAAGTAACGTTAAATATGCGAACCTGTTCTAGACAAATACTTTGTTTAAAAGAAAACCCTGTTCTCACCAATAGGGCATGAAAAAGTGACCCTGTTCTAACCAGCAGACATCAATAGGCGACCCTGTTCCAACCAGCAGGGAATGAAAAATCAACTGTTTTGGGGCACACTTGTACATTTGTACCACACAAAATATAGGAAGTACCCCCTCAGGCAATGTCCCCAGCCTTGTAGAAGTGCTGTTATTTCATTAAAAGATTAACATCAAAAACCATTCAATTGTCATATTTTCAATATTGTAACAACTAAATGTATTTCAATATAATGTTTTATTTGTACAATATATTCTTTTACTTTCTATTTTTCAGTCTTTTCTTTTTTATTTCTGAAGAAATCCCTGTTTCTAAAATGTCTCCTTTCCTTTTTGTTTTAATAACTTCCATTTGGTTCCATATTTCCTCATCATCATTGTTTTCTTTACCGTTGTTACTTTGGACTTCATGTATTTTTTCTTCTATGTTTTTAGAGAAAATTTCATCACTGCAGCTTTCATTCAAATATAAACAATTCAATCGTGACTTCAAATAAAATTTGTGTTTAAGCTCTTTGGTTTTATAATCATGTATTCTGACATACCGATCAAGTCCACATGATGCAACATATGGTTCTGTTTTATAACACTTCAAGTCTCTTATGCTACCAGCAAGCCCTTTAAAAATGTTAACAACACTTCCTTTTCTAAAATCTATTGTTGCCATCTTTCCTCTTGAATTGCCTATGACTGCCTGATTATTGGCCAATGGGCACACTGATAGAGCAGTTATTGGAAATTCATCAAATGTCATATCTAAAACTGGACGTCTCTGAACTTTAGGATCATATATTCGGACTTGTTTATAGCCTGTTGATGTTACAATTTTGTCTGTTGAAGGAATAAATTCAGCATCAAGGACCCATATTGGCACTCGTAAATTGAGCCAATCATTTTTTACATTCTTTGCTTCAAATACAGCCTTCTCTGAGTCATTTATATTCCATATTTTAAGGTCTGTTTCTTTACCACCAGTTGCAATTATTTCTGGTGTGTCCGGACTCTGAATCATACAACACAAATTACTGTTCAATGTAACCCCTGATGAAAACTCTTTAACAAGTTCATGATTATTATTCCATACTTTCACTATTCCGTCCTCTCCAGCGGTAATAATATTTTCTCCGCACGTCTTTAACGCCTTGCAATTGGGTTTTTTGTTTTCTAACTGAAAAACACGTTTTATACAATCTTCCCTAATATCATAACTGAAGACTTTGTAAGATCTTGTCCCAAAATAAAGTTCGTTGGTGAAATTTGAACTGGAACAAATGTCACGAATTTCATTCTCTTTATCTGCATTAGCTATCTGATTTATGTTGTCCCATTTATTTGTCAATGTATTCACACCCTTGAGCAGACCAGTCTCCGATCCAGCAAACACGTTGAATTTCCTAGGCGCAGCCATTTGGTTTCCTTTCGATTCTCTTTACACATGATAAATCTACATGTTTTTAAACAGTTTATACGACAACATACAATAACGTACCAAATTAACCAGCGTTGATAATACAACCAGAGACATATAATACAATTATATGTCTCTGATACAACTTTGTTCTCTATAATATTCTATATATTTTTCTTATAGGTCTAAATGGTTTGATACAATAGAACGCATATATTAATTTTTTTACAGTTAAATTTCATTTAAAGTAGAATACATCAGGAACACATGATTTGCAAAAAAATGTATAACATATCCGGATTTCGACAATTACTGCCTCTTCAGTGTTGTTAGAGATTGAAACCGTGTTTGGAAGGCCACATAATTTACCTCAATTAAGGGTCTACGGGCGCGTTTTAGTATGATCGCCAATTTAAGATAGACTCTTGAATTTTAAAGAGTCAAAATAGGATGAACGGATCATATAAACTCGAAGGAAAATATAATACAAGCCCTGGGAACAGTATTCCTGACAAGCCCAAACGAAAAAAAATAACAAGTCTAAATTGAAAACAACATTCAAACCTATGATTGCGTTGGATAAAAACACAACTTTTATACGTGTGCATGTATAACAAATTTCTTGTTAGAGGGTCTCAATACAGCACAAACAACATTTTCCAAAATACCAAAAAAAAGTGAAAAGCATATTTAATGAAAACGCATTTGACTGTCAGGTCGAACAACAGATGTTCTTAAACCCTACAGACTACCATTAACGATTGCCAGATAAATTGAGATGTAACATGGATTTTCATTCTTAATTTAATACCAAACAGAAAACAATTAACTTGCGGAGAAGGTGGTCTCCGCAAACATGAGGTGCAAACAATTGTAAACCATATCCGGATTTCGACATTTTATGTCTCTTGAACAGTGACGTTAGGGATCGAAACGGTATTTGGAAGGCCATATATAATTTACCTCAATTAAGGATAGACTCGTAAAGTTTTAAAGAGTCAACATATTACGTATCATACAATGTTTATAAATGTGGTGGGATATATGTTTGTAAGTTTGAGTATAAACAGTGTTTATTGCCTTGGTATCAATCCTTTAACTTTGATTTCAAACCAATAAAATATCTAATCTTATCCCCACACCAAATCGACACATATTTTCGCCAAGTCGATCCACTCTTATCAACCAACTCTCCCCATTAAAGAAAAAGGATAAAATCCATTGAAAATAGGTCCCACTTAAGAAAAGAGTTAAAATCAAGCTGAATGAAGGTCTTACAACTCACCCAACCAGAGACATATATGTATATATGTCTCTGACACATGTGTATATATGTCTCTGACCAAACTAATGAAAAAAAAATAAACCCCGATGAATTTAGTGATGCCAATTGGACCCACTTGTGAAAAATTTGCAATCCCGTTGATGATATAGGTCTACCAACTCGAACCACTATTAATAACTGTACTGAATTTATTAAGTCTACCAACTCGTCCCACTTATGAATTAATTCAGTGATGAATACTTATGAAAACCTTAGAAAAGAGGGTAGAAAAATACCAGAGGAACATTCGAACTAATAGTTCGAAAATAAACTGACAACGCCATGGCTAAAAAGAAAAACAGACAAATAATCAAGACAAAACATAGAAAAATTAAAGACTAAACAACACTAATCCCACCAACCACATTCGTTAAAAGGGAACGGGATTGTAGTTAATAATAAACATAAGGAACATATCCGATATCATCTGTGAAACGGATATTTCGGCATAACCGTTAACCAACTTATGATGGCGTCCGTAAAATTTACGGAGGGATGATTTCAATTTCACAATTTGGTACTCTTGGTTTAATAGCTTTCGTGTGGGCAGCAACTCTTTATCAAGGAAGTCATGAAAATTGATAGGAAATACAAGCACGGGAATATCGTATCAATTGAGAGATATATACTCCATATGCAGGCAACTTGAAAGTTGCTACAAAGAAATTGAAAGTTCACAATTGGGAAGCTGTAATCATCTGTTTTGTCGTAAAGTTTTGTTTTCAATCGACTCTCAGTGTCAATCTCTAAATGTAAGCTTAGGTATGAGGCATACTTAACTCATTTTACTGTACTAGTATCTGTTCAAATGTATTATTTATCTCTCTAGGTAGATGGGATAGATGTGTTCAACATAGTCACCAAATCTTGAATTATTTAGTGAGAGAAAATTATCTATAAAGCGGAAAGTAAAGTTAAAAAATGTTGCTAACTTCTTTTCTTTCTTCCCTATACCCTCTTGAAATAAAGCAAAAAGAAGTAAGTATCAGCATTTCTGTGAGGTACGATGTTATTGACTAAAGTTACTGTTTATGACGTTTGCTTTCAGTTCTGTAAAACATAATCACCATTTTACATGCAAGAAAGAATCATATTTTCATTTTTAGATGCTAGGTTTGCACAATAAGTCAGTTATGACAAGCACTGGCATGTTACGCAAAACGAAGTACAAGATGAAATGTCAATACTAGAAACATGAAAATAAATAAACAAATATTGCATACCATAATTAGTTTTAATACTGCAACTAGTTGTGTTTATTTCCTTAATATAGACTTAGTAACATAGCTATATTTTGTGCAATTTTAATTTCATCATGGAACACGTTTTCCCGATGATAGTCAGGGGTTCATTAGGGGATGAAAATAAGTTTGAAATTTGTATTACAATTCAAATAGGAATGACTTTATTAATTTAAGCTGCAGTATAAAAACAATATTAGGTCATTGTCGGAAAAATATCAACTTTTTGTACTCGGTGCAAAACTGGGAAAGGACTCGGTAAAACCTCGCCCTTCCCCAGTTTTTCAGCCTCATACAAAAAAGTTGATATTTTTCTGACATTGACCTAATATTGTATATTTATAAATGGGACGAGTTGGTATACATTTATTATAAATTCATCGTTGTTTATTCATTTCATAAGTGGCGCGAGTTGGCAGTAGAAAACTAAGTTAACGGGATTGATCCTTTTTCATAAGCGGGGTGAATTTGCTTAAACAGTGTGCGGCTATTTTTTTTTAAGTGGGGCAGTTGGGTCAAAAGTGGACGATTTGGTGTGGGTGAGTTGTCTTGCTACCTTTTTTGCTTACCTATAACTTGAAGTGCTAAAAAGCTTATTCTGGAAAATCAGGCACCTAGTCAAATCAGCACCTTATCAATATACGGCACCTTGTTAATTCGGCACCCGATGTAGTTATATATATATTTCGTCACCAAAATTTTAACATTATGTTTTGTATGTATTCTAAAACTAAATTCTGAAAATTCTATGTTACCGTACTATACTAGTTTCAGTTATAATAATTTACATTATGAAGGAACCCCTATCTCATGACAACTGCGCGTTGCTATAGTAGTTAACATTTGCCAAATAGTTGGTACCAACGTCATTCGTTTATACACGTGGAAAGGAAATGCAGAATAAAAAAAACAATTCAAATTACATGATATTTCATGAACAGTATTTAATAGGAAAATATTGTCACAGACATATTTCCACAGTGAAATATTGTCCAGAAGGAGATGACAAAATTTCATGGACAAGGTTAGGTAGTGTTATTTCATAATAAAAGGGAGAGACAATACCTTTTTATGTTAACCTGTTTAGGATTTTTCAAGGTGTTGTTAACTGTTATCCGTGATCAATTTAAACTGTTAATTTTTTTAACCCACTTCTTTTAACTGTTATCAACACTTTTGCATCTGTTGTTAACTGTTTTAGCCAAAATCGAGGTATTATTAACATGTTACTAACATGGTTAATTGGGGTTCGTCATTGCTTATTCCATAGTTTTCTATGTTGTGTCATTTGTACTATTGTTTGTCTGTTTGTCTTTTCATTTTTAGCCATTGCGTTGTCAGTTTATTTTCGATTTACGAGTTTGACTGTCCCTTTGATATCGTTCGTCCCTCTTTTTTTAACGGACCCCCTATTGTGCCCCCTCGTAAAATGTTATCATGACCTGCGGACAATATATTTCATGGCGGACAATATTTTATGGATGACATTATTTTATGTTACACGTTAAAAGATCTGTACTGGATAAGATTGGTTCGACACGCGTTTGTATCGAAAGACTAACTATACACAAATTTCCGGGTTCGAGTACTTGGTCATAAGTGTTCTTTGTTGTTTATGAAATATGTACTTTCTTTTCGGTTTTAGCCTTAATCAATGAAAATGGAATTCCGAAAAGAAGGTCAAGGACTAATTGTTATTAACCAATACGGTGACAGAAAATATTTACTACGGGACACTGTTTGGCGGCAACCTCAAAGATACACAATAACATCAAATAATTGACTAAACCCTTCTACTCTCAAAATTTCACTTATAGTAACTGCATTTATCAAAAATATGAATCCATCTAATCTAAAATCACTCTGAAAACAAAATTATGAACTGCTTAGTGCAAGTGTTTTGGATTTTCAAAACAAATGATCTCCGAGTATGATGTCAGACGGCAAGGCGAGGGTATTTTAAAGTATAGATATGACGAAAAACCAGCGACATGACAAGAAAAGTAAGCCACTTGAAGAATGCTTGTAGATTTAAAACTTAAAAGCTCTTGTTAATTTATAAGACGATAAGTACATGACCATGGAAATTTTCCGGGTCCGTTCGCCCTGATTCTGGTTTGCCCTAGTTTCTGTTCGCCCTAATACCTGTTCGCCCAGAGTCCGTTCGCCCTGATTTTATTTTTTTAGTATAGTGTTGCATTGAGTGTTGAAGTCTGTCTACAATTTCGCCGAATATTTACGATGTATCATGTTACCTTGTCTAAAGCTAGCTGCTACTAGGTTTTAAGTTTCTGTGAATTTCAGCACTACACAATCTCATTAAAATCCAATGTTCTGATACGCTACCCTCCACATCGGATTTTAATGAGATTGAGCACTACATTGTTTTTTCAAATGTAAAACAACTAAAGACGTTGTCTTGCTGCTACGACAGTCAAATCAACAGTAATTAAAAGTAACTATAAAATAAAGTGTAACAATATACATGTAGCCAGAATTTTATCTAATTACTTAATATAAATTTGGCAAATATTCTGTATTTAACTTTAAGTTTTAATAGATATACAAGCATTTTAATATTATATTTATATATATTTTTTTCATTGATGTAACATATACCTATCATAAATGAATATAGGGCGAACGAACCCAGGGCGAACAAACTCAGTGCGAACGAACCTAGGGCGAACGATCCCGATACCATGACCATGCATACTGCCTAGTCTTTCAGCAACTTTCTCCTGTGGTTAGGGGCACATCAATTTCTTGATTATTCACGATATCGGGACTGTTCGCCGAAAGAGTCTTTCACCCTACCAAAAAAAAATGTCCATCAAAAACCAAGAAAGATTTTATCTTAACACAAAATGCATTTAACTTTTATATATATGCTAGGCATAATTTAAAACTTTCCAAACAGCACAGGTAAATTTGTACACAGAGTAGTTTTTGAGGTGAAATTACGGCCATATTTGTCCATTTGTTATGATGAACCTTAATTGTTCAGTGACAAAATAATTCGGATCACTGATTATTGTGATACTTTTGATGGATTATTTTTAAAAATCAAACGTTTTGTTTTGATAAAATATTCAGCTTGAAATTAATAAAAACAATTATGTACGAACTGTAAATCATGAAATTTACAAATTCATTTATTATTATACTCTGAGAATAGTCATCAATAAAGAGAAATACGTCATTGTATTCCAGTATTCTTCTCTGTGAATCAAAGGGAAAATGATAAATTGATTGCGACAATATAAATATTCTGTCAATTTTGTATTTCATCATAATACATGTGGCTGTTAGTGTTATTATGCAAACAAAGATAAAGTACATAAACCTCTCATTCAATGCAGATGATATTTACCAAATTTGTCTCTTTCAATTATTAGTGAAATGTCACTGTGTGAGTTAATTATCTTTAATTGGTAGTACTGTCAATCACACATCTCTGTTATTATGTATTATATCGTTGATTGATTGTGTTAGATAAACATCACTTATACTTTAGTTAAAAATGAGCTGTGGAAATGTATGTTGTGAAGATTTGAATCATTTGGACATGTATTGATCTACATCTCTATATAGAGGGATAATTTTATCCCTGTATAAAAGTAAAAACACCATATAGAGGGTTTGTTCCCAACCTGTTTATTGATCATTCTAAGTCATACTATGTATAAACAAAGTTTCTTTTCTTAATGCATTAGTTTTGTGTGATGCGTTTCAAATTCACCATGGACTCCACCATGCATCCAACATTCATCTGGTAAAGACTGATTATCTGTGTCTTTCACATTTAACTGGGGTATATAATAATAATAATAATAATAATAATAATAATAATAATAATTAAAAACCAATTGTTCAGAGAACAATTGAAAGTCTTTCCAAACCAAAGAAATTTTGATAAGAAGATATTTTCTTCATACTAATGTGATAAATAATGGTTTAATTAAATTTTTGAGTGATATAAGGGAGATAATATTCTTCCGGTCTTATATGATAGCTTTTTTCACACTGATTCCAAAAATATATAGTTTCTATATTCTTTTGTATATAGAAGGGGAAATAATTGGCCACTTCCGGTCTGATGGAAGTCATATTTAGGCTTCAGTAATCAGTTTATGTATCTATATGACAAAATATATGGATTCTGAGTACTTTTAGATGAAAAAATTGCAAAAAAGGCTACTTCCGGTTTTCTCAAGGTCACTTCCGGTAGCAATTTTTCAAGGTCATTTATCACTCTACCTTTTGTATCAAGTCAAATGTCTTTATAATGAACTTTATTGAAGTTATTATCAAATAACCTCATATCAAGACATTTCAGGGGCAACAACTCCTATAAGATACCATTTAATTGTATAAGACTAAATGTAGCATATCTTCATTACAATAAAGCAGACATTTTGCACTTGTTCTTTTATATGTATCTCTTACAGTGTCAGAGAAAATGCAAAAACAAGCAAAAGTCACAATTGAGAACTTGACCTTGACCTTTGACCTTGACCTAATTTTCTAAGTTAGGACCCAGGGAACTCAAAAAAAACATTCCAGGGTTATACGGTTATCGGTTTATGAAATAAAAAAACATACGAACAAATTTATTCCGTAAAGGTAGATAACTCCTTTAAAATTTCATCGAATCGCTTCGATCCAAATACGTCAAAAATTACTGAGGATGTAACGAACAATTTGTAAAAAGAATTTTGTCGCTATCTTTTTTTGTTACGAAGGAGATACGCTCTGATGATAAACAGTGAATAGGGAGATAACTCTTACAAAGAAAATGGTTCGGCTTACCAGGGTGAAATTTAAAAGCGCATAAACTATACGATACAATATGAGAAATATCTAAGCGACATATTGCGAAACAAACATTTATCGCAAGAACAAAAGTTGGCGGAAAAAAAAAAAAAATAATAATAATAAATATAAATCAATTGCTTTACAAAAGCAATTGTAGGGGGTCTTTCCCCCTTTAAAATTAATTGAATTGGGGGGGGGGGGGGGTGTTTGTTTGTTTGTTTGTTTGTTTGTTTGTTTCTGTATGGGGTTTATATTATTGTTACCGGAAAAGGTTCATGTTTAGTTTGGAAAGTTTTTCTTTTATTTTAGGTACAGCGCGCGCGCCACATCACGTGACACGGGTTTATAATAACGAAAAGATAGTCTTTTTATTTCTCTTTAGGTCGGGACGTTGGACAGACAACATCTATAGAGATGGAATGTACACAATGTAATTTCTTTTGTCATTGTAGGAAATTGACATCTTGTTGACAGTTCACGGGCAGTGCATGATTTGGATTTAATTGATCCGGTGTAACTTAAAAACACATTTATTGATTATTTTCTGATAATGTACATTTTTCAGCACTTGTTTGTAACACAGATTAGTATTTCAATCTCGGAGCGGACATTTTATTGTAGGTTTTTACTGAGATTTACGGACCTAGCCAGCGATTTTTACAGCATTGCCATTTATTTTCTCTAGGAAAATTCTTGAGAGGTAGCTGCACCAAGTTTTTTTATAAACTTTTAGTACATGTATGCACTGCTGACTGCAAATTTTGAGGTCGATTGTACTTGTAGTTTCAGAGTACATGTGGATTTTTTTTTCAGAAGTGACGCAAGAACAATATTAAATTTCAATTTTTCATGAAACATGATTGATTGATCATCATCATGATTGATTGAGTACTTGACTGATTGATTGATTGATCATGATCATGATTGATTGATTACTTGATTGATTGATTGATTGATTAGTTGGTTGGTTGGTTGGTTGGTTAAACACGTTGGATAGGGTCAATTGAAACAGCGAAAAAGAAACAAAGAAGATCTTGGACCGTATATTAAACACATGAGACGGATACATGATTGATTGATCATGATCATGATTGATTGATTGATTGATTGATTGATTACTTGATTAGCTGGTTGGTTGGTTGGTTGGTTGGTTAAACACGTTGGATAGGGTCAATTGAAACAGCGAAAAAGAAACAAAGATCTTGGACCCTATATTAAACACATGAGACAGAAACATGATTAATTGATCATGATCATGATTGATTGATTGATTGATTGATTGATTGATTGATTGATTAGTTGGTTGGTTGGTTGGTTGGTTGGTTGGTTGGTTAAACACGTTGGATAGGGTCAGTTGAAACAGCGTAAAAGAAACAAAGAAGATCTTGAATCCTCTGATTGATTGATTGATCTCGATCATTATTGATTGATTGATTGATTGATTGATTGATTGATTGATTGATTGATTGATTGGCAGGCAAACACACATAAAACTCTTCAAGTAGTGCCCCAAATCACATATGGACATGACCTTGACCTTTGACCTTGTGACCTTTGTCAAGGTCATTGCTTCACAATGTCATTGCAAAAGACCCTATGGGTCAAGGACCTTTTGTTTAAGAGTTTTGCTTAATAATGGCTTTTTATAAACCATCAATGGGGGTTATGTCCCTTACATAATGGTAAAACCAATACAATCATAAAGTAACAAAGTTGCCCCTTGAAGTACTCAACATTTTTTACTGCTTAAATTTTCTGTATCTATAACCATTCAAGAATTATAGGGAAATCAAAGACATATGAAAATCTAAAATATGACCTTGACCTTTGACCTTGACCTAATTTTCTTAGTTAGGAATCAGGGGACTCAAATAAAAACATTCCAGGGTTATACGGTTAACGGTTTATGAGTTAAAAAAATATAGCGACAAATTTATTCCGTAAAGGTAGATAACTCCTATAAAATTTCATAGAATCACTTCGATCCAAATACGCCAAAAATTACTGAGGATGTAACGAACAATTTGTGAAAAGAATTTTGTCGCTATCTTTTTTTGTTATGAAGGAGATGCACACACATGATAAACAGTGAATAGGGAGATAACTCTCACAAAGAAAATGGTTCGGCTTAGCAGGGTGAAATTTAAAAGCGCATAAACTATACGATACCATATGAGAAATATCTAAGCGACATATTGCGAAACAAACATTTATCGCAAGAAAAAAATTTGGCGGAAGAAAAAAAAAAATAATAATAATAATAATAATAATAATCAGAACAAATACAATAGGACTTTCCACAGAAAAGTGGAAAGACCTAATAATATGGAAAAAACTGGAGTTGTCGTTCGTTTTACGTTGAAAGGATCGATAGCACACAACCTACATTCAGTTGTAAGTGAAGGGTTAAAAAAAAAGGGGGGGGGGGGGCAAAACGGGGTCTCGGGATTTTTTTTTTTTTTTTTTTTTATTAACGGAACAGAATGGTTAAAAAGGTTCTTTACAATATAAATCAATTGCTTTACAAAAGCAATTGTAGGGGGTCTTTCCCCCTTTAAAATTAATTGAATTGGGGGGGGGGGGGGGGGGTGTTTGTTTGTTTCTGTATGGGGTTTATATTATTGTTACCGGAAAAGGTTCATGTTTAGTTTGGAAAGTTTTTCTTTTATTTTAGGTACAGCGCGCGCGCCACATCACGTGACACGGGTTTATAATAACGAAAAGATAGTCTTTTTATTTCTCTTTAGGTCGGGACGTTGGACAGACAACATCTATAGAGATGGAATGTACACAATGTAATTTCTTTTGTCATTGTAGGAAATTGACATCTTGTTGACAGTTCACGGGCAGTGCATGATTTGGATTTAATTGATCCGGTGTAACTTAAAAACACATTTATTGATTATTTTCTGATAATGTACATTTTTCAGCACTTGTTTGTAACACAGATTAGTATTTCAATCTCGGAGCGGACATTTTATTGTAGGTTTTTACTGAGATTTACGGACCTAGCCAGCGATTTTTACGGCATTGCCATTTATTTTCTCTAGGAAAATTCTTGAGAGGTAGCTGCACCAAGTTTTTTTATAAACTTTTAGTACATGTATGCACTGCTGACTGCAAATTTTGAGGTCGATTGTACTTGTAGTTTCAGAGTACATGTGGATTTTTTTTTCAGAAGTGACGCAAGAACAATATTAAATTTCAATTTTTCATGAAACATGATTGATTGATCATCATCATGATTGATTGAGTACTTGACTGATTGATTGATTGATCATGATCATGATTGATTGATTACTTGATTGATTGATTGATTGATTAGTTGGTTGGTTGGTTGGTTGGTTAAACACGTTGGATAGGGTCAATTGAAACAGCGAAAAAGAAACAAAGAAGATCTTGGACCGTATATTAAACACATGAGACGGATACATGATTGATTGATCATGATCATGATTGATTGATTGATTGATTGATTGATTACTTGATTAGCTGGTTGGTTGGTTGGTTGGTTGGTTAAACACGTTGGATAGGGTCAATTGAAACAGCGAAAAAGAAACAAAGATCTTGGACCCTATATTAAACACATGAGACAGAAACATGATTAATTGATCATGATCATGATTGATTGATTGATTGATTGATTGATTGATTGATTGATTGATTAGTTGGTTGGTTGGTTGGTTGGTTGGTTGGTTGGTTAAACACGTTGGATAGGGTCAGTTGAAACAGCGTAAAAGAAACAAAGAAGATCTTGAATCCTCTGATTGATTGATTGATCTCGATCATTATTGATTGATTGATTGATTGATTGATTGATTGATTGATTGATTGATTGATTGATTGGCAGGCAAACACACATAAAACTCTTCAAGTAGTGCCCCAAATCACATATGGACATGACCTTGACCTTTGACCTTGTGACCTTTGTCAAGGTCATTGCTTCACAATGTCATTGCAAAAGACCCTATGGGTCAAGGACCTTTTGTTTAAGAGTTTTGCTTAATAATGGCTTTTTATAAACCATCAATGGGGGTTATGTCCCTTACATAATGGTAAAACCAATACAATCATAAAGTAACAAAGTTGCCCCTTGAAGTACTCAACATTTTTTACTGCTTAAATTTTCTGTATCTATAACCATTCAAGAATTATAGGGAAATCAAAGACATATGAAAATCTAAAATATGACCTTGACCTTTGACCTTGACCTAATTTTCTTAGTTAGGAATCAGGGGACTCAAATAAAAACATTCCAGGGTTATACGGTTAACGGTTTATGAGTTAAAAAAATATAGCGACAAATTTATTCCGTAAAGGTAGATAACTCCTATAAAATTTCATAGAATCACTTCGATCCAAATACGCCAAAAATTACTGAGGATGTAACGAACAATTTGTGAAAAGAATTTTGTCGCTATCTTTTTTTGTTATGAAGGAGATGCACACACATGATAAACAGTGAATAGGGAGATAACTCTCACAAAGAAAATGGTTCGGCTTAGCAGGGTGAAATTTAAAAGCGCATAAACTATACGATACCATATGAGAAATATCTAAGCGACATATTGCGAAACAAACATTTATCGCAAGAAAAAAATTTGGCGGAAGAAAAAAAAAAATAATAATAATAATAATAATAATAATCAGAACAAATACAATAGGACTTTCCACAGAAAAGTGGAAAGACCTAATAATCAGAACAAATACAATAAGTCTTTCCACAGAAAAGTGGAAAGACTTAATAAATTCTTTATTTAAAGAGGGTAAACACAGTTAGTTACAATCACTAATCTTCCCTGAGGCCCTCATATACATTTATGTAATACAAGTAAAAACAAAATGATAATAATAAGAGAAAAAAAGCAAACATACAACATATAAACACAATTGTATAGACATAATAGTTCAATGTACATGTACCATGATTAAATGATATGAAACAGTTACATATCGCATGTAGTAAATAGACCTAGTATATATATACAAATCATTAAAATCATACATTCTAAGAGTAATAGTTGCAATCATTTCAGACTGAATATTGGGACTGTCTCAAGTATTGTTTTATAATTTGTTTAAAAGAATAAGTGTTTTGCACTTTACGCATTTCATAAGGTAGTCCGTTCCATAAAACTGATCCAGAATAAGCAAAAGATTTTTTAAACAGTTCAGTTTTTGGCTTTGGAACTATCAAATTACCTTGAGTAACACCCCTTAAAGCATAAGGATTATTTACAGATATAAGTTGAAACTTTTGAATTAGGTACTGTGGTGCTTCTTTCCGCATACATTTAAATAGCAATAAATATTTGTGGTATTTGATTCTGTTTTCTACTGTCATCCAACCAAGTTTTTTAAATAAGGGGGCTGAAGGGGATAATGGGTCTGCATCAAGAATTAATCTTGCTGCTCTTTTTTGAAGTTTTAATATTCTTACTATCCCTTCATTTTTACATTCTCCCCAAATAATACAGCAGTAATCGATGAGAGGCAGAATATGTCCGTTATAATATGCTTTCCTGGCATTTATATCTAAAAATTTCTTTAATTTAGAAAGAAGGTATATTCTTGATGAAATGCTAGCACAAATTTGATCAATTTGGTTTTTCCTGCTAAGAGTGCTGTCAATTTTAACACCTAATAATTTCTCACATGACGAATTTTGTAGTGTTTCTGAATTTATTACTAAATTTGGTTGAAAAGATTGGGTTGATAACTTCTGACTTGTTCCAGTAACCAAACATTTAGTTTTTTTGGTATTGATGAACATATTATTCATTTTGCACCATTCTTCAACTTTGCATAAATCTTCTTGAACATCATCATGTAAATTTTCTATACTTTTCCCGGATTTATGAAGAGTAGTATCATCAGCATACAAGTCTGTTTTACAATTTTTAATGCACAGGGGTAGGTCATTTATAAATAAGACAAATAATAGAGGACCTAGTATAGATCCTTGGGGGACACCAAATTTCACATCTTTTTTATCAGAATTAACATTGCAAATGTTTACTTGCTGTGTTCTATTACTTAGGTATGACCTGAAAAAACCTACTGCAGACTCACTGAATCCATAAATAGCAAGCTTTAAGCAAAGAATAGACCGTATAGAAATATGGTCACTTGGTCTTCTCCTGACCGGCAGTAAAACGCTTGCCGAAGTGGGGCGTCCGTTTGGCTGTGCGGGATGCATCAAGTTCGCAGTCACGTCCTGTCAGAAGGGGGACGTTAAATCCGATGCCTCCTGTAAAGAGAGTGCCACTCTCTTTGCACGTTAAGAACCCTTGCAACAACTCTTTGAGGGGTCAGTAGGTGGCCTGTTGCAAGGCAAAATTTCTGACCCTATCCAATATACCCTCTTTTTCCAGTGGCAGTCCAAATTTCCCCAACCATCATCCTAGATGGCCTCCATTATAACAACCTACCTATTGTATTTATTGTTAACTTGTTCTTGTCCTGAATATGCATGAAATATTTGCCACTGGACGTTAAGCAACCAACAATCAATCAATCAATCACATTTGACAGGTCTGCTTTTGTGGATTGTTAAATGATGTTTTCAAGCAACTTGTCTTTTTTTATGTCTTTCTTCAATGTATCTAATTAATCATTGTTACATGAAAATTGTTATTAACCTCAGTATAACTATTTTTCATGTTTTATTCATCAAGACAGGACCAATTATTCCATTTGTTAAAAATTGTATATGTTCATAACCCTCTTTTTTTTTATTAAATTTTACATGTATGATGAAGACATGATTGCAAGTTTTGCACTTAAATTTTAGGAATGATGACTAAAAAGGAAAAGACATGTATATACGAATAAAGCTGTACATCATGTTGTACTGTCATTCTATATACATATTTGTATCTTGTACTGGGTAAAATATTAGTATTAAAAAAATGTTTATTCTCACCTGACCATTATGATTCTTTAACATTAATAATTCTATAAAACCAACAAAAAAAAAATCTTAGTCTATTAATGAATATGATGATGTTGATAACTGTTTTTTTTTATTTATAGAATCAAGCCCAAAAGGTAAAAGAAAGCTTGATTTCATTGAAAAGAAAAAAACAAAGACACCTTTAACAGGGAAAACTATCTTTCTGGATATCAAAGAAACTAAAGTAAAGAAACGGTTAGAAGAAGATATCATCAAACTTGGAGCTGTGAGTAGAATAATGTAATCAGTAACGTTTATTTTATTTATTTATGATAATGTTTTTAATACCACAGAATTGGACATGAGTAGAAATCCATTTTTAAACCAACTATCAAAAATGAAGTTGAAAGCAATTTTGGTAATTATGCCTTCCTGTCTGGTTTCTGATAAGTTTCTGAAAAAAAGACACAGGAGCCTGTAATTCAGTGATTGTCGTTTGTTTATGTTGTCTACAGATTTCGCATTCATTTTTTGTACATAAATTCAGGGACAATGGCTCCTCGGTTTTAAACTTTCAGGTAGATTTCAGTTGAACATATAGAAACTAATTATGAAATATCAGGTCTGGGCTCCCAGCTTGAAATTCACAAGTTCTAAGTCCCTGAAATTAGGCCTTTCGTTTTCTAAGTCCCTGAAATTAGGCCTTTCGTTTTCTCCATTGGATTGTTTACCTTTGTCATTTCTGGGCCTTCTATAGCTGACTATGCTGTATGGGCTTTGCTCACTGTTGAAGGCCGTAGAATTACCTATAGTTGTTAATTTCTGTGTCATTTGGTCTCTTGGTGAGAGTTGTCTCATTGGCAATCATACCACATCTTCTTTATCATATACACAATGGAGCAAGTGATCAGTAAGCTGGAGTCTCTTATTGAAAAAATATAAGTATGCCATTGGATATTTAGTATTAGTACAAAATGCCCACAACAACAGCTTAATTGATATTTCATAATAATGACCATTGATTTGATTTGATTTTTTGCAGAAAGTAGAAACGTTTTTGAGTAAAGACATCAATTATTTAATAACTGCCAACCCACCAGCCAAACCAACAGGAAATGAAGATAAATATGGATCTCCTGAGAGTCCGTCCATTTCTACTCCAAGTCCATTTAACATGGGTGCATCTCCTTCACCAAGTAATCCAGAGAGTGTCAAAAATACAATCCAAACAGTTAGTTAATTTAACATACAGTTTACTTATGTAGATAGCCTAAATACAGCAAAAAAAGACTTGTCGACTCAAAGATGAAGATATTGAATTCATCAGTTATCATGCATTCTGTTTTCTCAATTTTCAAATAGATGATTTTTTTTCAATATCTATGAAACACGAAAATTCCAAATTGTTTGTGAATATCTATTACTCTTACAGTACATTTTTCGCGAAAGCCATCCCAAACTCCATACACCGAGTTTTTTCCTGGTGTAACACCAGGAAACTCCGACATCACTCCCTAAATTCTCGGAGAAATTTGGGAGTATTCCCTCCGACTTTCGCATAAATCCGTTACCTTTTGTTTATTGTATTAGCGACATCTCTCCCAGTCTGGAGTGACGCGGTGTCACACCAGGTAATTAATTGCCCTAATCCTTCTGATCTATGCCGGCAGGCGACAGTCAAGGTATTCTAGATTTCTTATGTAATTAAACAATTGTATTTCCTGTCTATTGATTATCAGTTTATATCTGATTGCTTGAAACAATTGAAAGATTAAAATAAAAATAAAAACGTTGTTGTTAATTCTTTTAATTACACTGTACATTTAAATCAAATTTTAAAAACAACTATGTTTTTGATTTTGACTTCGGATTTTATAAGTAAATAAATATTTAATTTACTAAAAGAGATATAATTGTGTAACAATAAACGGAGACTAACGCTGAATAAATTAGGGCAGTTTAAAGAAAAATTACACGTGTCAAAGTTGTTTATACAAGTGAAACGGAAAGTATTATTCACTATCTGTTATGCTTATAAGTCTACGCAATTTCCATTTTACGATTACAAATAAAAGTTTTAAAAAGCAAAAGGTTGTTGTTAATGCTTTCAATTGCATTACAGTTTTATAAAAAAAATCTATACTTGATTATGACCGAGGGTTTTTATATCGGTAATTTATATAACTTAAGTTACGAAAAGAGACATACTTGCGTGAAAATAAACGGAAATTAACGCTGATAGTATAAAATGTGAGAAAGAAATAACGTGTCTTAAAACTTGTATATGCAATATGCAAGAAAAAAAGAAAATACTATTCAGCATTCCTTATGCTAATAAGTCTACGGCATTTTCTCTTCATGGTTTGTTACAATGTAGCATTACTTTAGAATAAATAATACAGGAAGACTTCTATAGCTGCATCAACTCGTCGTTGCATAATATTCATTTACGCACAATGAATGTAAACTTTTGTGTTGTATTTAGAACAGTGAGCTTTAAATATTTTTAAAGCAATTAATTGCCGTGGGAAGACGACACGCATCTCAGTGATCAACAGTGCGTAGTTGAACTTGAACTTGACTTCGCTCACAATATTGAATGCTAAAAATAGTGACATCAATTTTGTCCACGAGATTTTTATTTGGCGGGAAATAGTATCATGTAACAGTAAACTCGGGTGACCTTTCTGGATAACCGTGGGAAAGTTCATTCAAGGTTTAAACTTGCTTTGTAATGATTGACATAAATGTGTGTGCTTTAAGATTGAGGCTCTAGAAGGTCCTTTTACAATTGATTAACCGGATTCTAAATTATATTCCTTTTCTGAATAAACCAACATCAGTCTTTTATATATTTTTACATTTCTCGGTCAACAGAGGACATAAAACCGGACATTATTTATACGTCCATAGTCAACACTATATATTACTGGTAGATGAAAACAGAATGCATCTCGTTCAGTTCCTGATGGGCGTTGGTAGAGATCCTCCGTGAAAATTTGTCGATCGTAAAAATCTGATCCACATTTTTTTTTACAAATTTCTTTCTTGTAGAACACGATATAATTCTATTTTATAAATTGTTGAAATACTTCTTTTTATAAAATCGCCGAGGACTTTTAACAAGCAGTAAAATACAGACGGATTGCGCTATTCCAATTTTATTTTGAATAATTAAAGATCAATTTTAACAGATCATAACGGATAAAAAACACATTATTTTTTTCTCCATATAAATAAGGTTGTGATTATTGTGTTGTGTCTGGGCGGCGAATGTATCTCAGTATTTATGAATATAGGGCTGCCACATTGCATACAAAACTATTTGTCACTTTACAGTTTCTTTTTTAAATTCAAATATTTTAAGTCGGTAATCTACCGAGGTAGTGAAACATAATATTTTACATTTCAAAATAAATTGAAAGTAACAGAGTTCACTTGTTGATCCGATAAATTAACTCTTGGGTTAATTTAGATTGAACATATAACCGTAAAAAACATCATTTTGTTTTAAGCCAGTTGATATCAATTATATAATATTGAACTATTAATGAACCGAATATTGCTCACTGAGTAGGTCATAAAAGGTTTGAATTGTGGTAAAATCATCTTTGTTAAAAAAAAAAAAAAATTATGACGGGATCGGACTATAATGAAAATACAAAATAAGTGTTTTATTCATATTTTTATATGTTGTACGTTGTATGTCATATCTGGGAACAGTATATCTAACATGTTCCTGGTCATATGTCAATGACATGGGCATATACATACAGAAATAATTATCATATTTTAAATAAAAATGTCACACATTTATCTAACAATGAAAGGACATTTAAATACCGTATTTTAAAGCACACAGGTGCAATCAAGATCGATTAAATGTACAAAGGTAATAAATCTGGCTAATCCGATGATGTTGTCACGAGTCATTAATTTTCAGTACATACGATGGGCAATAAACCAATTAACAGCCACGCGGTGTTGGGAGAGAATCTTTGGAGGAAATTGGGAGTATAATCCATGATTCGCGGTGTCAATCCTCTACACACGGAAATCGGTGATTAGAGTTCGCGATTACATACTCTCTGGGCGTACTGTACTTGACGTCTTTTGCGTTTTGGACACATCCATTTTATCCATGAGATGATAAACCTTACAGAATTGCGACAAAAAAGAAAAAGCAATCTTATTGTAATGGGTTTTAAACATAGGTTTTGCTCTGTAAAATTATTTTTATCAAACAACATTTCAAGGTCAGTTATGATTGATTTTCTTTGCCAGCTAATCCAGATGCTATGTCTAGCTCAATGTCAATGTTGAAAAAATCTTATGACTAAGTTAGATTTCATGTTTATGTAATATTTACTTTGTGTTAATAAATTAAGCTCTGGATTTTTATTTTCAGGTTTCAAGGGGGAAAGCCATATACAACAAAGCCAAGATTGCCACTAAGGTAAATAATTAGTCTTTTATGCATATTAAATTTTCAAAAACTTTATACATTTGTTCAGCTGATCTTTTTGAAATGTCAGTGCTCGGTTTGTTAAAGGGCTGTCATCTTTCTGTTACAATTTGAACAATCATTTGAAATGCAAAAAATACAATAAGTATACAAAAGTTGAGATCTCATAAACATGTTTAACCCCGCCACATTTTTGCGCCTGTCCGAAGTCAGGAGCCTCTGGCCTTTTTTAGTCTTGTATTATTTTAATTTTAGTTTCTTGTGTACAACTTGGAAATTAGTATGGCGTTCATTATCACTGAACTAGTATATATTTGTTAGGGGCCAGCTGAAGGACTCCTCCGGGTGTGGGAATTTCTCGTTACATTGAAGACCTTCTGCTGTTGTTTTTGCTATGGTCGGGTTGTTGTCTCTTTGACACATTCCCCATTTCCATATGATTCTCAATTTTAAATGTATATACAAAAACTCTATCTGTAAAATTTGTTAAAGATTATTGCATTTTAATATGACCTTATTTCCTCACTTTTTTGCAGAACAATGTTATTGTGGAAAATGCACAGAAATGGGGTGTAAAGATAGTTGGATTGGAAGGTATGGATATTTTTTATAAACATTTTATAAGTCAAAGTTTGTTTTGCACATAACATTAAAAATAGGCTGGAGCATAAATTTTGGTCTGTTTATGAATGGCAGTGATTTGATACATGTTGATCAGAATGTATGTTTTATTAACCTTTATGTTTAGTGATGATTATATTTTGCAGTTGCCCAGAAATGGATACAGAAGGAAGTTCTGAAGTTACCTCTTGACATCAAGAAGGTAAGATACATTTATTTCCACATTTGGCAGTTAAAATATGATATACTAAGTATTAACATGTATTACAGTTTGATATCTCATTAGAAATGAAAAAAAAAATCTCCTAATCCTACAAGTTATCTGAGGTGTTTTAAGTGGGAGGCATACCAAGTCCTTTAAAAGATTGAATGGAAAAATGGCTTAAGTAAATGCCATTTGAAAACTGGCTTTTTGCAGAAGTTGAGATTAAGATCATATAGTATAGCACATTTTTAAGATGTGATCATGATGTATTATTATTGCAATATCATTATACATCAGCATGATCAGGTAAACATTCAAATACTCTGTATAGTTCCATTCAAATTTTGAAATTAATTCATGAGAACAAATTACATTAGACTCATAAAACTTGATTTTATATTTGATATACAGGTTTGTTGTTTCAACATAATTAACTCTTAAACAAGTAAGTAGCACACTATAATCGTTCCTTTCACTAAGTAAAGCTATTTCAATGATTAGTCACAGAAAATTATGAGTCTATATTAATATTAAAGTTTGACATTTATTTTAGGATTTGAAAGGGAAGAAAACCTGTTCTACATCAAAAGGAGATGAATTTAAAGGTAACCTTCCATCATTCAAAAGAGTGTCTTTGTATACTCTTTAAAATGTTTTGGGGACATATTCCCATGTGACAGTACTGTTATAAAACTTTGTGTTTAACGTTTTTTAGTGTGTCTCATAGGCTTATGTAAAAAAAGATGTGTCAAATTATAGCTCTCAAATAACATGCTTCAGAACCAGATGTTAGTTAAATGGAGGGGTGACTGTATTTAGCTGAGTTTCATTTGCATTTATACAATTTTTCACCTATTTTGAAAGAATATAGTCAGTAATACTTCAGTTATGAATGCATTATTTTTCAATTTCAGTAACAGTTCAATGAGCCAAAAATGTATGCAAAAAAATATATCAAAATTTGTGTTAAAGCTCATTTACTGTTCCTTCACCATAACATACTGTATAGACACATGTTTTTATATTGAAGACTGTATGTTGCTCTCTTCTTGTCTTATAGCTACTTTTGTTGTTAGATTGCTTTCTAATTGACATAAACTTCATATCACCTGTTAATATTATAGTCACAGTTTGAAAAAGTTTACTACCAACAAGTAGAATATTGAATATTGACAAACCCTAGAATGTTGAAAAAAATAGTCTTGAAAGCTTGTAAACCCAGAGTGCAAACAGATAAACTTAATGTTGATAATGCTAATATAGCATTACAGATTTGTAAGGGAATAAATTTAACATGATCACTTTACTTGACTAATCTTTATTTTAATTTTTAGTTAAAAAACTAAAGAGGCCCTTTTTAAAGTTTGAAGATGTTAGTCATCAGTATAAGATTGTATACAAACATCTGGAAACATGGCCTCATGTGAATGTAGATACACCCAGAGGAAGCTGTCCGTTTGATGGTACCAGAGTTGGGAAGGATGATGAGTCCCTGGGGGACAGGAGAGACAAGATTGGGCTACCCAACATAGAAGTACATTCGGAGGATGAATGCAGGGATAACACATGTGATAGCAATACACCCGTAGATGGGTTAGTGTGTATTTAGATTAAATAATGAATGAAATGATATAAAATTTAAAACGTTTTGTTTAGCAGCTATTTGAATTCCTCTATTTCTTACCAATTGACTACTTTTTTCACTTAACATCATGCATGAAACGTTCATTTGTTTCATTTGATAGAAAAAGTCTGATAGAAAAAAAAAGCACTGAAAAATAGGGATTACAAAAGTACAATGATTGAAAGTTAATGAATTAGATTCATTCCAAATGAAATTGCTTCATATGATTTGCCTATAAAATGGTGTTTCAAACAAATGTTTACACTTTTCCCTACTAACTTATGAAAAAATGTGCATGTAAATAGAAACTAAAGATAACTTAAATGTTATGCATGACCATATTCATGATATTTTATGGTGCTTAAATCACAATTTTTACCCATTTTATATTTTAGCATTTTTGACACTATCATATATAATAAGATGTAGGAAGATGTGGTGTGAGTGCCAATGAGACAACACTCCATCCAAATAACAATTTAAAAAAGTAAACCATTATAGGTCAATGTATGGCCTTCAACATGGAGCCTTGGCTCACACCGAACAACAAGCTATAAAGGGCCCCAAAATTACTAGTGTAAAACCATTCAAACACGAAAACCAACGGTCTAATCTATATAAAAAAAAATGAGAAACGAGAAACACAAATAAATTACATAAACAAATGACAACTACTGTACATCAGATTAGTCTAGATACTGTAAATTGTAATATCTATCCATATTATAAATACAATCTCAACAAATAATATAGTTTATTTCTCTTTTGAAATTTCAATTGGTTTAAATTAAGCTTGATAAAAACTGATGTGATACGCCAATTTGATGAAATTTCCACGAAGACATTCAAAGACTGACAGCAAAGCTAATATCAATGTAGTCTTTCTGTCAAACTCATTAAATTTTTCTCACCAAATTATTTACAACTTTTACACATTGCTGTAATGTATGCATGTTTTTTTTACCTTAAAAAAACCTTCATGCTCTGAAAATACATCTAAAGCTGGTCTATACCAAATTTGAAATTAAAATAAAGTTATTTTTTTCCATATAATATCTAGTATTTGTGGTATGCATTTTAGATGTCCAGATTACAAAATTACAAGTTGTCCATCATTTTAGGTTTCTGTGTTACAGTGAAAGATTTACAATATTTTACTTTGTAGGAAAATAAAAAAATCTGACAGTATTATTGGTCCAGTAAAGATTATGACAGCAGGAGATATTAGACGCAAAGCAGAGCGGAAGAGATTATTAGAGAAGAAACGTGGATATTGTGAATGTTGTCTTATCAGATATGAACACATTGATCAGGTTTGTTCAAATGAAAATATTTAAACCTACATAGACTTGACTAGATCAATGCCACAACTAAGTGGGAGCATAAAATTACAGGCTTGTTTAGAAAAAAGACTCTGTGGTCTTGTGGTAGCAGACTCACCTTGATGCAGTAGGTCATAGTATAGCTCCTTTGTGAGTTTAAAGAAAAGACTTTCTATGTGTCCCTAAGTAAGCTCAATTTGCCATAGTAAAACCTACTTTTATGTAGGCCAAGCTTTGAATACAATACATTTATCTCCTGAATGATATGATGAACTCATATAAAATGCCAGTTATACATCATATAATATTATATCCTTAATTCTACACCAAATACCTTTAAAGTTTTAAAGGAAATTCTATTGATAAACTGTACATAAATTCTTACACAGCAAAATGTGGCAAACAATTTTGATTTACAAACTGTTCTTTGCTGGAAATGTATTTAAAAAGTTTTATGATATTAAGTTAGTATTGTTTATTACATTGCAGCATATCAAGAATGAGCAACATAAGCAGTTTGTAAGGGATAAAAAGAATTATGAATCATTAGATATTCTTATAAAGAATGGTTCAAACTGTAACACAGCTAAATTTTTACAGAGAACTCTCACTACACATCTGAGGAAAGGCAAGGCGATCAGGTATATAACAAAGAAATAATATAATGTTTTGAAGGTGAAAGAATACTTTGCATTACAAAAAGATCTATATTGTTCCTCTTTATACAATTGTATGATATTAATGTAAATGTTATGATGGATTGGTACTTATCCATGATAAAATTTAAGTTCTCATATTTGAATTATAACATACTAAAACGATTATCTAAATTAAAAAAAATCCCTAAGAAACAGTAAACAAAACATGAACTTGTTATAATGTATCAGCATTTCATGGGTATTTTAGACTTGTAGTAGCCATCGTATTACCATATCAAGATGATCTCCATAGAACAAACCAACTAGAATTAGTCATAGCTTTAATTTTTGATAAATTTCCTAAAAGCTTATATTTTTTGTTTCATATCCTATATTTAACCTAGTAAGACTTTTTTTAATCCAGATGCATGATTAAAAAAATCTTTGATACAAAGAAGGCCCTTTGAAATTGGAGTTACCATCTTTAGAGGCAATGTGTGAACTTCTCTTACATTTTCACTCTATTTAACACATACCCATAGCAGCAATTGTAAAGTACCTTCTCTGGGTCCCATGTATTATTTATGGAGCAACCTTTATTAAATTGATATTTGAGAAGCATTTTAAATAAACTTGAATGCAAGAATAGGGCTCACAAAGAGAATAATGATTAATTTAAATTTTGTCTTCTCACAAGCTCCAAAATAAGAAACAATTTTCTATATTTGTTAATATTTCATTTGCATTATTTCAGTGAAGATATAGACACATCAATACCTGAGGCCAAACAATGGACTCCAAGAAAATCTGCTGCAGCAAAAAATGCAATGAAAAAACAAAGAAAAGAAAGAAAGGATGACATTACTGTAAAGCCAAAAAATCCTATTACTGGAACTGTAGAAACTAAAAATGTCAAAGGAAAGATCAATAGTCTTAAAAGAACTGAGGAAAATGTCGATAGTAGTAAAACTCAGCAGGAAGAAAGTTTAATGAGTGAAAAGGAAAGTTCAATTACATGTATAAATGGCAATGAATCAAATACAAGTACTAAGGATAGCAAATGTCAAAAGTCAGAAGTGAAAAGAATGGAAGGAGATACTAGTAGAACTGAATGTGAAAGGGATATAGTTATTGACAAACTAGATGAATTGACTGTCAATAGTGAGGTCCAGATTAGTTTATCAGCTTTAAATGTAAACTCTTCAGGAATAAATACCAGTTTAAATGAAGACGGCTTACTCAACATGACATCTAAAGAAATAAAAGATAATCAGTTGGCAATGAGTAAATATGATAGGAAATATAATAATGGTTCTGTTGATATAATTGTTCAGGAGGCTGAAACTTGTATACAAAATGGACCAACTACTAAGGGAGATATAATGCAAAACAATAAAAAAGGCAAAGATAAGATAAAACAAAGTTGTGCTAAGAATGACAAGTTACCACATAATCTTAATGTTGACGCAGCAAGAAATAAAAGAAATGAACAAAGAAGTAAAGTAATCAGTTGTGAATGTGATGAAGTGAAGAAAGATGGTGAAGAATCATCCGAAACAAAGGTCAATATTGAGAACCATTATGTTCCTAAAGCAAAATCATTCTTTATGCAGCAAAATATGTCGCCATGCCGCGTAGACTGGGGAGATTTAAAAAACATAAAAACACAAGATGCAAAGGTTGTGGTAAAAAGATGGTCTCAAAAACTTGAAACGTCAAATCAACCAGTTAAGAAAGATATCACAGACAAAACAGACGAGGCTGATTTGACTGAAATATCCAATGTGTCAAACAATGATAAGGAAATGGTTGAAAAGAAAACAAACCATAAAGTATCAAGTGATAAGAAATATTGCCAGGAAAAAACTATTTGTACTAATAAACTTTCAAAGCAGAGTCCTACCAGAAAGGTTAAAGGTTATAACAAAACACCAATGTTGTCACCAATTCAAAATGAGATACAACAATCTAAAAACAATAACATGGATGTTTATGATTTCCAAGATACCCCACAGAAGTGTAAGGATGTATATGCTATGAGTAGTGAAATCAGTCTGATTGGCACAGAATCCCCAAAATTAAATAGAAAACATAAAACACCTACATCAGCAAATAGAATGAAACTTCAAAGTAGAAAATTTAATTCAATTAGCCCAAGAAGTGGAACAAGTATAACCCCTGGATCAGCAAGAAAAAAAATGTGGCGCAAACCTAATTCCACACCAAAATCTGCAAAGTTTATTTCTAAAAAACTTAATAGGTTTAAATTGCCTGTTGATTCTCTAAGATCATCTCACTCAGATTCTGGGTTAAAATCAAACAAAAAATTGACAGAAACTCGTCAGGAATTGAAAACAATCACAAAGATTAAATCAACTGATACAGTTATCAAATCGTCGAACAAGAAAAACATTAAAGTTTTAAATGTAGCTAAAGATGTGAGTGGAAATGAGAAAAACAATGTCTCGTGTGGTGGAATATTACGAAAAAGACATAAGAACAAAAAATCACATGAAACGGAAACAAACATTTACAAAACCAAAGATATTTCATCAGGAAAGAAGAAATCCTGTTTGCCATCAGGCACTAAAGAAGTAAGCCATAGAGCCAGTCCTTTACATTCTAGCGTGAAACATACATATTCTGATAATAAAAGATATCAAACAGAATGTGCTCCTAGTACTACAAATAAGATACCTGCTATAAAACGGTTGAGTCCATCAAAACCATTTAATCCTGATAAAACAGTGGAGACTATTGATCAAGCAATGAACACTAAAGAGAAAACACCCCAAAAATCTCAGAAAAGTTTGCTTCGTAATTCTGTCATAAGTCCCAATAGTAGAAAATCACCAATGAAGATATTGGTTTGGAAGGCAGCAAATCTGGATATAACAAAATCAAAGAAAGTAAAATTAAATACAAGTTGGTCATTACTTAGTGATAGAAGTGTTGGGAAACTACTTGCCAGTGATGATGGTAATAATGAACAGTTTGACGGCTTCTCTAAGGAAGATATTACAGCAGAAAGTAGTCTTGATAGTGATGCTTCATTTGTGGAAACAACAGAAATAGATATGGATGAAAATTCCCATCAGGAATGGGTAATTAATGCTGAATTAGTCAATGAAGACAGTAATGATATACAGGATCTGGTGCCTGTGTTTACCTCTCCGGGGAAACGTTCTGACTCCTCATGGGGAGATGCTTGTGAGGAATATATACAGTCACAAGTCTCATTTAATAACTCAAACACAAAAAGTATGTTAGAAACTTTCTCTAGTCCAAAAAAGTTTTCTCCAAGAAAAAGAAAGAGACTTTGTAGCGAAGAGGACAATACTTTCTACAAAAGTGCTTTACACTGTTCGTTGTTAAGGTCACCGAATCCCAAAAGAAAGAGGAGGAAAGTAATTCAGGATGGAATTGAAAAAGTTGACAATGAAATAGAATTTAATCATTTGAGTCCACAAAAGCTGAGAGGATTTGTTAGTCCAGTCAAAAACTGTGATGAAGAAACAATGTTTCCATCTAGTCCATTGAAAGGTGTTTGTAGTACATCCACTCCATCTAGATTGGTTTCTGGTATTGAGGAGAGCAAATTAAGCAGAAGTGCCCCTTTAAATTTCACATGTAAACAAAGAAAGTCTTGTGAGAAGTTGAAATTTCAGCAAGAAACAAATAAACTTAATCATCATAATAAAAACATGGGGAGTGAAAAATCCAAAGATAAAATTAAGGCATCAAAATTTACTGTGAAAGCTGAACATGGAAGAAGTAGGTCACGCAGTAGAAAATGATAAATAGTATTTGTAATGCTAATTAATGAATCAAAAGATATCAATAATATATAGGGCAAAACAAGTTTGATAAAAATGATTTCACAACCAGGTGCTAAGATAGCTTATCAATATAGTGGAATTCAAATCACTAGTCCACAAAAGCATTTCCTATCTCTTCAGTGTAAAACAAAATTTTAATTGCAAAGGTTAGAGTAGAAGTGTTGGTTTACTTGTTGGCCAACCAAATTTTGCAATTTTCAAAAGAAGAAAAAAAAGAATTGTATAATTATTATGTTTTTTATAACATATTTTACTTGAAATATAATTATAAATAATTAGTGGAGTGCAGTGGATAAGCTCTCTCCCCCCCCCCCCCCCCCCCCCCACTAACAGATAGACCAAAACATTTCCAGAGTAAATATAAGTAAAGCTAACAAATTAAAACCATGGTTTTAATAACATAGATACATTTTTAGACTACGTAAAAAAAACAATTATTTTTCCCTGTTTGAAATGGATAATTTTATCTGTCACATAGACTAAGCAGTTCAGAGGCATCTATTGTCATGACTGAATTTTTAAGGGGGTTAATTTTTTTAATCTATTTTTAGACTAGTAATGGTTTTAAGATATAGAAATGTTTAATACTCTTGCATACCTCTGTCATGTCTGTGTTTTAGTCTTATCATGCTGTGATCATTGTATTTGACTACCATCTTTCTTTTGTAACTTTTTTTAACACAATATGTATGAAGAGTTAAAATATTCTATGCATCACTTTAGTTATTTATTTGTGTTGAAAGAAATATTTTGATACTGTAAATTCAGAATTTATTGTGAGGTTTTTATTAATGCGAATAATACAACTGGGTGAGTATCACTAAATAGGAACTCACATTCTTATATCTGATTCCTATATCTGTATGCAGATTTTCATGACATTGCAATAATTAAACGTGCATTTTTGTCCATTTTACAAAAATCACAATAACAAATGCACACAATAATTTCTGAATTTACAGTAATTAGTTTAGTTAACTCAAGAGTCTGATGTGATATATTGGCAACATGGATAGACTTTCAATTTATCATCTCAAAATCTTTCACCTACCTCATCTCAAGCTTTAACGCTTTGTTAAAAAATCCTGTTATTACTTTTTAAACATGTCAAAAAATAAATGTAGCATCTATGTGCATGAACAAACCACTGATTTGCTGTTTCTAAAAACACGTTAGTAAGAAAATTTATTTAAGAAAAAAAATGTAGCTTTTATTGATAGCCTTTCAAGGCAGTGTTAGATGCTCATCCAGCGACAATGCATGTGTAAACTACTTATATGAAGAAATAAGACCTGGTTGCTTCATACCTTGTAGTTAGAAGCCTCATATTACAAAGTTTCCGTCCATCAAATGTCCATTGTCATACGCAGACTGTGTTCATCGTCATGGTTCATCGACTGCTTTTGTCATTTGGATCTTTGAAAGGTTTTAGTCATTTCTTAGATACTTTATATTTTGGTGTTCATTCTACTTACGATTACTGACAGTTACTTTTGCATTTATTTGGGTTCAGTTAACTGACACAGATACTTTTGAGTGCTATACAGTTAACTGTTTATAACTGATAATGCAATAACATTCTGACGAAAGTTTACTGGCACATGTATTTCTAATACTGGATGCTGACTTGTCAATGTGGTTGAATTTAATCAAAATATTGATTTTGAAAAAGCCAATCATTTTTAGCTAAAATCTATTAGTTGCAAACTTGTCATACAAGAAAAAACACCTAAACAGACTGATGATGTTAGATACCTATCAACCTGTCAAGTAAACTGTAGTCAGTTTGGTGCAAAGTCTGTGGTTTATTCTGACTTGGTCAATGTAAAGTTTTCCTGGTTTAGTTTGTCTCTTAGATACAAAGTAATAGGTTAACCATATTGGGTGAAAGAAATGAATTAAAGGTGTACCTGTCTGTCTGGCATGTAACACATGACTTTGACCTTATTGTCATGGTTCAATGGTCAATGTCTTGTATGGTATGGTATTTTGGATGATATAAGCAGTCTGTCAACTATATTTGGTGTATGGAATGATTGTAAAGTGAGCACGTCTTGTCTGGTAAGTTTTTTCTTACCTTTTCCTGGTCGTCTTGACCATTGCTAATGTAAAATGTATGTAATACTTGTGCTGAGTAAATAAAAAATCTTGGTTTCTACCTTAAAATAATCATGGTCAGTAAAGCAGGCAAGACATTTCATTGTGTGCACTCTTTACTTATTTAGTTATGTTTACTCTTCAAAATACCTCAGGAACTATAAATATATCATGTATGAAGTATGCAGGTATGGTGTATGTGGATTTTTATTTTTTTCTGAAACAGTTGATGGCCTTGACCTCATTTTGATGTTCCTGTGGTTGGGTATTAGATTTGGTTTTAATAATAACTGATAAATTGGAAATATCTTGTATGTGAATCAATCTGTGCTTCAGACAGGCTTCATAACACCTCCAGGGAGTTTTTTTGGCTTTCAAATAAATCAACTATTGTGGCAGAAGAGACGTTTAAACATATCGTAATATGTCAACTCGTGTTTAATAATACAGAAATCAAGAAATTCTAATGAATTATGTTTTGACATAAAAAAATTCTTAAAGGATTTGACATATTCTTATTTTTCAAATGGCACAATACATGTTCTAATCTATACCTATATCTTTTTCTTTTCTGTCTTATCTATGTTACACTTAGTATTTTTATTTCTGTTTTATATGCAATAATAATAATAGTTGTATAGTGTTACTGAATATCATTATATTTTGATATCTTATTTGAATTACATTATATAAGACGCAGTGTTTCTGTAAATGTAATGCTGGATGTCTCTACTGTGAGTCATTTTATGTTATTTTCATTAGCTGAAGATTTCTAATTAAAATGATATATATAACATTTGGGTTTTGATACGTTTATTCTGCAAAATATTGATCAATTACCAAGAAGGGATGGTTAAAATTTTCTCTTTCACTAAGGTAAAGATGACTGCAAATATGTGAACCCTATAACTTAACCATTGAAAGTCCTTCCCTTCAACTGGGAACTTTTCTCTTCATTTGTCGTTTGCCGTTCTTTGTTATCTGTTAATTTTACAAAATCCCCTCTGAAACAGCTAGTACCTGATATTAAAACAATAGTCTACACACTGAAATGTCTACCATCTTTACTTTTGAATGAATGTAAGTTGAAACCTGTTATATGAAGGTATTTCTTACTGTATCGCTTAAAATAAAAATTATTAATGATCCATTAAAATGAGGTCAAAATAAGGATAACCATACCAGACAGACATATGGACCTCACACTCATTCCATACACCAAATATAGTGATCCTGTTGCTTATCATACAAAGAAAACACAAAATATTTTAAACTTAACATTGACCAATGAAACATGAAAATGAGGTATAATCTTATAAACCATGCAAGACAGACATTTCTACCTTACACATATAATTGAACTTTTGCTTATAGTAACTAATAAACACACAAAACCATGAAAAAGTAACATAAACCATAAAAATAAGGTCAAGAAACCTGTCTGTCAGACATATTCACCATACAATCATTCCATACACCAATTATAGTTCATCTTCCTAATAGTACCAGTATCTGAGATATGGACAGAACCACAAAAACTCAACAATGAACCATTAAAAGGTCAAGGTCAGATGAAATCTGCTAATCAGACATGAATATATTACAATCATTCCATTCATCCAAAAATAGTTGACCTATTGCTTATAGTATACAAGATTTGACCATGTAATGGTAACCTTGCTCACTGATCCATAAAATGAGGTTGAGGTCAGGTAAACACTCTCTGAAGGACATTACCCTGGCAAGGAAGCCATATACCAAACATTGTTATCCTATTACTCATAATTGTTCCACATAGCAAAAAAAAATAATTTCCAAGCAGTCACTGAACCATGGAAATGAGATCAAGGACAAACAAATCAATATTAACAACGTTTTTTGCAGACTAGGCATGAAGCATCAAGGTCTTAACTCCTAAACCTTATGCATAAAGTTAACATTGTTGCTGGAATGTAATTCCTGCTTCTGACATCCTGTGGTATGACAAAAATGTATTTTTGGTCAAAGTCTTATAAACTCTGGAATGACTTATCTGAACATTTTCATGTTTAAAATCCCTCAATTCCAACAATGGTGTAACTAAAGTACATCAGTCAAAACAAAATCACAATATGGTACAATGTGAAAAGTGTATATTCAATTCCCATAGCTCTTTTGGAACAAACAGGAAAAGTATGCAAGAGTGCACATACTAAATGTTTCTGAAAGTCTCTAATATGAAGGTTCTACTACAAGTATCACATAAACTAAACATTAAAAATACTGACAGACAAACATGTACACCTTACAAGCATTCCATATATCAAATAAGTGGTCCTTTTGCTATTAGTACCCAAGAAACAGATCAAACTGCAAAGTTTCAACATATACCAATGAACCATGAAAATAGCATCAGGGTCATATGAACCCTGCCAGACAGACATGTACACCTTGCAATTATATCATACACAAAACAGCTTTTGCTCATGGTATATGATAGAACTGAAATAATAAAATTATGAAAAATTAACCTTGACCAATGGAACATGAAAATGAGGTAGACATTGCAAGGAACCCATATACCAACTAGTTATCCTTTTACTCGTAATAAGTTGAGTAATTCACTTGACAATTTTTTTAGAAGCAGTCACTGAACCAGGAAAATGAGGTCAAGGACATAAAAAATATGACAAATCGAAACTTTGCTCCATAAGGTATCTGCACTACAGGTATAAGGAACCATCTGTCACCTATAGTTTTCCACGTGGCTGCCAGATTGTATTCTCCAATTCATTTTGTCACAGGCGAGAAAAAATTGGAAACAAAAGTTCTTTCCTTCAATGAAATAATTAATATAAAGATTGGAGGATCAATCCAGGAATCTAAAGTTTAAGAGCGCTTTCTTCCGTCAATTCTTAAATTGTGTTAAATTTATATTAGAATTGATATACTGTGGATTCTTTAATTATTCATTGGATACCAATTTTCGTGGATTTGTGACTACAGGTTAAGCACAGATTTAAATGTTCAATGAATTGTAAATTTTCCATTGCCTTGTATGAAGACTGAAAAAAAAAACATAGAATTAAATATTTACGAAAGTGTTAGTTTTCCTCAATCCACGAAAATTAGTACCCATGAAAATAAATGAATCCACAGTAAGAGAATTGGAATTATCGTACAATAGTGTTTTCTGAATGTGCAATCCCCTGACAGCTCATATTCGAATTGAACCCTAGCAGTGACAACTTTGAAGACTGCTTGACAAGTTGACTGCTCAGGCCCCTTAGTATTTGTAACAGAAATAAATCAGATTGTTTGATATTTTATTATTTTTGACATGAGATAGTTGAGTGACATGGAATTTTCAAATTCCACTCTAAATTACAATTGAGGATATCATACACTTACTTTTTGTTTGTACACATAAGATAATATATTACATGTTTGTTTATGTACATATAATAATAAAACATCTCGTTTTAATTGTACATCCATGGCTATCTACATAATTTAAAATAAACAAATTGCCATTCATTTTATACACATAAATATAAATTTATAAATCTATATGACATGAAATAGGTTATAATTTTTCTTCAGTCTATCACAAAATACAGATACATCTTGAAAAAGTCGAAAAATTAATAAAACTACATAAGAGTTTGGTGAAAATCATTTCATCTATTTGTTGAAATCAATTATTTTACCTTTGTCAAAAAGGAATATGCTTCACACATTTCATCAAAAGACAGTTAATTCAGTTTATTACTCTATTTTCCAATGAGAAAGTTTCTAATTTTTCACATTCAGACTGACTATCTAAAAAAAGTATTCAGCTATTAATCAGTGGTGGATCCAGCAGGGGGGGGGGAGGGGAGGGGGGGGGGGGGCATATGACATTGAATGGGGACATATAGTTTGAATTCCCCCCTTTATCTTCAGTTAGGAAACCCCCTTTTAAAAATGGGTGGATCCACTCCTAATTAATTCTGTTGATTAAATCCAATCCAATATTGTCTTCATGTGATTTGTGTTTAACTTCCATATTAGTAGAAATGAAAGTCTAGGTTTTACTGTTAAATATTGTAAAAATCAATCAGTTCAAGGTCCTTTTTCAATTACAGACTATTCTATTTAGATTTTAAAGAACAGTACATATTATTTAGGACAAACTTTCTCAAGCAATACAAACTGAGAAGAATGAACTTGGTGTATTGTGAAGGAAGTTCCAGGAACGCCATAATTTATTCTTTGCAAGTGCATTACACATTTTTGATAAACAGGATAGCAAAATAACTGATTATGCATCGAAAATTCATAAAAGTTAACATACATAATATTAAAACCATCAAAACATGTTCTTTCTTTCATTCAAGTATTTTTTAGACAAGGATACAGTCTGTTCTACCTAGTTGTCTTTCCTTTGCAAAATAGTGATAACAGCAGGTAATTGGGAAATGATACTATTACATAAATTAAAAAAAGCACAACTACACATGTATAAAAATTCTGTCAAGTGGTTTTATCATTCCTGTTTTAAGTTTGAGATTATACATGGACAAAACAGATGAACAAGACAAAAAACAAAAGGTAAATCTATAAAACTCTAACAGATGATGTCTTTATACTGCAAATCTCTCAACAACAATTACTACTTTCATTCACAAATTATAGATGTGAAGAAAAATGACTTATGATATCCAATAAACATGAAAACACTACATATAACATTCTTATAAAATGCAAAACCCTTACATATGGTAAAGTTGTTTAATGAAGTTTAAGTGACCTTGGTCAGACATGTACATGTAAACCTAACAACAATTCTTCAGGCCAAATATACCCAATTTTCCAACAAGTGATGTTCCATTTTTAATTTGAATGTAGGAGATTTTTTGTCTTTCTGTATTGTTTAAATAGTTGTTTGTAACACAGTGATAAAGAAGACTAAACATTTTTTCCCCAACCCCTAAATAATTGGTAAGACAAACATTGTGTAATTGAGTTAAAACGGGAGTTGCAGCTCCACTCCTGCTACCTCAAGCAAAGTTGACATAAAGATTTTTTGTTGTTCAGTTTATGCCCTTGCAGAAGATATTCCAGAACACACTAAAATCATATCATACAAATGCAACATGACAATTTCTTTTGTTTTGTTTTGTTTTTATGATCTAACCAGCAGATATTGTTTATAAGATTTAGGCCAAAATTACACTAAACCAAAATTTGTGAGGTCTGTCAGATTTATGAAATACAGATTAAATCTTATTGACAATAGTTAAAATAAAACTTGTGATCACAAACCAGTTATTTACATGCAAGATGTTGGCCAGGTTTCATTTCTCTTTTTTTTTCAAGCTACACTGTGATCAACTGCAAGGGATGGCAGGCAACTATGCAAATTATGACTTACAAATATATGAGACATTTAAAACAAACCTTCTTAAACCTTAACCATTCTTAAAGTACAAAAGCAAATGGATATATGTACCCTCATTTAAAAAAATATCACATTTAATATACCCTATCATTTTTCACAAATGTGTTTGCTAAAATACATTATAGTTTAAATCATAAAAATATCAGATGTAATACAATTAACATTGTCAAATTTAATCATCAAAATCAAAATCTTTCCAGTTATCCCACACTCAATTTAATAAAATAGTTTTCTTTGGTTTCTTGAAATTACTCTTCTTATTTAGATTTTGTTTAAATTATTTTGAGCACCTTAAAAATAGTCTTCACCTAACATATATAAACCCCTATAATATCTATAAAGTGCTATACAATTAATAACCAAGCCTTTAACAGATAAACACTAACAATACATCTTTGAACAGTCTAACTAGATTCAGTCTTACTGGTAGTGTAGAAATCAGGGGAAAAAATACATTAAACACAAATGTGAAAGGATATATGTATATCTGATCTTAAGAATCATCCTCTATCCACAGTCTTCAATTTCATACATTTTACTTTTTTATTTATTTATCCATACATGTCTAAAATTCCTAACAATTTTGTGAAAATTAAGAAAAATTAAATCTTTACCTTCCCAATTTTTAGGAAAGAGCACAACAATAAGGACACAGAGTTCATTTTTATAAATCATTCTTTTATAAATCATTCTTTTATAAGTAATTTAAGAGTGTACCACTTTGCAGGTAGATTACAGTTTAGCTTAATCATGTTAATGATTTATCAAGACTACAATACCCCTAGTCTTTTTAAAAGTCAATGAGAGAGTCAGACTCACTTATAACTTCTAGTAACCCAATGGGCATGAAAGCTAAAAATCTTATGGGCAATTCCTAAGACTATAAAATTTAATGCAATAACTTTGTCAATCTTATTTACAAAATACAATACAAATGTTATTGCTTTTTATTCATATGACTGTAGAATAAAACCTAGATATAAAATATAATTTCATGTATTTATTTATCAAGCCTGGTGTCTTAGATGACATTTACAACAGTTTTCTTATAAAAATTTCTCCATTTAGTAGAATTTTTACTTTTAATAAAATTAACATTCCCTTCATTATAGCACTGAGACTTTAGAAGTGTCATTTAATACATGTTCATGGGATTTATACATTTCAGTGAAATAGTGTGATTACATAAAATAAGATTGTCAAGTTATTATTAAAAAGCCTCTAACCATCAACACCTGAGGTTGACGTCAGGTAACATCCCTTTATGGCAAGTATATTTAACAAATCTGTATCAAAGCAGTTGTGCTATTATTGGTAATTATAAAAAAAAAACACTTTAGATATTGGCATTTGTTTTCTTCCAAAATAATCTATTGATAATAATTTAACATAAACTTTCAAGCCATAGAAACAAAAAAAATATGTCAAGAACAACAGACATAACAGTATGCCCGACAAAATATACACAAGAAAATCTATAAACAAATATGCATTATCTTCCTTATAAATTATATATATATATAAAGCATTTATAAAACTAAGTTACCAGTTGCTGAAATAGCAAATGGTTGTCTTGCCTTTCCTTGGCATTGTGATGAGACAATAAGTATCTTCAACTTTTAATTCAAATGTTTTTCAAACTTTTGAAGAAGGTTTCTTTGAATCGATTCATTTTCACATGAAATATTGTAATAAAAATAAAAATTTAAAGGTATCTTTCATTTCATTTGATGAATAAATAGAATACATTACCCAACAATATAAAATGTTTAGGACATTTTTAACAACTTCCAATTGCGCATAAAAAAATAATTTCATTTTTTAAAGGGAAACACACACTGAATTCATTTGATGACAGTATGATGGAAAAGTTAACATTCATTGTCTAGATTGAACAGATTTTTTTTTACAAACTTACTTTACAATGTTTACTGCCGATTCATTTATTTTCTAGGGTACCAAATATCAATGATTAAGGGGAAAAAGTTTTTTTAGGGTACTTGATTTCAAATTCTACCTTAAATGTGTGTTTTGTTGTTAAATTCAAGATTCATTATAGTTCATAATAATTTAATTTTGGATGTAACACGTATTCTGATTGGCTGACGTCATTTTGTTTATCAGCCCATAGACATAATTTTGTCATGTGACTGTGACGTTAGCAACGTTTTTTCATGGTTTACTCTGGTTTAAAATGGAATTTAGAATTAAGTTATAAGAAATAACTGTAATATTTTTTTTTTTCTATTCAAAATAATATAAAAAATTTGGTGCACACTTAAAAATAACCCGCTACGGGGTTATTCAGTGTGCACCACATTTTTGATGTTATTTCTTCATAGACAAAAAAGTTATTACAGTCATTCTTTAAATAATAATGAAATATATCTCAACTTGTTATTTCTGAAGAGCTGGTTTTGTAGAATTTTTTTAAAGTTTGAAACTTAAATGAAATGTCAATCATGTCAATAGAAAATCTAAACTTTTTTGTTCAGTATATATTTTTTATCTGTTAATCCTAGACTTGACTTTACATAAATTTTATTTGAAAACATATGGTCATTGTGACATTCCCTGTGCATTTTAGAAATTGGTTATAAAATGCTTAACTATGAAATAAAAGAACTTGAAAAGTAGATTACTTTTTTTTTTTTTTATGAAATGTAACTTTCACCCTTTGAAAAAAAAGACTGGTTTCCACAGTGTAATCTCTATTTTTTAAGTATTTAAAATAAAATTTCTTGCAAAATGAATTCTTTAATATCAATATATCTTTCTATTATTTACATCAGTTTCTAAATCAAACAAATTTCTACGTCAAAAGCAAGCCACAATGATCATGAATTTTGCATCAACAAAATTGAGCAAAACAAAATTCCTGAGAGCAGTTAAATTGTCGCTGTGTTTTGTTCAGTATTCATAATGAAGCTATAAATACAATGAAAACAAATAAGCAAAAATTGTGATATTCCTTACTGAATTTGTTCACATATACATAACACAATATACATCACACACTTTTCTGAATTAATAAACAATTTATAAAATGCAAATAATTAATGTTCACAAATTCATAAAAAAAAAGTAATTCCTTAATTCATATATTGCCATAAAAAATAACTTCAAGACATTCACATTGTTCAAAGTACAATAACATTTTATACTGTTACTTCATAAAATATTATTAGATAGGGAGTATAATTATTGTTGGAACAATCCAAACATAATGAAATTAGAAAAACAAGCATATATATTCAAATAAATAAAACAGCAGATTTCAAAGTATCTCTGTGCCAAGTTTTTTTTTTCTTCTTTTAAACAGTACAAACCATTCATGTGTCAACCAATATACTAGCAAAGGTTTCATTCAATATCTATTTAATTGAGTGTAATGGTCCTAATGTCCAACTGATAGTTTTTGAAGACTTTTTTCTTCTTTATGTTTTCTGGTATTAAGTGAACCTGCCTAAGAAGGGGCCCCCGTCAACTCCATTCATGCTTCAGTGATTCCTTAAGTATATTCAACAAAAAAAGAATCCATCTCTGTTTAGGAACTTACATGTATGTCAGATGTTTTAACTCCCTTTGGTTTGCCCAGGGTGAAATCTTTTTGCCCCATAACACCCATTTTTCTTTTCATGCCACACTTCAAAAGCTCATAAAAGGTAATTTGCCCAAATTTACGCAGATGGTAGATTTGTTTTGAGACCCAAAAAATCCAAATGGAAATATAAGGTAAAAGTCTAACCCGCCTTTTCCCCCACCATTCAATAGAAAACAAATATCTCAACCAGATGCTCCGCAGGGCGTAGCTTTATACGACCGCAGAGGTTGAACCCTGAACGGTTGGGGCAAGTATGGACACAACATTCAAGCTGGATTCCGCTCTAAATTTGGATTGTGATTAAATAGTTGACACAGCATAGGTTTCTGACACAGAATGAATGTATTCAAATGAACTTAATTTTTTTGTTTTCTCTTAGAGCAATTCACTATGCTGTTGAATATTAATCCTCTCAAAAAAATGTTTGAAGAAATTTTCTTTTTATTTATGAAATTTCAAATGAGAAAAATTTAACCCAATTTTTTATTCACATCCCCCTTTCCCTTATTCCAAAACTAATTTCAATTAAAATATTCTAATGGAGTTTGCAACAATTACTACTCATTTAAATACATGATGTAAAAAAACTGCTTGTTATCACTGAATGGTAAAGATTATTTAAATTTATCAGTTGGTAGTAAAAAGTGAATATACATTGTATATTGTATATAACAAAGATTTAAGTTGATTCTGGACAAAGAAAGATAACTCCAATTAAAAAAATTCTTGCAGATATTTCTTGCTTACTATACTGGACAAAGAAAGATATCTCTTAATTAAAAAAAAATTGCTTTTTCACAATATTGTGAAATTAGATATTTCTTGCCATTGCACAATACTGTGCAATTGAAAAGACTTGCTCTTGCACAATACTTAATATAATAATTTTAGATCCTGATTTGGACCAACTTGAAAACTGGGCCCATAATCAAAAATCTAAGTACATGTTTAGATTCAGCATATCAAAGAGGCCCAAGAATTTAATTTTTGTTAAAATCAAACTTAGTTTAATTTTGGACCCTTTGCACTTTAATTTAGACCAATTTTAAAACTGGACCAAAAATTAAGAATCTACATACACAGTTAGATTTGGCATATCAAAGAACCCCAATTATTCAATTTTTGATGAAATCAAACAATGTTTAATTTTGGACCCCGATTTGGGCCAACTTGAAAACTGGGCCAATAATCAAAAATCTAAGTACATTTTTAGATTCAGCATATCAAAGAACCCCAAGGTTTCAATTTTTGTTAAAATCAAACTAAGTTTAATTTTGGACCCTTTGGACCTTAATGTAGACCAATTTGAAAACGGGACCAAAAATTAAGAATCTACATACACAGTTATATTCGGCATATTAAAGAACCCCAATTATTCAATTTTGATGAAATCAAACAAAGTTTAATTTTGGACCCTTTGGGCCCCTTTTTCCTTAACTGTTGGGACCAAAACTTCCAAAATCAATACCAACCTTCCTTTTATAGTCATAAACCTTCTGTTTAAATTTCATAGATTTCTATTTACTTATACTAACGCTATGGTGCGAAAACCAAGAAAAATGCTTTTTTGGGTCCCTTTTTGACCCCTAATTCCTAAACTGTTGGGACCGAAACTCCCAAAATCAATACCAACCTTCCTTTTGTGGTCATAAACATTGTGTTTAAATTTCATTGATTTCTATTTACTTTAACTAAAGTTATTGTGCGAAAACCAAGAATAATGCTTATTTGGGCCCTTTTTTGGCCCCTAATTCCTAAACTGTTGAAAATAAAACTCCCAAAATCAATCCCAACCTTTATTTTGTGGTTATAAACCTTGTGTCAAAATTTCATAGATTTCTATTCACTTAAACTAAAGTTATAGTGTGAAAACCAAGAGAATGCTTATTTGGGCCCTTTTTGGCCCCTAATTCCTAAAATGTTGGGACCAAAACTCCCAAAATCAATACCAGCCTTCCTTTTATGGTCATAAACCTTGTGTTAAAATTTCATAGATTTCTATTCACTTTTACTAAAGTTAGAGTGCGAAAACTAAAAGTATTCGGACGACGACGACGACGACGACGACGACGACGACGACGCCAACGTGATAGCAATATACGACGAAATTTTTTTCAAAATTTGCGGTCGTATAAAAAGGAGAGCCATAACCAATCAATATTTTTAGATTATTTTGATCCTTCAATATTAATGCTTTTCTGACTTAAGAGAACCAAATATATATCATATTTTTTTTATTTTAAGTACATCCCTAAATCTATTACATGAATGGTTTATCATGTTTTAACTGTCAGAAAAAAATGTAAAATTTCAGTCAAGATTGAAATGAAAAATCAATTTTGATTTGAAGATATGACAATTAAAACAGGGAAAAAAGGAACATTATATTTAATCTAAAATGACAGGAATAAAGCATTTTGTTATCAAAAAAAGTTGACATCAACTTCCTATTATACCTCTTTTTTTTCTTTCTTTTTTCTTTTTTTTTTTTTTAAATAAAGAGTGAGAAAAATAAATGCCTTAATGATGTGATTAAATATTCATACACATGGTAATTCCATTCACTTATTATCTTTGTGTTCCTTACTTTAATACAGAAACTTATGAGATAGATAAATTATCAAACAGCAGCTAAGTTATTCTTTAAGTTCTTTGAATCAGATTTGATAGTATAGAGAAAAAAATGCAGAATTTCTAATGACAAAGTATAAAGATATCAGCAAACATGCCTAGGCTCTTTTTCATCTTTCATTTATAAATTTGTAATTTCTGCATACATTTCAGTCTTGAAATTATTTTTTCTGACTTAAATTAGCTACCAAAACCAATAAGTGCTTCATTCATTAAATCATCGTCTATTTCGGAGGGTGAAGCAGTGTGATGTTCCATTTTTATGAGTACAGGTGATTGTAATTGTGATTGTTTTACTTTATGAATGGGTGAAGCATTTTTTGTCTTCAGTATTGTATTATTGCCAACTTTATCAGAAGACACTTCAATGTTTGGTGAATTTGTCTTGTTCTGTAAAGTTCTTGGTGACAATGTTTGACAGTCGATAACTAATTCAGGGCTGCTCACAGGACTAGAAGGAGATAAAACAGGTTTTGATGTACTTATTCTTTGTTTTTTTCTAATCACATAATTTTCTGTATCTTCTATGTCATCTGAATTGTGAGCCTTTGGTGAAGGCACTTTAAATACATCAGAATCTTTTGATTTATGGTCACTTCCTCCTTCTCTTGTTACCGTTTCTCCATTGAATTTCTTTGGATTTTGTTTTGGTGATGGCGTCCTTGAATGTTTATTTGTGTTAGAAAATTTCTCACATTGACTGGATTCCATTTCACAGTTAGTGTTACTATTTCTTACTTCAGATGAACTACTACATTCTTCACTTTTTGATAAATCTACAACTCCTTTTCCATCATTCGATTTTGACCCCTTGTCTTTTGGGGAATATGAATTTTCTGAAGCACTTTTAAGTATTGATGTAAACAAATTTCTTGAATCATCATTCTTAATATTTTCTTTTCCAGAATTTGTTTTAGAAGGTGAATCACTACGTTTTTTCACATTTTCACAACTTTTTGTCTTTGGGCTAGAATTGTTATTCTTAGCCTCTTTATCATCCTTTCGAATTTTGCCTTGAACATTTGAATCCTTTGAAATTTTATCCTGTGCACTTTTAGAATTATGAGTAGTAGCATCAGTCTTTTCTGTTCTACAATTGACCACATTTTTATCACTTTCATTTAGACTAGATAACGATGATTCCTGGTTAACACTTTCCACCGACTGTTTATTTACATCCTCAGAACCACATTCATATGAAGTCTGTTTGGTAAGTTTATCAATAACAGCTGTTAATGACCCTTTTCTTGGTCTTGATTTGTGACTTATAGGGTTAGAAGACAACTGATTTGTGTTTTGAGCAGATCCAGTTGCTATTGTTCCAGAAGAAGGTGTAGTAGAATTTTGTGTAGTTTTTTTAACGGAATCACTGCCACTGCTGCTACTACTACTACTCACAGATTTAGAAACAGATGTTGAAGGATTAGATGAAGAACTACTCCTGCTCACAGAGCTAGTAACAGTAGGTGATACAGAGGTAGCCATTTTACTTGATGTTGTACTAGATGTTGAAGTGACAAGTTTCGATGAAGAACTCGTTGTACAAGTCACAGTTGTCACTGAACGACTAAATCCTCCGCTACAACTTGGAATCACATTGTTTGACTTTGATATAAATGGGGTTTGTTTCACTGATGTTGGTGTAGTAACAGTCTTCGTATGAGCTGGACTTGATGATGTTGAAATGCTTGGTTTTGTATTTTGTACACTATTTGTCCTCGAGTTTGATACACTGGTTGACACAGCACTCTTAGAACTATTTATACTTGAATTAGTCAAATTTGTTTTAGCACAAACAGTTGATGTTGAGTTCACTTTACTATTTACAGAAACAGAAGATGTCACTGCTTTAGAAATAGATTCTGTAGTTTGAGATTTATTTGTTCCAGAAGACACTGCTGTATTTGTTTTTGCCATTTTTGGAATTTTCGGGAGATTTGCAATGACACTAGAGTCTCGGTTGAGAAAAGACAAAACATCTGGCGATTGATTTTTGTTTGAGAAGGGAGATGAGGTAGATGATGATAGGTTTTTATTTGATGAGTGTGAAGATTTAGACAAGTTCATTGGATTTCTTGAACCTGCCATTGGAGAACTGCTTTTTCTAACACTAGAATTTTTACTACTATTTGAAGATCCATTTCTTTCTTTCTTACTTTCTTTATTATCTGATGAGCCTCTGTTTGAGGATGAACTGTTTGATCTTTGTGAAGGTATTTTAGCAGCAGAAGGCAGTGAAGAAGTACTTTTACTTGAAGATTTCATATTTGGGAATGATTTTGATAGCGATGTTGGTGTACTTGCTTTTACACTTGCTGGTGGAGTAAGAGATCCACTTTTTGTTAAGGACACTGCTCCCATACGGCCAATCGTTGTTGTAGTAGGAGTAGTAGATCCTTTCGTTGAGCTTGCTGTGGAGTATGCTGGTGGGTTTTTTGCTGAGCCTACACTGACTGATGAACTAGTAGGCATTGCAATTGGTTTGAGTTTGATGGTTGGAGTTTTTGTAATAAGTTTGGAATCTGCTTTGCTAACTGTGATACTATTTGATGGTGATGATTGTTGGTGTACTTTATAGGCTTTCTGTGATGATGATTTCTTACTTGATGACAAGTGTTTATCATACTTTTCTTTTGATTTTTTCACAGTTTCATTTTTACTAGTCAATACTTCTCTGCTTGGACTTTTGCCAACAGATATGCCAAGACTACTTTTATTGATCTTTAGTTTAGGAATTGGCTTTAGATTACTACTACTATTACTGTCTTCTGATACAACTGTAACAGATTTATAAATAGCAGATTCATCAAGAGAGGTACTTTTATAATTTTCCATCATTTTCTGTTTTTTCTTCCTTTCTTTCTTCGATTCATTTTTATCTTTTTTTCGTTTCTCACCCGACACAATATTATTCTTAGAATCTTTTTTCTTGTCCTTTTCTTTACTCAGTTTGTGATTGTAAAGTTTTTGTTTGTGAATATGCAGGCGTGTAGGCGATGAGGATACAACTTTCATTTTGTCTCTAAAATCAAATGGATCATCGTCATCGTCATCACTATGAAAATCAAACGGAGCTTTGGACTTTTTATTAATTCCAGTGTTTAATAACTCATTCGGTAATGAACTTTGCCTCAACCCTTGTACAGTTGAAACTTTAAGTCTTATATTTTTTGTTCCTTCCTCCTTTTTGAATTTATCTTTATCTATCACATTATTCTCTGCTTTTTCTTTCCCTATTGTAAGTAACGTTCTTAAGTCATGCACATTCTCCTCCTTAACTTCTTGTTTTATCTTTAATGAAATGCTGGAGTCTGAATTAGCTGCCAATGCTGGGTTTTTATTTGAAGTTTTTGCATTAAATGCTGTGCTATCACATGACTTTTCTTTGTACGGAAACGTGTCACTATCACTTAAATCCGACATAGAATTAGATCGCACATGACTTCCATGACTTAACTTTCTATTACTCGGCTCATTTGAGGTCAATGAAATCATTGAAATATTAGAATTCTGCCTCTGAAAATTATAAGAAGATTCCGGCTCTTCTTGTTTGATGCTAAGTAGGTCCATTAAGCTCTGATGTGCGTAGTTGGGTGACGTCGGGTCTGTGGTCTTTAACACCTCCCTCGACCCGCTGAGGATTTTATCCTCTCGAGAGGTAGACACTTTATCGTTTTTTGGCACCGAGTTATGATAATAATGGTGTGGAGACTGTGTCTCCTTTGCTGGGCTTGTATCTCCATAATCTGACAATAACTGAGACAATTCACTATCTTGTCTATGTGGCTGCCTTGGCAACTTATTTCCTACCATACTTTCAAGCTTCTGCATTTCAGATTCTCCTGAAAATCCTGCAGGAGTATCAGCCTGTGAATCGGTTAAATCAATGATACTCAACTGTCTGGTCAGTGTTGGATGTCCATGACTATGTATAGAATGAGGAGGTCCTGGATTTTGGACATCACCAAAGTCAAACGATCCTCCGCTAGAATCAAAATCTAAATGTGGGATTGATCCATTGCTTTCTTGATCTGACATACGAAGTTGTTTAGGACTACGTCCTACAACTTGCGCCTCTCCTTTAGAGATTCTCTTTCGACGCACTTGTTTTGCTTTAGTTGGTGGCTGAGGAATACTTGAGGCCATAGCTGAAGCATTGCTGTCCTCTAACAGTTTAGACATAATTGGTGCTTCACTTTGTGGCAGATTTTGAATGGGATCAGGAGTAGGACTTGGTGAATTACGATCTAACAAGTCAGCTAACAATGGATTATGAGGTTTTTCTGGAGCAGGTGGTTCAATTAAAATTCCCTCTTGAGGCAGAGAAGGTTGTATAGAAGAACCAATTCCACTCATTAAATTTCCCAAATTATATGAAATTTGTGGGGAATGTTGCAATCCATAATTCCTAAATGCCATATTATTCGGAGAAATATTTTTTAAATCCATAGGAATTCTTCCAGGACTAAAATGACTAGAATAGTATTCTGGTGGCCACGGAGGAGGCCGATCTGCCGGAATAGTCACTGACACAGGTTCTGGGGGTGGTTCTTTACGAATTTCATCTGAGACTTTGTTAATTACTGACCGCAATGTAACAGGCACAGAAAGACACCTATTAAATGTAAAATACAATAATGTAAATGCATGATATAATATAAAATAATATGACATCGGATAAAAGAAATAATAAGTGCATTAATTTATAGATTTACTTATCATATGATTTTATAAACCTAAGGAAGAGTAGTTGATTGATCTGTTGCTTTGTTGTCAGTTTTAGCATTTATAAATGAATCATTATATCAGTCTATGCTATAAATGTGTTTGATAAGTGGTAGAGTAAATTGTTTTTTCATAGCAAATTTCTCTTTGCACCCAAATCTCTAATGCATTGATAATACATTTCAATGTGAAGATAGAAAAAAATCTCCCTATGAGCAAAAGTTAACATTTCTGGATTACTGTAATGATACTTTCATCTGTTGCTTGAATACAAAGTATAAACATGACATACAACAAAATCTGTACATACATCTGAAACTATAACTTTACCATTTTATTTCTGTTCAAATAAAACCACAATTAAGTTATGTAAGATTTCAATCAAGAATATTGCTTGTTTCTTGAAAACGAATTTCACATGTGTTGCTTTAAGTGCATATCAATTTGTGTGTGTAACTTGTTTCAAATCTATTTCATGATAGTCATGTTTAAGAGTATATAAATATTCAATGATTTATCAAGTTTGCTTCAAACCATAATCATATAGATTCATTAACAAATGTTAAAAAAAAAAAATCAAACTAAAACACTAATGCAAAAATAAAAAATAACTTGTCCTTTCCTTACATTAACTGTCGTAAGCTTAATGAGTAAACAATATCTTTTTTTCACAGATTTCATTTGTTCAGGGCAATTTTTCATTTTATGAATTAAACATAGTGTACTCATTCTTTACTATATCAAATTTTTATTTTGAAATAATTAACAAGCCCATTTATTACCAGCATATTACAGTTTCAGATTATTTTTATCATTGAATATCATACATGCCATTAACCGCTGACATATTACAGTTTTATGTACTTTATATCATACCTTTGAAATATTTTACCAGCTAAATCTTCTGAACAAAGTGACTGTTCTTCTTCACTATAAATAACCTTGAACTTGGGATATGTAATATCACTCAAATCTATTTCAGCTGAAAAAAAAAATGCTATATATTAGTAGTTGTTCATTAAATAAATAAAATCATTCAAGAGAGTACTGCTGTTCCCTACAATTTCCATATTCACTTCAGTCAAATCAAAGGTAAAAATTTAGTTGCCTATACGAAACAAGTGAAATGATCCTGTTTTTTTGTATTGACTCTGACAACAATTTTTACTTTGTGCATAAAAAATGGGATTCAAAATATTTGTGTTCATTCTCAACCTGTATATATACTTTGTATTGACATCAAATACATCTAAGTACATTTAAATATTAGGTATGAACACAAATGCCTCAACTTTCATTTCAGATGGAAACTGTCTAAAATTAACCAAAATGCTAATATTTTAAAGATTTCAGTAACTTAGCACGACTTTATGATGCTAGCACTTGATACATGTGCATTGTATGTAAAAAAAAACCAGACCATTTTTATGTAACAGAAGTTTTTCTTCTTTCCAATAAACAGCTTAAACTTTACATTTTAAAAATTTTGTAAAACTGCTATATTTTGGGACCAAAAAGTGGTCTTACTGGACCTACTCCTTTAAAAAAATAATCCTATTATAAGTAAAGACAAAACATATGTCTTACCTGTGACCATTGTATTGTGTAGAGGATGTTCAAATGAGAGGGTCATTTGTTGTAAGGATAAGGCATTCAACTCAAATACCACAGAACATTCTGGAAAATAGGTATAAAAAGATAAAAATTATATCACAACTGCAGCTATTTAGGATATTTTTCAGACAAACAATTATAATTTCAGGATCCCTATAATATAAATGCTTGAAGGATAAGAATTATATGTGTGCATGTCTTATTGTGTATGTACCAGCATGTATGTATTGTAGGATGAGCTTTTGTTCTGTTGGTTCAAAAACTCTTGAGAACTTGTGTTATTGACTGGCATATAACAACTTTTAGTCTTATGTCTTATGCACTATCAGAACAGCATGTATTGCCTTCAGGGAAGACAAAATGTTCACAACATCATATAAATAATGCATGAATGATATAATAATTACTTAATTGGAATATCAAGAGTTGAACAAATAAGTAAGTCCATTGACCCAACGTCTGATTAGCATAACTATGTCTTTAAATTAACTGTTCTTTATAATTAAATATGATTTCTCAGACTTTAGTGGAAAGTTGTCTCACTGGCATTCAAGCCACATCTCCTTATTTTCATATTGAATGCTGGAAAAAAATCTTAACTGATATATGTATTATCAATATCATATTTCTCCAATATATTTATTTTGTCAAAATTCATTTTCATATCACAGCTTTACAAGTTCAATGAACTACTAATGAATTGTAAATTAAAACATTCAAGTTACAATCCTTAAATAAGCTTTATAGAGTAGTCACGAATTCTGTGTTCTAAAAAAATGTTACCTTGACTAGCATTTGGTCTAATACTACTACCAATAACTGTATTAAAGATGAGTTGTTGTCGTAAACAGTTGAGGACTTGAGCAACATTGGTTGGATGAGTAAAGGGAATCTTACTGACCATCACTGCAGGCTGTTCCAGTGAACAACCATTGATATCATTCATATAAAATACATGCTGTTGATCTGGCAAAGTCTGAAATAAGGACAAAGTTAAAATCACATTGGTTAAACTGAGCAAATATTATTACCTAAAAAGATCTGTTTTAGATATAGGCAGGCAGTTTTGAGGATTATGGAATTATTGCTAAAAGAGTCGAATTAAATGAGTTGTGAATCTTATGAATTCAGTCACAATATTAGTGAACTAGTTAATCTTTTTTGTCTATTAATCCAGTTTCAATATCTTATAAGTAACATACCCCAGTCGTACAGTGATGCTGATAAATCAGTTAATAAATTCATTCATATTTGAAACATACATGTATGTTTACTTATTGAAATTTGAGAAGCAAATTTATATTTCAACTGATTTCACTAAAAACTAATAGTGCTCATGTACTTACAACAAAGAATTCATCCTCAGCTTTACATTTAAAAACATCTTTTAATAACAAAGTAATCAAACTGTTCTCTTCACCAACTGTTATCACATCTAAATCTATAACAAAATAATAGTCAAGATTTAAAACATTCAATATTCAGCATTGCATTTGTTTGTTTGTCAAGAAAACCTACCTGGTACTTAGCCCACATAGACAGTTGAATACTGTTCAGGGAAACATGCAACAATGGCGTTCATTATCACTGAACTAGTATATATTTGTTTAGGGGCCAGCTGAAGGACGCCTCCGGGTGCAGGAATTTCTCGCTACATTGAGGACCTGTTGGTGACCTTCTGCTGTTGTTTTTTTATTTGGTCGGGTTGTTGTGAATGTTGTCTCTTTGACACATTCCCCATTTCCATTCTCAATTTTAACAACACCAAAATAATTTTTCACTCTGTTTTATCTTGAAGTCTCATAAGTTTAGGTAATAACAGCATTTGGACAAAAAGAGAGATTGGAATATCTTTCTTTTTTTTATGTTGAATACCAAATTGAGCCTTAATCTATCACTTCTTGTGGTATAGAGCTGTAATGTATCACTACTTGTATCTAGCTAAGGCATCAATGCCCAGTTGCCAGTTAAGCACAAAATCATGATGTTGAACAAGGGTTAATTTGGAATGGGATATGAAATCCTATAGTATGTTCTCTTTTTTATCCTCTTTATAGCATTTTTTCCCCAGCTGTTACTCCTATAGACATCAGCATACTAATATGGAGCATGAGATTTACTAGACTTACTTGTAACATTTTTAATCAACCTGACAACAGACAAGGCCACAGGGATGGGCTGTGGTAACACCAATACAAAACAAGCAGATAACATACAACTGTTGACATTGGATAATGCTTGGAACGATGGTAAACTGAAAAGATAAAAGAAGTGATCTAAAAACTAGTGATCTAAAATTGAGTGTTTGTTTAAAAATATGTTTTAGCTTTAAGGTTTCAGTAAAATAAACAATCAGTACGACTTGGATGGAGAGTTGTCTCATTGGCACTCATACCACATCTTCCTATATCTACTAACTAATTAAGAAAAGTAACTTTGATAATGATACATGCAATGAGGTCAAGGATATATGAACCCTGTTAGACAAACAATTACATCTTTATATTATTTTGAAAAACCAAAAAAAGGTATGTCTTGCATTTTGAATTTATCACAGCAAGTGAGACAAAAACTTTTAATACATGAATACACAGAAGATACTTAACACAAGGTAGAACCAACAACATAGTTATAAAATACCATAATACATATTTCCAATTTTATGATACAGCTTTACTTCTTTAGTTATTTTTTTTCGTTGATAAACAAAATGATTTTAATCACAGTAGCTTAACTTTATGTTGACTACTATATTTTTCAGCTACCCCAAGTTGTAACAAAATCTAAGGTTTAAATTTTCTGTCAGTATGATTTGCCTACCTTTTACCATCTTGTGTAACCACACTCATCAATGGCATTGTCTGTAGTCTGCTTGACACTGAACACTGCTGTATGCATACTGTTACACTCTGTCCACACTCATATTCTGTTATAGCTATTAAGAAAAAATCATTTTACATACATTTATCATCCAAATTGTATGCCCTCTCTAAATAACATAAGTTTATACATCATTCCTTCAACATAAAATTTATGAATTATTCTGAAAACATGAATTTGTATATTTAACTCACCTGAAATGTTGCCTTCAATTGAAAATGATCCTAAATATGCTTTAGCTCTCAAAATATTTAGTGAATATTAATACAATGGCAATAATTAATGTCTCATGCACTCAAAATCACATTATAGTGTTTGTGCCTAGAATAAAAAAAAAAATTTGCAAAACATAATGGGCATTCAATTTGGATAAGACTGGCTTTACTGTAAATAAGTTACCTTCAACTGTCAATGGATGTGGTGAGTTACTTCTCTTGTCCAATAGGTCATAGGGTGAAACAAAGTAAATTAGCTTCATAGGATAACCTAAAAGAACAATAATCACATAATTAAAGTAAAAAAAGTTCAAAGAATGTATATCTTGTCATCCTTGATACTATGGTTCACAGGAAAATTCATAATCAATATTTATCCTCTTTAGAATCAAACTCAAGAGGTTTATTATGGTCTTTAAGATTGTCTTTAAGGGGGGTGGATGGCACGGTTTTGTGCCATTGTACATACAATTGCATTTTACTTAGGATACATAACATCACAAATTAACTTGATGTCCTGCCAAGTGCCCAAACCTATTTTTTTAGTTTTCTTTTTATCACTCAAAATTAGGTTTTACGTGTATATTTTTTTTAAATCTGACAATTTTTCACATTTAGTAGCATTGAATTATTTTCGAAAAAAAAATCATATAAACTACATTTTGGAAACTTTAAGGCATCTACATTAAATCAAGATATTATTTAGAATAACATTTAAGGGGCATAACTTTGAACTGCATTTTATGGTTCTTAATGACATAGCTTTAAAATCTAAACCAAAATTGTGACTGATTAACATACATGAACATCACTTTATACGTCTTTGCAAGACAGGGTTATAAAATTATCAAAGCTAATTTAACATATTGAATGAGTTGACACAAGTTTACTCATAATTACCAGAAATAACTTATATATCTATTTTTTATTCTGTAGAAGACTAATCTTGCTGTTTATCCATGTTTAACAAATTAAACATGCTCAATTAGAACCAATCTGTCACTAAAGCCCACTCACTTAAATATCATAACATATTTTTTACACATCATTAATGTAATGTGTGCAATAAAACATTTCTTTCTTTTATCTCATAATCCAATAGCTTTTCATAAATTCAATGCATTAATATGTGATAGATCATGTTATTTTTTCTTGGTTTTTTTACTCAGGGCTGTTCCTAAAATTAATACAGGGGGGGGGGGGGGGGGGTGTTCTAGCTATTTTATTTGACCCAACCATGCATAAATTTTTTAATTGAATATTTCCTTTAAATGTTTAAGTAAGCTTTCTTGACCACATACCATCAAATTTAAATAAAAGTGCCATCTTGACAGTCAGTTGCATATACATGTATATATCAGAATTAGAGAATTGGTTGTACATTCATATTTAACCACAGATTGGTTTTATGATCATTTTTTTTAGCATCTATATATAAATTATTTTTTTAATCCTGGTGAGGAAAATAATTTTTTTTCTCCTTTAGCAATGATATTTCTTGGCAGTAATGAAATGTCACCAGAATTTCAAATAGAAGTTACCTAACACCCAATGAATAGAATTTTGTTGAAAATTCAGTAATTAACACTGTAACAATGCTTTGTTAAAACTTAAACAATATAAATATTGAGTTGTACTTACCACCTTTCCTTGGCAGCAGTATACCCAGTGGAGACTTGTGGATACAGTTAGAAACACCTTTGATAGAGCTGAAATAAAATATTCTACTTTTAGAACTTAGTATTTTTTGCTCCTTTTCATGCTGTTTAGTAGAAATGTTTTGAAGTGCTGAATTCAGTCCATGTGTAATGCTGAATATAAGATGGTATGGCCAATATGTGAAGGAATATATACGTATAAGTAATTGGTAAACAGGGAGTTGATAACCAATTTTTGTGAAAACACATCTCAAGTAACTTGAAAATTAATTTTAGGAAGCTGTTGTTCATGAGAAAATAGGTACACAAATTTCACTGGACATTTAAACAAGAACAAGATTGATGGTTAGATGTAAACCAGTTCAGGAGCCTGTTATTCAGTGGTTGCTGTTTGTTTATGTGTTAGACATATACACATTTGTTTTTTGTACATAAATTAAGCTGTCAGTTTTCTCGTTTGAATTGTTTTACATTGTCATTTCAGGGCCTTATATAGCTTACTATGGGCTTTGCTCATTGTTGAAGGCCATACAGTGACCTAGTTAGTTGTTAATTTCAGTGTCATTTGGTCTCTTGTGGAGAGTTGTGTCATTGGCAATAATACAACGTCTTTTTTATATTATGTCCATCAATAATTGATATAAAAAAATGGTTAAACTCTTATCAGAAAATTTCAGTTACAAATGACTGTGGAGTATTGCAAAAAATGGAAGCTAATCCTAAGGAGTTGGAAAGCTTTCTGTTGAAATATTAATTTTAAGGAAAAGACAGAAATAGCTGTTAATTTTCACCTTTGTAACTGAGCAAGGTCATTGAGATCTGTTTCTAGAGACTGTAAAGCCAAGTATGCTTTGGACTTCTGCTTCCTGGAAAAGAAATTGTTTATTTTTTGTTAATTTCCGAAGATGACAAAGCAAAAACATGGCAAATATTTATTTTAATTTTTTTACACACAATTTCCTGTTTATGGCAAAAAAATTATGGGAAACCTGCTATTACAACTAACAAGTTATAGTCATTTATAGTCAGAAAAGAGTTCTATCCTGATGAACATGAGAGATAGCAGTGTAATTAAAATTAAAATATTATTCATAATGGAAAACTGAATCTACAAAATATGATTTTCGAAAGAGATTGAAACTTTTTCAATACAATATTTTGCCTCAAGATATTTTTTATGAGGGAGAGGTTGAGGTGTCCTTGTTTTGATTTTATCAATAAGAAAATCTACTAAAAACTTGTGAAAGAATAAGCTTAGAAAGTGGACAAAGGAGTAGGTCCAGTAAGACCCCTTTATGGCCCCAAAATATAGCAGTTTTACAAAATTGTTAAAATGTAAACTTTTAGTTATTTATTGGATAGTAAAATGCTATTGCTACATAAATATAAGTTGTTGTTGACAATACACTGGACATATATCGGGTACTAGCACCATTAAGTCATGCTAAATTACTGAAATCTTCAAAATTCTAGCATTTTAGGTTTCCGTGTAAAACGAAAGTGTTCATCCTTAATATTGAAATGTAAGTTGTAATTGATGATAATACATAACATATATAAAGGTTGAGGATGAACATGAATGCGGCCACATTCATTTTTTACAAAACCATCTAAAAAGTGACCTTTTTTGGCATATTTGGATGAATTTTCATATTTGAGCTTGAATCAGACCGTTTTTAATGACTAAATTAGTTAAAATATTTCACATAGACTAACTGAATCAAATGAAATAGACACTTAAGTGTTTAAAAAGTGATCAAAATCTTTCATCAGATGAACCTGAAATTTGAGGCCAAAATCAGTCCTTACAGAACCTACTCCTTTTTGAAGTCATTTACTTATTGATACAATGTACTACATGTCCAGAAATAAAATAATTACAGTAGTCATTAAAAAGGCTCCTTAAAATATGTCATCCTCATCATCTTCCAATAACGGCAAGGAGTTGTAGATGACTGTAAATATTGACCAGACGTGAAGGTGTAATACTGGAAAATGTATCACAAAAAAAAGCATCAATAGAAATCACACTTCTCACCAAAATCTCCCTGTTACATATTTATTTCTCCCTATATGGATGTCAGAAGTGTTCCTTCTCTATATTACATGTATTATGAAGCCCATGGAATGTAGAAAGTCTACTTATTTAAGCATTTGCATCAGTTATTTATCTATCTGAGGCATGTGTATGTACTACATGTAAGTATCCCTTGATCATGTTGATGTCTTCTTACTGACCACAGAAACAAACTTACTTGTCTCCAGGTATCTTGTAGATAGACAAAAACCCTTGCAAATGTCCAGAAAATTCATCATACTGCTCTCTACTGAGGACTTCTGTCAGCTCTTCATTACTCTGAAATCAAAAATTTATTATACAGAAAAAAAGCTGAGTTATTCTTTTCAAAATATCAATTTTCTTAATTATTACTATTGTTTAATAATTCTTTAGATAAAAAATTCTTTTTTTTTTATGTATAACTATCATAACTATTGTCTAATAATTCTTTAGATTTTTATTGTCCTTGCAGGGAGTTGAGTTACTCATGCATGCATATAGTAACATTAAAGTGATATATAGACTATAGACTGTAGTTGTTTCATGCATGCATGCATGGTCTCTCGTTGAGAGTTGTCTCATTGGCGATCATACGACATCTTCTTATTTTTTTATATTATATGAATATATTATATTATATTATATAAAAGTGTGTACAAGCATACTTTACTGAAACCAACCAATTCATTTCACTACCATGTTTTAAAAGATATATTATTCAGATTCTGATTGTTACAGTTTTAAAACCCCATCTTTATCTGCTTTTATTAAATGGATAGATGGATGGTTGTTTAACGTCCAGTGATAAAATTAAATGCATCTGCAGGATTTGAACATGATCCTCTGCTTTGTACTAGACAGATATACTTGGCAGACTTTTAAATTTGCTGGCTTGCAAGGTACATTACAGTCTTCAAATGTCATTTTACCTTGTACCCTTATTTACAATAAGGGTACAAGGTAAACATTCCACATTACTGAACTTACTCTTAATTTCTGTTTTATTTTGGTCTCTAGTGGAGAGTTGTCTCATTGGCAATCATACCACATCTTTTTTTTTTATATAAACATATATTTCAAGACATTCAAAAACTCTGAGTCGGATGTGACTTTGTATATTTTATACAGAGATGTAAAGTTGCACTATATTTGACCTTGAAGTTTCATTCACTTATTCAATTAATGAAGAAGTATGTGAATTTTGTGAATAGTTTCACATAACTAACCATTGCTTCACCCTGATGACAAACTCTGACATCTTTTACAACTCCCTTTGTATCCATGGAGATTTCAACAGTAAACATTTCACAGCTGATGGAGGCTGGTTTATCTGGAAGTGCTGGTGGATTAAACATCAAGCTTTGCTGTCGGGCAATGGATTCCAGTTTTTCCAGCAGGGTTTGCTGATTTTCAACTGAAAAATATTTTTTTCATTACAATTTTAATACCTTTTTCATTTTTTGGTTATACATGTAGATTATCCCCTCCTAACATGCCTAATAAGTAATGATTTTCCTCAATAAATGGAAAACATTTTTATTTCTTCTAATACCATTTTACATAATCTGAAGCTGACCATAAACCTAAGTTGTTATCTGTATTTTGATAAACCTTCATTAAAACAAGTTCCTGGATTTATATCAATAGCCATTAATATGTATAAAGTTAATGTAGTGTGAAACATGTTGTAATAGAAATTATTTTTTACAACAAAAGTTTTAAATATCAAACAGATGGCACATATGTTCAACTGTAATGTAATGAAGTTTCTGTCTCTACAAAGACAGCTCTTAGTTGAAATTAAAACAACTCAGTCTCCTGTATCGCTAACTTGGATATAGCCACATTTAAAAAATGGTATCTCTCTGACCCAATTAGACTTTATGCAGTATTTTTTTCCTATCCTTATATTGTCCTGAATCTGCCACTCTTAATTAGCGAAATGTCAACCACTATGAAATATTTCTTTGCAGTAACCAGGATGCTGTTGTCTTTTTATAGTTTGAATTTATGAGGATATAAGGCAACTGTAGTATACTTCTTCTCCAACCGTTTGTGCTGCAAGAAGGTGTTGCATTGATTCACTTGACATCTTTTTGATCTCTATTATGTAGAAATATTCAGGAACAGTCTTCAGTCTTAACCCAACTTTTAATCTAAAGCTCAATTGTCAAAATAATGAATATGAGGATGAGGACATGTTTTTGTAAACATCTATAACCAAGCTTAACCTCCAAATATGATACAAAACTACAAATAAAACAAGATTCCAATAGGTCCTAAATTGATGATTGTCTATTGCAACCAACAAAAAAGTCTTCACAGCACTGTCAATATATTACCTTTAATTGCCTTTTGTAGCTTGTCCACACATGACAGTATGCTGGACCTCTCCAATGCATCTGACTGGCAACGCTTGTCCTGTAAATTTATAATACATGTAAATATTAACATGTGAATTGGAATACTTTCATACTATACACCCAAGGCCTAAAGGATGCTTGCACTTGTAACACAAAATGACATTTGCCCTAAAAATACACGGGACATTTGCACTTTATTCCTTTGAGCCTATTTCAATATTAGTGAAAATGTATTAAAATTTGATTGTTATACCAATGGCTGTTCATGTCGACTTTGAAGAAAGAGTCATTGTTGTTTAATATTACGATATTATTTGCACCTGCCATTTAGAGGTGTTTTCGTCCCTTACACAAGCCTGTTGGCAAAGGATTCAGTTATTGGTTAGTACACATGCTTATTTTTGTGTGAGGTACAGAAAAAATAACTTATTCTGATACAAACAAACAAATCTATTTTAATCATGATTATAAGAGATTTAAATATTCATAAATTCTGACAACAGGAACATATATGTTCTATGTTATTATCAAGTTTCATTAAAATCGAAGCTGATGAATTTCTTTATGTGTTATAGCAGCCTGTCAAAAATGCTGGTTATTGGATAAATTTTGACAATGAACATGTATTGCACCTATTATGAAAAGCAACTGTGCAAAATTTCATTGATACATACAATATTTTAGAATTTTTGTGTTCATAAAAACTGTTTCTCAAAATATGTGATTTAAAAAAATATATATATAGATATTATAACAAAAAGATAATATGGATATCTACATATATTGCACAAACAACTGTGCAAAACTTCATAAGCATCCTATCCATTGTTCCAGTTGTCCATACGAAGAGACAATTTAAAAACTACCTTCATGCAGCCAATGCTTATATCTTCAAACACTTTAAATGTATACACATAACTATTACCAAGTTCAATCATTTTCTATTGAATAACTGTCTTCACACTTCCAAATAAATCCATCTAAATATTAGTCTTAATCAATCAAGAGACATGGAGACAATGATATTAACTTTAACAATTCCTCTGGGATTTTCACTCAAGCAACAGGAAATCAACATTTTCACACTTATAATTAGAGACAATCACTTACACAAAACCAATCAAGACACATGAAATAATGAATTAATCCATTTACAGGCCTGGAAGTGTGATAACAGACATTATTCGGCCTCCAAATTAACTAAAACAGTTAAATTTTTTAATGCCTTTGAAATATTTTTGTATTTATTTAGAAATGAATATTGGTTTTGATAAGTGAAAACCTTCAAACACATTTTCAGAGGATCTGAAAATTAAGGGGCTTTCAGGGAATTATACATGTAATATCTAAAATTTCATAAGAAGTCCCTCAAAATAAATGGTTCCCCATTACACGTTTTTTTCTTCAAAATAGAATACATTTAGATTAAATTGAGTGAAAACTTTACTCTAAAAGAAATTATATTCAGTGAAAAGCTCTGTGTTGTACAGTTTCATAAATGTTCAATCAAAATAAATTGTCTCATTGCATCTTATAAAATCACTAAATAACCCCTGTATTCATGATTTATAACTTTAAATAGATGGGATTTTTTAGCTGGGTTGCTGTTTCATTAATGCACAACCCGCATCTCCCTGTATTCATATATAGAGTTAAAGAATGGAAACCAACTTGGGACATAAGTATGTACATTTCTGCAGAAGGACTAGGGTAAAACTTAATGCTCCCTTTACTCTGGCGGGGGCATAAAAATAGTACATGTACTTGAATTTTGAGAATGGCTAACATTCTAACTTACATTAGTTATTGCAACTATGACTGCCTTGATAATTTCTGTCCAGTTTCGATTCTGGGAACTACGCGACTGTAACTTCTCCATTAACATGCGTAGTTCATCAAAGTCTTCTGGAGTCATTACTGAAATAACATAAATAATCAGTATGTAGCAACAGGCAACATGTATCATCTCATTGTCATTGCAGTAATTTGATTTACTATTCAAATTGAAATTCTAATATAAATGCTTTTTATAGGACAGTAGGTCCGAGTACACAGTTATCGTCCTTTGATTTTCGTTGTCCACAAATATAGTCCTTAATGTGGACAGTGTGTTACTTGCCAATTTTTGTTATACCCCTTCCAAATTTAATTCTCCATGTTTTATGCCTCATATAGCAAGTTGGGGGGTGAAATGACACTGTAAAAAAATTTGGGTCATAAATATTTAGGTAAAGTAGTGATTAGGTCCAGCTGAAAAAGGTCAAAAATTAGCACTTCAGAAGCTGTCAAAAGATTTCAAGACCCCCTTAACACAAAAGTGTCCATATTTTGAGTTAGAGCTGATGAAGTTTTCTATAAATTTGATATAATTTGTCCCAAAAGTAGTACAACATACTGTAAAAATGTTATTGAGAAAGCGCAGGTGGGATTTTTTTTATTTACATTTATTGTCTAAAAGAAATGCACTACGAAATAACTGTGTACTCGGACCTAAGAGGTGAAATCAGGAAATATAGAATCTGTACTTTGGCAACTTCCCTGAATGATTTGATGGTGTCAATTTGTTAAATAGCATAAAACTAAGGGATTTAAACTTTTATTTGACAGAATTTCTGCAAAAATGACCAATTTTGGCATTATATGGTCAAAATAAGCATTTCATAGCTTTTTCAATTTTGATGCATAAGTGGCATTTTGACTTTCTATCTGACATGTTTTCATGTGTCAATTTTTGTGTTTCTATGCTTTAATCCAGTTGTTTTACTCATTTCTGAACTCTGAATCTACAGAAAAGAAGATTATCTCAGACAATATGAGTAAAGTGTGTTGTATAAATGACCCTCATTTGACACCCTGTTTGGATCAAGTTAAATGTGAGGAGCATGGCACATAAAAGTTGAAGTCCATAATAAAGACCTCACTAAATTTGTATAAAAAGCATTTAACAATGTCTTTTGTACCTGTTTCATTTCACATAATATCTTTCTTTACCCCTGTAGGATACCATGTGGTTCAACTATAAGCCTGTTGAGACTAAAATTGCATGCAAGTTTTTCACTAAAAAGTGAAAAATCTTTGTATCAGACCATACTGTCTGCTCAAAAAGTTGAATGTAAGAGGCTTTTTTTGTGCCCTGATTTATTGTATCATGTCACCTGAGTATAGAAATGATAGAAAAGACATTTTTTTTTAATTTCTTATAGCTTCAATATGCATTTTTAAATGTAAATATGTGCTACGGCCTAAATTGACCCTAAATTATTTTTAGTCATACTTGGCCTAAGACCCTTTTAAACTAATATGATATGTTATTTGTAAGTTTTCTTTCCATTTAAAGTACAATAAGTACATATGTAAGGATTATTTATAATCAAAAAGCTTCACAAATTTAAAATTGCTGGAAAATATTACATCTTCATGTAAGGCTCCCCTTCATTGGAAAACCTCCATTTTTAGGCACAGGCTCATATAAATTTGACTTTTGAAAAATTATGCTAAGTCTGATATATCAAATGAGTACTCTATTGCTTTAAATACATGATGTATTATATATTAAGGCATTTTAAAAGTATTTTTTTGCAACATTTTAATTTTAAAAGCCCCAAATGTTGATAGTTGAAATTTCTCAATTTTAACGTCCAAATTTAACACGTAAAGTTGAATATAGAATTAATCATAGTGTCTATAATATATATCCTATTGTTATGAAACTTTGTAAGCAGTCTTATAATATATTAAGCTTATGTCATACCAAGTTTTATAAAGATTGGTCAACTTTTTCTATCCTATTAGGTCCGAGTACACAGTTATCGTCCTTTGATTTTCGTTGTCCACAAATATAGTCCTTAATGTGGACAGTGTGTTACTTGCCAATTTTTGTTATACCCCTTCCAAATTTAATTCTCCATGTTTTATGCCTCATATAGCAAGTTGGGGGGTGAAATGACACTGTAAAAAAATTTGGGTCATAAATATTTAGGTAAAGTAGTGATTAGGTCCAGCTGAAAAAGGTCAAAAATTAGCACTTCGGAAGCTGTCAAAAGATTTCAAGACCCCCTTAACACAAAAGTGTCCATATTTTGAGTTAGAGCTGATGAAGTTTTCTATAAATTTGATATAATTTGTCCCAAAAGTAGTACAACATACTGTAAAAATGTTATTGAGAAAGCGCAGGTGGGATTTTTTTTATTTACATTTATTGTCTAAAAGAAATGCACTACGAAATAACTGTGTACTCGGACCAGTATTAAATTTTCCTAGCCAAATTTATGATTTTTTTTTCAATGTTTTTTTTAACATTCATCCCAAATATATACTTTCTGAAAGAAAAAAGTTTAAAGTCTTTAAATTCTGCTAAATTTAAATTAAAACATTAATTTCTTCCCACACAATGCTATGGAAAATCTGGTCAATATTTTTTTCCTGCAATAATATTTCATTTTTTTCAATTGCTTTATCTAAATAAAAACAACAACATACAAGACATACATGCATATATAATTTCACATTCCCTAGATCTATTGAACAAGATATTCTCCATTTTGAAGCCCTAAATGTAACTTTTAGGTAACCATTGTTTAACTTATAAGGTTAGCTACATGTAGGACACATTAAATTAATGTCTTGGAATGTATGGGAATTTCAGGCTTTTTTGTCCTGCCATGCTTTGTGCCTTTTTCCAATCTATCTGACATGAATCAAGTCTTGAACAGCAAAAGTGAATCGTCAATGTCAAACTTGAACGCCATGTTGTCATCTGTAACATCATATGAAAATTTAAATAACATCATGAACATTTCATACATTATTGCACAAAATCACCATAAGTGCCATTTTCAAATCTATAATCAATCTACCAAGGACCATAACTCCTGAACAGTAGAAATATATTAAAGTTATGGGACAAGTGATGTTGTATTGGTCAAATGTTTATAAATATAGGTGTTTGTCTTTATACCTGCAATACTAAGTACAAGTTTTGTTTATGTTAACTACGACTGGATGACATATACCAGCAATGGGGCTTTTACAGGTACATTGTATATGTTTCTATATGCAGTTAATGAAAATTATGATAAGCATGACAGAGTAAAACTTATGGAGTTTGTTGAAGCATTTAATGTAAATGGAAGTTTACTAATTAGTCTGTGTAGCAGCAGTTTATGATTAAATTTACCCTTTTTGAGCTGATTATTGTTAAGGGATCTCCATGCATTTTGTTACAAGTTGCAACATTATAAACTTTGAAACACGTTGGTTAAACAGATTAACCATTGATATCTATTTAACTCATAACCATTGAAACACTAGTTTATGTATAACATCATACAATTATTGTTTTTTAACAAAGTTTATTACTAATTTATTTTCAAAGACCAGCAGTATTTTCAAAAAGCACTTTTATTTTAAACAGATGAATGGAAGAATTTTTACTCAAAAATATGTCAGATTTTAGTATAAAACAGGTGTTTACATGCACAAAAAGGATGAAATTTATATTTTAAAGGACATTTTATTATAGCTGCTTTAACAACCATTTCATTAATAATTTACACAAAATCAATATAATATTTTCAATCTAATATGATCAGAGATAGGAAATGACCATAATAGTCTGTTATTAGAAATATTATTTTTGTTTTCATTAGTTTTTAAACATTCCGATATCTAAAGCCTTCTTTCTACATGTATAGCTAGTAATAGACCAGATGTTCCGCAGGGCACAGCTTTATTCGACCGCAGAGGTTGAACTCTGAACGGTTATGGACACAAAATTCAAGCTGGATTCAGCTCTGAATTTGGATTGTGTTTAAATAGTTGACACAGCATAGGTTTCTGACACAGAATGAATGTGGTCTAATGATCTTTTAAAAAAATTGTTTGCCTTTGAGCAATTCACTATGCTGTTGAATATTAATCCTTTCAAAAAAATGTTTGAAGAAATTTTATTTTTATTTCTGAAATCTGAAATGAAAAAAAAAATGACCCCCCCACCTAAATTTTTTTTCACATTCCCCTTTCCTTTATTCAAAAACTTTGCAACAATAACTGCTCATTTATTGTTTAAATTTTATAGATTTCTATTAACTTTTACTAAAGTTATAGTGCCAGAACAGCGGCAAAAGATAGAAAAGGGTGGAAAAGCAGCGTGGAGGCCTTATGCGACTTCTGGCGCGGAGAGAATTAAGGTTAAGGTAAGGAAAGTTATAGAGCGAAAACCAAATGTCTTCAGACGACAATGACGCCAACGTCATACCAATATATGACCAAAAAATTCAATTTTTGCGGTTGTAGAAAAAGTACTTATAACACAAATGTGAAAAGCACAGGGGTATACCAGTATTATAAAGTTAAGTACTTTTTCTGATCTTATTTTTTTTTATATCTATTATACACACAATGCTTACTAATCATGATAATGACACATAGCTATATTTTTTTTGGTTTAAAAATGAAAGTTGAAGAACAATGGATGTGAAAACACATCACATTCAATGATTCAATAGTACATGTATGCTCAAATGAATACCAATATCAAATGTTAAGGTGTCCTGATCATGATTTGAAATTCCTGATAAAAATGAGTTTAAGAACAAGAAAGTTATTCTGAAATCAGGAAGTTGATAAGTGAGGAATGAGAAATTGCATCACAGGATGTAGCATGAAAATATGAATCCATATATATATCAAATTTCAAGAAGCTCTTATTTGCAATTTCCAAGAAAACTTTCAAGCATGGATTTTTTGTAAAAATAAGTAATAATAAGTATCATGTGTATTTGATCTCCCAGGAAGCTGATTAAAAAAAACTGAAATGAAAGCTAGAGTTTCACATGGTAAAGCATGCTCAAATGTAGCCTGGTACCAAATCTAACAAAGCTCAGGGGCTCCTTTCACAATAAATCTTACAACTAAAATTGATCTTAACTTATACTGAAATTTACAAGACTTTTAAGTATTTTTACTACATGTAGTAATTTTTTGGTGTGAAATGAGTCGCTGATGTGTAGTTCCTAAGAAAAATCAAAATGCTTAAAATGGTTACATGTACAATAGGACAATTATATTTTATATTTTAATGGCAATTTTTTTTACCAAAAAGAATAAAATCTTGACCTGCTCCGATTGGATTGGAATTATTTTTAAAATTTCATATGTTCTGCATTTTAAGTCAATTTTTGCTGCATGACCACAACAATTTTTTGGGCTGTTAAACTGACATCTCTAGTAACAGGAACTGCAACCCATTCTTTCTTGTTTGAGAACATTTGTGTAGTTGTCAACAACCAATGAAATAGATGCAGGTCGGTCAAATTATATAGCAATTCCTGTCCGAATGTCTAGTGTTTTCACAGTCTCAGTACTGTGACTATAACTATAAATTATTGATGAGTTTGAGATCCCGTTGCATTGATTGGTCTATATATCAAGTCACTTTTGCAAGAGTTTGCTATGCAGGATTTTCATTTTTGTCAAGTTATTAAGTCAGTGTCACGTTTTGAGAGTTCTCATTGAATGTTGATCGATCCAAATATTAAGTCACATTGACGACAACATTTCGGACGATTATCAAAAATGTCAGCCTTGTTTTTCACCATGAATATTATCCATGTCATCAGGAAACAACACATTTCATTTTAAAACATAACAATGTCAGTCAGAAACCAAACTGGTATGAGACACCACTGGTACCCTATGGCAAATGCATCAAAAAATTTGTAAGGGTTCCGCGGAACCCAGTGTCTCGCCTACTTTTGCTGAAATTCACAGGCTCAACAAAATGAGGAAAAAAATCAATAAAAATATTCCTCTTGATACTATCTTTTGATTTTAAGTAGCTTCTGTCCAAGTTTTGTAAAAATCCAGGATAGTTTATGAATCTAATAAATGTTTAAAAACTTTAACTGCAGACTGTATGTAATGTTAACTGGAAGAAAACTAAGTCCATTTATCTTGTTTATAAGTAAAATACAGATACACAGGTACAAAATATTATCAAAATTTCCTTGTAAATACTAGCTTATGATCTTAAACAAGCTTCTGTCTAAGTTTGGTACAAATTAAAAGTAGCAAAAGAAAGTTTTTTTTTTTTTTAAATTTAACCACAGAGTGAACATGTTATTTCCTGGCAGAAAATCTAAGTCCATTTAAAAGTAAAATACGGAAAAAATGGATTTATTTTTTTACAAAATTTTCTTATGCATATTATTTTTTTATCATAAACTAGCTTCTGTCTAAGATTGGTACAAACCCAGGATAGTTTAAGAAAGTTATTAAAATTTTTAAAACTTGAACCACAGAGTGAATGTTATGTTTCCCCGCAGAAAAACTAAGTCCATTTATAGGTAAAATACGGAAAAAATGGAATTTTATTTTTACAAAATTAACATTTGGATACTATCTTATGATCATAAACAAGCTTCTGTCCATGTTTGGAAGTAATCCAGTATAGTTTAAGAAAGTTATTAAAATTTCAAAAACTTTAACCACAGAGTGAATATAATGTTTCCCTGCAGAAAAACTAAGTCCATCTATAAGTAAAATACGAAAAAAATGGAATTTTATTTTTACAAAATTTACTTCTGGATACTGTCTTATGATCATAAACAAGCTTCTGTCCACGTTTGGAAGTAATCCAGTATAGTTTAAGAAAGTTATTAAAATTTCAAAAACTTTAACCACAGAGTGAATATTTGTGGACACCGCCGACGACAACGGAATGTAGGATCGCTTAGTCTCGTTTTTTCGACAAAAGTCGAAGGCTCGACAAAAATGATTGTGCTCTTGTAATTTATTGCATATTTTAAAGATATCTATATATTAATTAATTATTTTAAAAATCAGGATTTTCTTATTGTGTAAAATTGAAAATTTTCACAAGTTAATAAAACAAAAGGTGACTAAATTAGCTGTTTTTACTTATCATCTGACTGACTAAACTGTTACATATGTGAGGTGTGAAAGTTCAATTATTAACTTAAACATCAGCTCTTTAATTATGTAACGACGGCAGAAAAAACAGTTGGTCACAAAACAAAACAGAACAAAGACTGGTTAACATCTGACACCTGGCAAAAAATTGAAGAAAGAAAAACCATAAAACAGAAATCAGTAAATGCAAAATCAAAAAGGTTACAAGATCAACTACAAGTAACATACAGAGCAAAAGACAAAGAGGTTAAAAGAAGTGCTAGAAAAGACAAAAGACAATATCTGGAGGACCTAGCAAAAGAAGCAGAAAAGGCAGCCATTCTGGGAGAGTTGAGTACAGTTTACAAAATCACCAAACAACTCTGTGGAACATCAAATGCACAGACAGCACATGTAAACGACAAAAATGGAAAAGCATTGAAAACTGAAAGGGAACAAGCAGAAAGGTGGGTCCAGCATTTCAAAGAGGTATTAAACTGCCCTGAGCCTGATATCTTAGCTACCCCTGAACCATCAGAAGATGACTTAAACATCAACACAGAACCACCAACTATAGAAGAAGTAAGAAATGCCATTAAATCATTGAAGACAGGGAAGGTACCAGGCATAGATTCCATCCATGCAGAGATGTTAAAGGCAGACATAGATACATCATCTAAGGTACTCCACAATCTTTTCCTTGTCATCTGGAAAGAAGGGGACATTCCATCAGACTGGAGCAAAGGCCTGATTGTGAAATTACCAAAGAAAGGCAATCTACGCAACTGTGACAACTGGAGAGGGATTACATTACTATCTGTCCCTAGTAAGGTATTTTGCAAAATTCTGCTAAAAAGAATTGATAAAATTGTGGATGAAAAGCTTAGAGAAGAACAAGCAGACTTTAGAAGAGGTAGAGGGTGCATTGACCAAATTTTCACTCTGAGGAACATGAGGAACATCATCGAGCAATGCATTGAATGGAACACATCACTTTTCATCAATTTCATTGACTTCAAAAAGGCCTTTGACAGTATACATAGAGAAACTCTTTGGAAAATTGTGAAATCGTATGGAATTCCACCAAAAATTTTGATGCTAATAAAAGCCTTCTACAACAGCTTTGAATGCAGTGTCATCCTTGATAGCTCTATCGCAGACTCATTTGAAGTTAAATCTGGTGTAAGACAGGGGTGTATAATGTCACCAATCCTATTTTTACTGGCCATTGACTGGATACAAAGACATACAACATCAGACAAAAAAAGGGGTATCCAGTGGACCATGTTTAACCAGCTAGAAGACCTTGATTTTGCTGATGACATAGCCATATTATCAACAACAAGTGAACACCTACAAGAGAAGACCAACATACTTAACAACTATGCAAAGCAAACTGGTCTGAATGTCAATCCCAAGAAGACCAAGGTAATGTCAATTAACACCAGAAATAAAATACCAATAACAATCAATGATCTGCCAGTGGACAGTGTTGAAGATTTCACTTACCTTGGAAGCATCATAAGTAAAGATAATGGAACAGGAAAGGATATAAAGGCAAGACTATCTAAGGCACGTGCAACATTTGCAAGACTTCATACTATCTGGAAGTCCAACCAGTACAGTTTAAGGACCAAACTGCGAATTTACAACAGCAATGTAAAATCTGTCCTGCTGTATGGTTCAGAAACTTGGCGTGTTTTAGTTAGTGACCTTCAAAAATTAGATGCATTCCATACCAGCTGCCTAAGAAAGATCAACAGAATATTCTGGCCAAATAAGATCAGCTACAAGAGCCTTTTGGAGAAATGTAATGCTAAGAGCATAACAGCAGAAATTAAACAACGAAGGTGTAGATGGTTAGGCCATGTACTGAGAATGCCACAACACCGCACACCAAAAACAGCTCTATATTGGACACCACCAGGAAAAAGGAAACCAGGGAGACCTAGAATCACCTGGCGAAGAACTGTTACTGCAGAATTAGAAGCAATGGGTTACACCTGGGGCCAAGCCCAGTACATGGCTAAGGACAGAGATAAGTGGAGGCAGTTTGTTGTGGCCTTATGTCCCACTGGGGATGAAGAGGATAAGTAAGTAAGTCTTTAATTATAGGTTAGACAATACTTGGCCAGCATTAATTTGCGCCAATTAGTTTTGAAAAGGTATCAATTTAACACTCTTTATTTTTTCTGATGGTTTTAATTGGGCCAATAAATGGTATCAAATCTCAGTTTAGATTTAACAGAACATAAACAAACAAATTGTTCAGTAATGGAATAGTTTTTTCACATGTAAAGATATCTGTTCAAGAAAATAATGTCAGAGGAAAAGCTATAATTATAGTAGGAGATCACAAAGACATTTATAAAAAAAACATGGAGAAATTAGTTGGAACTGAGGTGAAGTCTCTTCACGTCCACAGCCGTCAATGTTTGTGTTTTAGATACATTATTTTGTTCTCTCACAAAGGTTCAGGACATGACATATCTAATTCCGTGTACAATTGTTGCAATGGTTTAATCTTTATTGTTTTATTGCCACAAATATTAATGAAACCCATATGCATTCGTTTTCAAAATGAAGTGGCACAGAAGTAGCTTTGGCACAAATAAGTTGTGGCACAAAAAGATAACAGCCATATTTACATACAGGAAAAAGTAATATTAGTGACTTATGCAAGGTCTGCTAAAAAAAAAGAAGATTAAAGTAATTAAACTGAGACAAAATGAATGAAATGGAAATTTTAAAGGAACTTTACTATTAATGTATTGTTTTAAATTGTCTAATTAATGAAAGTAGTGTCTATGTAAAATTTCAATTCATATATAAATGTAGGACTCTTAAGCATGTTAAGTGTGATGGTACTCTTAAAGGCAATGGTCTATGCTGAAGTATAATGGTGTATCACCCTAAAGTGTAATGGTTGTTTGTTTGTTAAAGTATGATGGAATATCACGCTAAAGTGGGATGGACCAAAAAGGTGTTAATAAAAAGTCTTTTTGCAAAACCTAGTATTCTTAGGTTATGTAACATATGTTATAGGCTTTATAATTACCAGAAGGATTAACTGATGTTTCTAAATCAAGAAGCTAAGAAGGACCATGTTATAATTGCTAAAATGGTAATTTAGCTGTGACAAAAATCTAAATATCCTGAATATATTTTTTTTTAAATTCAGGCCGGTATCAAATATTTGGATAATTGGCGAAACTTGCCGTTCACATAGTCTATCACTAATGTGAACATCTCCCCTGAAAGTCGTCGTTGCAAATAACAAATACAAAATTTGCAATGTATTGTTCTCTGAGCTTTCTCTTTTTTCGCAGCGAGTACACATACAAGTTGCATTTTCTACAAGTACAAACTAATGTTTAGGCGAACAATTTATGATTTATGCATGAAACATGAACCTTTATTTTATCGACTTTACTTTTCAATAAAATCAACAATTCTTTAACAGGGACAGCAAAGTAAACTGCAACATATACAATGATTTCAATATATCAGTTAGCTTCTAATAGAAACAAGATAAAGGATTCTTATGCGTATACTTTTGTTCTGTATCTGTATAGTAAAATGGTCGACTGCAGGACACAAGTCGTACTTCCATCACCCGAAAAAAAAACATTTGCCTCAGCCAACAATGCACGGTTAGGTTTTAATTAAGTAAGTCATGGACATTTGGTTGAAAGTTATTATATTCTACATTTATCTTTCGGCATGCATATTCATTTTTTTGTTTGTATAAAAGACTATTCATGTCATTATCCATAGTATAAAAAAGATGTGGTATGATTGCCAATGAGACAACTATCCACAAAAGAATATGTTTATTACGTCTATACTTTTGCAAACCATCGCACTTTAGCATGTGAAGGGATAGCACTTTAGCGAAGACCATCACACTTTAGCGTGACCATAGGCATAGTTCTTTAACATACCCATTAAAAGTGTCCTATCCCCTAAATGTGTTAATATGACACTATCTCTGTACACCCATACTTGTCTAGCCGTACATTTCGGTAGGACAAAGAAAGTGTATACTTTACACACACAACAAATTAAAAATTCATATTCTAAAAGTGTTCAAATATATCCACCTTTATGACAAATGATTCTTTACCACTGTGGCACAACTTTAGTTTGAAATCAAAATAAAAAGGTGATCTTATAACAGGGACCTTGGACCTGATCTTTGAATCAAGAGCACAAAAAGAAAGTATTCGATACAAATTCTTGACAATAACATTTGGACTACAATTAATTTAAATTCTTTTGTCAAGCATTTTCAGGTACTGACACAGGGATCTCCATGGATGAAAATTGAACGATGGAGGAACTTTCACCATTACAAACCGTGTCTACGCAATACAGAGTAGCGCGATCGGAAGTATTTTATCCCTCCATACAAGGAATGGTGAACATGCTAATTCATTGCTTATTTAAATTATATTTATTTGAAAGTCTATTATAGAATTAGAACTATCAATATCTTCATTTATTGCTGTTTTTAACCATTCAAATGCCAAGTCTTCATGGTCCCCCCTTAGTCGAGAATGACCAAAAGCTGTCATGAAGGTCCCCATGTAGATTTCTCGTATTTTTGGTAATTGTTGTGGGGGTTAAAAATCATATGATGTGGAGCTTATTTTTCATGGACACTGTCAAATTCAGAACCCATTACTGGTATGGCTGATTTGCACCACCAACAAAACGATTCATATGGGTTATGTAAAAGGTTAAAGAGATTTGTAAAGCAAACGTTGACAAATGAAAAGGTTTTTAATGACTTTATCTGGCAAATTGATGCTGTGCAACATGCATCTTTCGAGTCTGAATAGAAACCGGAAACGCGGATGTATCAATTTGATTGTAATATACGAAATGAATTTGGAATTACGATACGATATTTCGTTACAGGAAATATTTTTAAAGTTTTTACTTTTAAACTTTTAAAAGTAATTCTAAATTATCGTTACAGCAGTACTCGAGTTATTTGCGATGAAATAATATTTACTGTTATGCGTCTTATTTTGTACTTCTTAAAAAAGGGGGATACTGATTGCGTAAGTCAAAATAAAGCACGTGTTCGACTGGTTTAACTGTTTTCTTTGTAACTGGATCATTAATTTATTTATTTAATCTAAATTATCATAATCATTTGCTGAAACTTAGTTGATTAATTCGACAAATGGATCATCTATCCTCAGATAGTATTCTCCTGTCTGGTTTGTTGATCTACCTGTACAAGCTAAGGTACAAGTGATTACCGATCTTAATCCAGATATCCCTCAGGCGTTAGAACTGTATTGGATTATAACATAAAATGCCTAAGGGTTATGCATTTACATGCATTTGATTATAATGGATAAAAAAATGGCGTCGGGCTTCAAAAAACGATGAAGTTTTGAACGATGGCGGAAGACAATTTAACGATGGCGCAATTCAATTTAACGATGGCGCGAGTCATTTGACGATGGCGCGGCGCCATCGTTAAACAGGTCATGGAGATCCCTGCTGACATTAAGATATTCACTGTATCCACATGTACATTCCTTCTTTTTATTCTTTCTGTGATTATTTACAATCTCTGCAACTTATGAGATTTCCACTTTAGATTTCATCCTTGCATTGTAACACAGGAATTTAGCATTGATGACAATTTGATGTCCTGGTGTAATGGTTTTGAATTTCAGCAAAAAACTGGTGTTTTAAATTGAGTCCCTTTAGCTTGTGACTTTTACAGACCAGAGGACATATTAGCACTAAAAGATTCAAAACGTTTTGGTAATTAGAAATAATTAGGACATGTTCATGTTTGGGGGGATAAACATATTACAATTTTGAGCAGCTACAATTGGTTGTTTAAGGGATAGGATTTAGTGAAATGGCCACATTTTCGTTGGGTTGTGCCAGTGTTGCATATATATATACATAACCAAGACATTTTGCAGATATGCATATGTATGCCTATTATTGATTTGGGCACTTTCATATTTTTAAGACAATACAAAATTGACCAGGTAGGGACATCTTTTTATAGATATATCCACTTAAAAATATCAAATGACAAGTACATGTACAAATGTATTTGCATGCATTTACTATTGACTTGGTAGATTTTGTATTATTTCTCTGTGCCACCATTAAGGAGGGATAAATGGAATAGGCTGAAGTATATTAGACCTCAAACATGACATCAAAAGGGAAATAACTCTTGCTCAGTTTTTCTTAATCGAAACCTACCTATTCCAGTATTGACTAGTTTTTGGTTGACCTAGATTTAGATGCACCAAATCTGTAAAGGGTTATTTTCATTTCTATGCTTATTGAACATTGCAATAACCAAAACAATATGATTCTCATTCAGATTTCATATCCTTTAATGACAGAAACTTTAAACATGGTTAAAAGATGACTAATTATTTTGTTGCCAAAAATGCATATTTTTCAAAACTTTAGGATTATAGATTAAGACGATTTGAGCATTAAGTTATTAAAAGTATCAGAGTATTGTCATAAAGGTAAACTAATTAATAGATACATGTACCTTCAGGTGTTCTTTTTTCAATGGTCCTTAAATGATTTTAATTTTTCATATTTTTCTCTATTTTGTTTATCAAAAATTGGAACATATTTTTATTAGGTATCTGGACATTTTTTTCATTATAAACTGCTTGTTTAGTTTTGTAGTTTTCAACTAAATATTTGAATTGGGATCCCGAAGACATGCAGAAGATCATACCAATCATAAATTATTCAAACAACAAACAGATAGACAAAAATAAAAAAAAACAGTCCTAACAGAATAACTAAAGACTTAAAAATCAGAACAATGGAGTGAGTGTGATGCATCGACAAATAAATGTTTCAATTTATGCAAAAAGTAAGGTCAGATAAAATGTACAGCCTTTTATTTTATGCTGGCCTTCTGTTTTAATAGGAGAAATTCTAGCCTGGGACCCCCAAAAATATTTAACCTGCAAAATTTTTAAATAAGTCTGCACTTCCGTCAGTATAAAACTTAAGTAACCTAAAAGTAAAATCAGCAGTGTGTCAATTTATATATATGTACATCATATACATGATATACTGATGGTACTACTGTACAATTTACAGCAAAGAGGAAGACATTTACAAAATATGAAGATAACCATTTCCCAATCTGTATTTTCTTCCCTATTGAAATGAACAGATAAATTTACACTCAAATAACTATCAAATGAAGACATTTATCTTGACCTGTAGCATAATACACAGGCATGTATAAAATCAAAATACACCAACAGTTGAAGCCACAATGGGGATGCAGATTTTTGCGATCAATACAAACTGCGATCTTCAGTGAATATGAACAAAATGACAACTGGACTCATACCCATATTAATAATGAATACAACACAGGTAGTGGTTCGTTAAATTTCACACGCATACCTTTAAAATCGCACTGATTTTCCCAGCGAGCGGGGTATACCCCGTCCTCGGCTGCCATATTTGATTTATCTGCATTCGGAGTTCAGCGGCCTCTGGTAGCGATGTTTTGCACTAACCAGGCTTATTACATCCCAGTTATGTGTAAATATTTATCATAATGTAAATTATTTCCTAAATTAAAGAATGTATATAGCTGTATTCGATTAAGGGAAGACAGTTTCCATGGTTTATCGAGGTGGAAATTCTCGCACCTCCATAATAAAATTGGGTCTTGTCGGGGTCATCAAAATGTTTCGAGGTTGGTCAGTTTCACAGTGACGTCACTTGTAAATTTTCGTCTGAATTTATAAAAATGACGTCTGTGAAAATAACGAAACGAATTTCGATTTCCCCCCCTAAGATCTCTAAAGAAACATGTCCGCATTTAGCTTTAGCTGAAACTCACTACAGCACACGAGAATTACAACTCCATTAAATTTTCATACAATCCTTTGGCGTGCATGATATTTCTGATACAAACAAAAATGAACTTGATTATATGTCTGGTGTTAAAGGGGCACCGATATGACTCAACTTCTCATATTTGATTTTTAACCATTAAAAACATTTCTCCAAATTAAAAAAAAATGTCTTAAATAATTTTTTTTACATGAATGGGCTTTATTTCGTGTGTATTTTAGTGTAATTAACCATTGAGTTGACCTCTGAAGACCTCAAGTAAATTGAGAATGGTAACTGGGGAATGTGTCAGGGAGGAAAGAACTCAACCATAGAGCAGACAACAGTCGAAGGCCACCAATAGGTCTTCAATGCAACTTGAAACTCCCGCACCCGGGGGCGTCATATAAGCGATATAAACATTGATATACATAGAAATCGAACTTGCGCAAGGACTGTCAAGTTTATTTTATATCATAGGTTAGAAATATATTTTAATCATCGTTTTTACTTGTATAAGAATGATTTTTTGTGGAAGAGTGATGAACCATAACTTCAAAGAAAGATTGCACAATTTGAAATTGAAATGTGTTGACATTGAAATATCGACGCATGATATATCAGACGGGCTGTATTGAACTGAAACCTTAAAAAAACGATAAAAAATAACTGCAAATATATTTTACTGTGTTACACACATTAGGAGATAGACTGAGGGATTTCTTAACAATAAGTAAAATCAGAGGCGGATTCAGGTGGATATGAGTTTCGGACCCTCAGTTAAGGTGATATACATTATGGTTCATGTGTAGACTTTTTTTATAATACTCTCCTCCGTTGCTTAGTTCGTCACTTTCAAAAACGACATTATAAAAACGCCAAACGAAAGGTAAGATAAATCTGTGATTATTTTGTCACAGGGAAAATATGAATACCTTTAAATCAAAATGTATTTTAAGGTTTTACTGGAGAATCTAAACATTAATAAATGCCTGAGTGTTTTTACTATTGAAATCTAAATTGCATTTTTTCCTCTGATGTTTTAAAGAAATAATTTCATTGGCTTGAACAGTGTGTTGAGGGAAAACCATGGTATATTATCTACAAGTTAATGTTGTGCTAATACTATACTTTATTAATTAGATATCTACGCAGCTACTTTTTCATAGGTACTATTTCTGTACTAAAAATATGTAGTACTGGAAATTTACTTTTAATATTTAGTACTATTTCTTTACTTTAAAATTATTGTAATATTTGGGTACTTGTATTTTGCAGTACTTGATTTGTACTAAATATTTTGGTACAGAAATAATACTAAAAGTGATATCAATATTCCATGAAAATCATCAATTTTAAGAGATTTGAAATAGAAAAACATTCAAAATGCTGAAAATGTAACAGTAGTAACCAAAAATCTGTAGTGCCTAAATTTCAAGTACAAATAAAGTACTGTAAAATACGGGTACCTAAATATTACAATAATTTTAAAGTAACAAAATAGTACTGAATATTAAAAGTAGACTTCAGTACTGCAGATTTTGAGTACAGAAATAATACAGAAATAGTACCTAGATGTAAAGGTAGCTGTGAAGCTCAACTATAATCCAAAGAAAAGAAGGCGGAGCTTAGCTATATATGGTACAACGTATTCATTTTTATGTTATTCCTTGACGCGGACACTCCACTCCACCCCATTTTTGAAAAGATGTCCGCCTCTAAAATATTAAGGAAATTGAAAAATGAAAATGGTCATGAACATGTGTTAGTTTTCATTTTATGACAACCTTGAAGCAATACATCGTTTGTACTACATCCCAAGAAACTTGTTTTTAAAGGTAAATAGGGATATTAAGGAAAAAATGCTTAAATTTTCTTCTTTCAGTTCTGAATAAAATTTTTAAAAAATCAGAAAAAAGAAAAAATGTAGAAACATATATATGGTGCGCGCTTTCTCCTTTCACTTTGCTTACGCGAAATCGAGAAATAAAAAAATCGGGAAGGCGAGAGAGAGAGAAAGTGAGAAAGCGAAAAAAAAAAAAGATAAACGCGAAAAAGCGAAGGCGAAACACGAAAACGGGAAATGAAATAGATTTCACAATTTCACATTTTCCCTTTTTTGTTTTCTCGCTTTCTCGCTTTCTCGATTTCGTGTGAAAAGAGGGGTGACAGTTATCAGAGGGACAGTGAAACTCATAGATAGAAAATAAACTGACAACGCCATGGCTAAAAAAGACAAAGACAAACAAAAAATAATAGTACATAGGACACAACAAGGAAAACTAAAGACCTAGTAACACGAACTCCCCAAAAACTGGGGGTGATCTTAGGTGCACCGGAAGGGTAAGCCGGCAGATTCTGCTCCATACACACGTGGCACCCGTCGTGTTGCTCATGTTATTACAAACCCGGTAAATATTCTAATTCGGCAGGTCATATGCATTCGTGAAAAGAGACATAAGGAACATATCTGATATCATCTGTGAAACGGATATTCCACAACGGTTAACCAACTTGTGATGGAGTCCGTAAAATTTACGAAGGGATGAATTCACAATTGGGTGTTGGTTAAATAGATTCCTTGTGAGCAGCAACTCTCTAATAAGGAAAACATGAAATTTGATAGGAAATACAAGCCCGGGAATATCGTATCAATTGGGAGATGTACACTCCGTATGCATGCGCTGCTTGAGTGTTGCTACAAAGAAATGGAAAGTTCACAATTGGGAAGCTGTAATCATCTCTTTTGTCGTAAAATTTTGTTTTCAACCGACCCTATTGTCAATTTCTTTAGATGTTAGTCAAGATATGAGACAGGCTTAACTGTATCTTTTGTATCCTTTATCTTAGTTTGATGGGATAGATGCGTCCAACATAGTCACAAAATTTTGAGTTATTAAGTGGGAGAACATCATCTATATAGCGGAAAGTAAAGATAAAGGATATTGCTCAGTAACTTAAATTCTTATCTTACTTCATAAGAAAGTCTTGTATAGGGTTCAGACTCATGATAAAAAACAAGTCAGTTAGAAGAGGGACATAATTTGTTTCCATTGGAAGGCGACAGTCTTTTGAAAACACGTCCTCCAAATGTAACAAATATGTTGTCAATCAAGAAATCAAGCATCTTAATAATATAATTGGGAATGGAAATGGGGAATATGTCAAAGCGATAACAACCCGACCATAGTTCAGACAACAACCGAAGCACACCAATGGGTCCTCAATGTAGCGAGAGACTCCCGCACCCGGAGGAATCCTTCAGCTGGCCCCTAAACAAATATGCATACCAGTTCAGTGATAATGAACGTCATACGAAACTCCGAATTATACACAAGAAACTAAAATTAAAAATCACCAGACTAACAAAGGCCAGAGGTACGGGCGCCGAATGAGACTCTTGTGGTTTTGTACAAAATTCAATTCTGTCATAACAAAATCATTTTTGTCTTACAAAACTATGTGCTACAGACTTGTTTTATGAGAACTTCAATTTTGTGATGACAAAATTCATTTGTGTAGACAAAATTCATTTTTGTAGACAAAATTCATTTTTGTAGACAAAATTCATTTTTGTAGACAAAATTCATTTTTGTAGACAAAATTAATTTTTGTCCTGACAAAAGTCAATTTTGTCTAAAAGGTATGCAAATATAAACATATTTTCATACAAAATTGACTTTTGTTACCTGATATGGAAATCAAATCACAAAAGTCAATTGTGTGAGATAAGATTCAATTTTGTGAGACAAAATTAACTTTAGTGAGACAAAATTGACTTTTGTGAGACAAAATTGACTTTTGTGAGACAAAAGTCAATTTTGTTAATTTTGTTGAGACAAAAGTCAATTTTGTCAATTGTGTTGAGACAAAAATCAATTTTGTCAATTGTGTTGAGACAAAAGTCAATTTTGTCAATTTTGTTGAGACAAAAGTCAATTTTGTCAATTTTGTTGAGACAAAAATCAATTTTGTCAATTTTGTTGAGACAAAAGTCAATTTTGTTGAGACAAAAGTCAATTTTGTTGAGACAAAAGTCAATTTTGTCAATTTTGTTGTGACAAAAGTCAATTTTGTGACGACAAAATTCATTTTTGTGACGACAAAATTCAATTTTGTAACAACACAATTGACTTTTATGAGACAAAATTGACTTTTATGAGACAAAATTGACTTTTATGAGACAAAATTGACTTTCGTGAGACAAAATTGAATTTCGTGAGACAAAAATCAATTTTGTTGGGACAAAATTCAATTTTGTCAATTTTGTTGAGACAAAATTCAATTTTGTCAATTTCGTTGAGACAAAATTCAATTTTGTCAATTTTGTTGAGACAAAAGTCATTTTTGTCAATTTCGTTGAGACAAAATTCAATTTTGTCAATTTTGTTGAGACAAAAGTCATTTTTGTCTCACATTGGTCAATTTTGTCTCACAAAAGTCAATTTTGTCAATTTTGTTGATCACATTGGTCAATTTTGTCTCACAAAAGTCAATTTTGTGTAACAAAAGTCGATTTTGTATGCAAATTAGTTCACAGAATCCAAACTAAACTAATTTGAATACAAAATTGACTTTTGTCGCCCAATTTTCAAATTAGGTTACAAAAGTCAAGTCTGTGTAACAAAAATGAATTTTGTCATGACAAAAGTGACTTTTGTCCGCTGATAGTTAATTTTGTATGACAAAATTTCAAATTTGTAGTATGATACAAATTTTGTTAAACTGAACTCATTTTTGTTGAACAAAAGTCACTTTTGTCCGTACAAAATTGAATTTCGAGTACAAAACCACAAGAGTCCCATTCGGCGCCCCGTAAGAGGCTCCTGACTTGGGACAGGCGCAAAATTGCGGCGGGGTTAAACATGTTTTTTGAGATCTCAACCCTCACCCTATACCTCGAGCCAATGTCAGTTTCAGAGAATTCTTTGTTTAAATCAGAGTGATTCTTTACAAAGAATATGATTTCTCCCTCCCGAAGACACGATACTTGTTTCTACGTTGGCCACTGTTTTATTTTATGAAACAAAGCAACAACAACGCTTTCAATTTGTCTTTTAGCTTTGAGTAGGGAATACTTGGGTAAAGTGTAGAAAAGTCAACTGTTTTAATACTATTGTAAGATGAAAGAGTCCTAGATTATATCATATACTCTAAAAGATCTTTGGCTTATTTAATATCCACATCTGATTCACGCCAACTCTAGAATATATAGTTTCACACCTGAAAGTGAAACAAGAAAACGCAAAAAGACGAAAGGGCTGCATCCGGCCACCATGTCTTTCTGAAATTGTTTAATATATCATCACTTCTTTTATTGATTTTGTATTCAAATTGTGTCACAGATCAAATTTATTCATTCAGAGTTTAAAAACTTGTTTTTTATAATATGTCTTTAAATGAATTAAGCCATTTCAATTGATATTTTATAGTGTTGCTTTCTATGATATAATGTTACTCAATCTATATTGTTTCAAATAAGGGTGAAGGTTGATACATTTTTAAACGTTTAAACCCGCTTCATTTGGTTGCACCTGTCATAAGTAAGGAGTCTGATGTTCAGTAGCTAGTATTTGTCGATTTGGTTTATATATAAGTGTTTCTCGTTTTCTCGTTTTGTATTTAGATTATATAAAAAAGAAGCCGATGATGTGGTATGATTGCCAATGAGACAACTATCCACAAAAGACCAAAATGACACAAACATTAACAATTATAGGTCACCGTACGGCCTTCAACAATGAGCAAAGCCCATACCGCATATAGTCAGCTATAAAAGGCCCCGATAAGACAATGTAAAACAATTCAAGCGAGAAAACTAACGGCCTTATCTATGTAAAAAAATGAACGAAAAACAAATATGTAACACATTAACAAACGACAACCACTGAATTACAGGCTCCTGACTTGGGACAGGCACATACATAAATAATGTGACGGGGTTAAACATGTTAGCGGGATCCCAACCCTCCCCCTAACCTGGGACAGTGGTATAAAAGTACAACATAAGAACGAACTATAAAAATCAGTTGAAAAAGGCTTAACTCATCAGACTGTTGGTTTTCCTGTTTGGATGGTTTAACACTAGTCAATTTTGGGACTATTTATAGCTTGCTGTTTGGTGTTAGCCAAGACAACACTTTGACCTATAGTGGTCTATTTTTACATATTGTGACTTGGATGGACAGTTCTCTCATTGGCACGCATACCACACCTTCTTATATCTATATAATCACCTTTAGTTCAAGTTTGAGTGGATAGGATCTGCGGTCAACGAACGTAGTCACCATGTGAAATTTCAAATTATTTTGTGAGAGGACATCATCTACATAGCGGAACGTTGCTTGAATAAAAATGCCTACACTAAGTCTTATACTATATACAATACTTTTGTTAACCCGGTGCATTTTTCAAGAAAATTCTAAAGATTTTTTCAACAACTTTCTCTTTTTATGCTAAAATTTTAAGTAAGAAGAAATTATGAGTTTTTAAAACAACACAATTTTGATTGAGTTAAGCCAAATCAGTTGTTATTTTATAGAAGTGTCTTTCTATTTTGTGATGTTACACTACAGATCACTACAGGTATGGGTTAAACAAGGTTGGTACCTATTACAGCACATTTCAGTCAGTATGTAGCTAATGGCAATATCTTTGGTTAGCTTGCTTGTTAGCTGAACCGTGAAGTCATTGTTAGGTAAGGTAAACTTCCCTCCTTTTAAAGTGACTTAGTCCTTCAGAGAGATAGATTGTTTATCTGTTGGGCTAGTCTACTATTAAAGGAGGGAAGTTTACCTTACCTAACAACGACTTCACGGTTCAGCTAACAAGCAAGCTAACCAAAGATATTATCATTAGCTACATCCTGACTGAAATGTGCTGTAAAACATTTAAACCTGTTGCATTTGCTTGCTCCTGTCCTAAGTCAGGAACCTGATGTTCAATGGTTGTCGTTTGGTGATGTGGTTCATATACGTGTTTTTCGTTTCTCGTTATATAGATTAGATCGTTGGTTTTCCCATATGCATTGTTTTACACTAGTAATTTTGAGGCCCGTTATATCTTGCTATTTGATATGAGCCAAGGCTCCTCGTTGAAGATTGTACTTTTACCTATAATGGTTTACTTTTACAAATGACTTGGATGGAGAGTTGTCTCCGCATTCAGCACTCATACCACATCTTCTTATATATAATTATTCAGAAGGGATATAGTTACGATACTGAGGGTGGATGGGTGAGGGGTGTTATGTTATTATTTCAATATTTAATATTCTATTTGACTTGGCCTGACCTTTTTTTAATGAAGTTTTTAAATCAAGTGAAAATCACTTATTAGTGAACTGTTACAAGTGATCGTCGTGATGTTGTAATGAAACTGATTTTCTTATACCTATATAAAGACAGTTGTAAATAGTCAACTTCAGAATTGGATAAGAATTATGTTTTTTTTTACTAGTATGCCACACAGATTAACTGTGTAGACTTGAGATTATATATTTAATTGAACATGTTATAAGGAGTTGTCACGGATATGCTTGCCAATGAAAGAACAGCATATATATTCAACTAGTGTGGATTACGCAACTATAGATTTCCATACGGCTTTTAACGATCAAAACCGTATATACAATATGGTCATGCCGTAACATGAAATATTGGGAAACAATTGAAATGAGAAAAAAAACCAACGACTTTATTTGTGACAAAACAATAAACGACAAAATAAATATGATAGATGACAACATATACTAGGCACCATCACTTGTAACAGTTCACTAATAAGTGATTTCATTACAACATCATAAAGCACTTGATATAAATCAACAAAATCACAAAACTTATTGTATATTACAATGTATAAAATCAGACGACTTTAATCATTTTAATTGATCATGGTGACAACAATAGCTACACAATTAACACAACCAAAAGACAAAAAGAAGTCCCCATACCGTGTTAGGTAAGAAAAAAGTTAATTCACAAACAATACTGAACTCCGAGGAAAATTTTAAATGGAAAGTCCTTAATCAAATGGCAACTGAAATCAAAAACTCAAACACACTAAACGAATGGGCAACATCTGACATGTTCCTAACTTGTTACAGGCATTTTCTACATAGATTAACATTAAGCTGTGACTACGGCTTATACTGAAGAAATGTAGCCGAAAGGTGGATCAAACCTACATATACCAGTGCATTTATACATTTAATGTCAAGCTCTGAATAGGGGACATCTGCTGATCTTGGACTATTATACTAACTTTATCATTAGTATAACAGTGCAAGGCCTGTTTTCAACTCACTTTAGATTTATGCTGAAGTCAGACAAGCTTTTTGAAAGACTAATTCTTGTCTTGTGTATATGATTTCAACACGAGTTACTTCTCTTCAATTTAATTCGTGTCGTTTATTTACTTCAGTATTCCGTAAAATGTATGTACCGAAATGGGTACCCACAATGCAACAAAACTGAACCATTTCCACTTTGCTGGAGAAATTTAAATGTTTACAAACTTGTGTTTATGGCTTGAATTCGATATTGGTGTCTATTGTATAGGTTAATTGTGCAACTATTAAATAAAGGTAAGGTTTATACGATTTACAAGAAGAATTTGGCTAAAGAAGATATAAAGTATCTGTCAAAAATGACATTTTCATCGGGTTTAAGTTTGTGACCAAAATAATTTGTAAATTATTTTTTCAAGTCTAAGACCCCTGCAAGATTCACCACATGCTGTCATTTACATTATGTTTGGAGTTATTATCACCCAAATTGACTCAAGTTATAAAAACACACGAGATTATGAATGAAGACTCATCATATTCTCATTTATGATTTTTAAGTCATATTTTTTTGACACACCCTTTTCATTTAATCTCTATAGTTTTACTCAAATTACTGAAACATCTAACTCAGTGTACAGTTCCTTTGTATGTGCTTTTGATGTTGTAAAACTAACCCATTGACAACTCTAATTAGCATTACAGCTTACACAGGTTTGGGAACTTCCTGATAAAATGACCAATGTATGCCAATATTATGGGGGGTCTCCCTTTAGAGTCTAGTCAAGAAAGGCTTACCAAGCAACAGCACGGCATATTAATCAAAAAGAAAAAAATCTTAGCATCAAATAATCTTGCAATTATTATTATTTCAAATTAAAATCATAAGAAACGAGTGTCCGGTGAAAAATAATGCTCTTCCAATTCTTGAACCAACGCATTCAAACATCATAAACATAATATTCTGTGCACGAATTTATAATTTTTTCACATAAATTTCGTGGAATCCTCAATTTTTTTTCAATCGGTCAGTATGTCAGTGTTGGTGGGAAAATATGGCAGGTAATTAAAGTTCGTGTTTTGAAGCCGGTTTAACGATTGTCACCTGTTTGCAGTGTTTTCACAAGAAATGTGTTGAAGGATAGTGGGATTGGCTGAATGGATGGTGGGCATGAATTTTGAAGGATGGGGACTTGTATAGAGTAATAAAGAATTTCAAGATTTGAAGGATGGCGGCCTTAATTAATGCATGGGGTACTACCATGCATAAACCCTATAGGGAAAAAACTGGTTTGTCAACAATCAACAAAAAAGCATGGAAATTGAGCATGTGTTTAACATTTAAATTTAGATAATAGTTTATTTTAAGGACAGCCATGCGTATTGCGATCACCGGATTTTTACAAGATGGATCACACTGAGGTCACTTTGAATACGGAAAATATGTCGTGTGAATTGCTATCTGGAAGTAAACTTCTTTTATATATGAATAAATTATAAAGAATTTTCTTCAGAAAAAAGTATATGAACATAAGTTTTATAATGAAAATAAGACCTGTTGGTGACCTTCTGCTGTTGTTTTTTTCTTTGTCGGGTTGTAATGTCTCTTTGACACATTACCCATTTCCATTCTCAATTTTATCCATTGAGTTATATAAAAAACATATGCATTATTTTTTTTAATTTGAGGTTTCTTATGACTTTAATAAATAGAGAAACATGGAAAAAAACTTTGTTGTCCAAATAATTATGACATACATGCATGTAGTTTCGATGTAAGGTGTCAAAGAAAAAAAGTAAAACCCTTTTAACTTTAAGACGTCAAAATTATATGGACTAGTTAAAAAGATGGAAAAATAACCTTTTTCTGTCAGAAGTTTATAACTTCCAATGAATATTAATCGTCATTTAATGTAGAATATTTATTGGTGTACATGTACATGTTTCCTGCAGCTTTTGAAAAGGGCAGGGTATTTTTTTTTTTCGAGAAGGCACCAAAAGCATGATTGGTTACATTTTAAGGGCAGAGGATTTCACTTTTAGAGCACTCTTTACATAGAAATATAGACACTGTTTAAATGAATAGGGATATAATTGAATGTACCAATGTTTCATACAGGAAGAAATAAAGATATGTTTATTACTAATTTTAGTCCTTTTAATTTAGTAATAAAATTATCACTTCTGGACTCAGCTAAATAGAATCTTGATCATGTTCATTGTGCAACTGTCTCATTTCAATCTAACTTCAGTTATAAACTGTAATACTGGATCACAGAGGCTGTCATAAGGTGTGTTTTGAAAGTGGACATGGCCAAGAGCATGCATAATTTGTCTTTAAGATGCACAGAGAAGAAGAGCTAAATACGGTTAATTTGATCTCACATGATTATACCAATCATACATGTATACGTAGCTACATTTGTACCTGGGCTCATAATTGTACAAAATATTTTTTGGATGTATTCAACGATTTGTATAGCCATACTTTTATTATACATATTCTTCTGCTTTTATTCCATTTTCCGTCTGTCATTTTCTGTGTGTTTTTGTATTTTTTTAACAACACATTGTTGATTTTTCTTTTTATTCAAAACTGAATTCTTCAATTTGATATCAACAGTATGGAAGCAGTCATAAATTCACAAACAAATTCAGACGTCTTCACAAATCAAACAGAAAAAAATGAAAATATAAACAAACATCAGATTGTTCATGTAATTATCATAAAAATACATGTACATTGTTTTTTTCATTGTAAAGTTATAAATGATTGCTTGGATCTATATTTTAAAATTATAGAGGTACAAATAGATGCTGTCCCTATTAGTAGAGGTACAAATATATGTTGTCCCTATTATGGAGGTACAATTAGATGTTGTCCCTATTAGTAGAGGTAAAAATAGATGTTGTCCTTATTAGTAGAGATACAAATAGATGTTGTCCCTATTAGTAGAGGTACAAATAGATTGTGTCCCTATTAGTAGAGGTACAAATAGATGTTGTCCCTATTAGTAGAGGTACAAACAGATGTTGTCCCTATTATAGAGGTACAAATAGATGTTCTCCCTATTATAAAGGTACAAATAGATATTGTCCCTATTAGTAGAGGTACAAATAGATGTTGTCCCTATTAGTATAGGTACAAATAGATGTTCTCCCTATTATAAAGGTACAAATAGATATTGTCCCTATTAGTAGAGGTACAAATAGATGTTTGCCCTATTAGTAGTGGTACAAATAGATGTTGTTCTTATTGGTAGAGGTACAAATAGATGTTGTCCCTATTATAGAGGTACAAATAGATATTGTCCCTATTATAGAGGTACATATAGATGTTGTCCCTATTATAGAGGTACAAATAGATGTTGTCCCTATTAGTAGAGGTACAATTAGATGTTGTCCCTATTAGTAGAGGTACAAATAGATGTTGTCCCTATATTAGAAGAGGTACAAATAGATGTTGTCCCTATATTAGTAGAGGTACAAATAGATGTTGTCCCTATTATAGAGGTACAATTATATGTTATCCCTATTATAGAGGTACAAATAGATGTTGTTCCTATTATAGAGGTACAAATAGATGTTGTCCCTATTAGTAGAGGTACAAATAGATGTTATCCCTATTATAGAGGTACAAATAGATGTTGTCCCTATTAGTAGTGGTACAAATAGATTGTGTCCCTATTAGTAGAGGTACAAATAGATGTTGTCCCTATTAGTAGAGGTACAAATAGATGTTGTCCCTATTAGTAGAGGTACAAATAGATGTTGTCCCTATTAGTAGAGGTACAAATAGATGTTGTCCCCATTATAGAGGTACAAATAGATGTTGTCCCTATTAGTAGAGGTACAAATAGATGTTATCCCTATTATAGAGGTACACATAGATGTTGTCCCTATTAGTAGAGGTACAAATAGATGTTGTCCCTATTATAGAGGTACAATTAGATATTGTCCCTATTAGAAGAGGTACAAAAAGATGTTGTCCCTATTAGTAGTGGTACAAATAGATGTTGTCTCTATTAGTAGAGGTACAAATAGATGTTGTCCCTATTAGTAGTGGTACAAATAGATGTTGTCCCTATTAGTAGAGGTACAAATAGATGATCTCCCTATTATGAAAGTACAAATAGATATTGTCCCTATTAGAAGAGGTACAAAAAGATGTTGTCCCTAATAGTAGTGGTACAAATAGATGTTGTCCCTATTAGTAGAGGTACAAATAGATGTTGTCCCTATTAGTAGTGGTACAAAAAGGTGTTGTCCCTTTTACAAATGTATTAGATTCAATCAGGAATCTTGTTGTACTCCTTTGCTTCGAAACTGTTCAAACATAATTATGAAATTCAATTAAATGTTGGCCTTTAGTATTATGATTTAGTATCAAGGGCAATAACTAGAAATGATCTTGCTAAAAGGTGACTTGCAGCACCTAAATGTATATTAAAATTACAGCAGGGCAATTTAAAATACTATGAAAAAGGGACATGTTGCTAAAAAAAATTCCTTAAAGAGCTGTATGTCAAGAAACACGACAGGGCGTCATACCTCACCAATTTTGAAAACATTCTGCTGGAAACACTATGTAATAGTAAACAAAGGTCTAAAGGGTCTAAAATTGAACATTATTTGATTTCATCAAAAATTTAATTCTTGGAGTTCTATGATATATGCTAAATCTAACCATGTGGCATGTATTTAGATTTTGTATATTGGACCATAATAGGTAAATGTCCAATTTAAATTTTTAAGTTTAAGATTTTAGACCACATTCATTCTGTGTCAGAAACCTATGTTGTGTCAACTATTTAATCACAATCATAATTCAGAGCTGTATCAAGCTTAAATGTTGTGTCCATACTTGCCCCAACTGGACAGGGTTTGACCTCTGCCGTTGTATAAATCTGCGCCCTGCAGAGCACCTGTTTTTTAGCTCACCTGGCCCAAAGGGCCAATTGAGCTTTTCCCATCACTTTGCGTCCGTCGTCGTCCTGCATCGTTAACTTTTACAAAAATCTTCTTCTCTGAAACCACTGGGCCAAATTAAACCAAACTTGACCACAATCATCATTAGAGTATCTAGTTTAAAAAATGTGTGGCGTGACCCGCCAAACCAACCAAGATGGCCGCCATGGCTAAAAATAGAACATAGGGGTAAAATGCAGTTTTTGGCTTATAACTCAAAAACCAAAGCATTTAGAGCAAATCTGACATGGGGTAAAATTGTTTATCAGGTGAAGATCTATCTGCCCTGAAATTTTCAGATGAATCGGACAACATGTTTTTGGCTTGCTGCCCCTGAATTGGTAATTATCTTGAATATTATAATTGATAGAGATAAACTGTAAACAGCAATAATGTTCAGCAAGGTCAGATTTACAAATAAGTCAACATGACCAAAATGGTCAGTTGACCCCTCTAGGAGTTATTGCCCTTTAAAGTAAATTTTTAAACATTTTTCGTAAATTTTATATATCTTTTACAAAAATCTTCTCCTCTGAAACTGCTGGGCCAAATAAATCTTAACTTGGCCACAGTCATCTTTGGGGTATTTAGTTTAAAAAATGTGTAGTGTGACCCGCCAAACCAACCAAGATGGCCACCACGGCTTAAAATAGAACATAGGGGTAAAACGCAGTTTTTGGCTTATAACTCAAAAGCCAAAGCATTTAGAGCAAATCTGACAGAGGTAAAAATGTTTATCAGGTCGAGATCTATCTGCCCTGAAATTTTCAGATGAATCAGAGAACCCGTTGTTGGGTTGCTGCCCTTGAATTGGTAATTTTTAAGTAAATTTTGCTGTTTTGGTTATTATCTTGAATATTATTATAGATAGAGATAAACTGTAAACAGCAGTAATGTTCAGCAAAGCAAGATTTTCAAATAAGTCATCATGACCAAAATGGTCAGTTGACAACTTTAGGAGTTATTGCCCTTTAAAGTAAATTTTTAACCATTTTTCGTAAATTTTACATATCTTTTACAAAAATCTTCTCCTCTGAAACTGCTAGGCCAAATTAATCCAAACTTATCCACAATCATATCTGGGGTATCTAGTTTAAAAAATGTGTGGCGTGACCTGCCAAACCAACCAAGATGGCCGCCATGGATAAAAATAGAACATAGGGCTGAAATGCAGATTTTGGCTTATAACTCAAAAACCAAAGCATTTAGAGCAAATCTGACAAGAAGTAAAATTTATTATCAGGTCAAGATCTATCTTCGCTTAAGTTTTCAGATGAATCAGAGAACTCGTTGTTGGGTTGCTGTCCCTGAATTAGTAATTTTAATGAAATTTTGCTGTTTTTGGATATTATCTTGAATATTATTATAAATAGAGGTAAACTGTAAACAACAATAATGTTCAGCAAAGTAAGATTTACAAATAAGTCGATGCGACCAAAATGGTCAATTGACCCCCTAAGGAGTTATTGTCCTTTACAGTCAATTTTAAACAATTTTCATAAAATTTGTAAATTTTTACTACCGGTAACATTTTCCACAGAAACTACTTGGCCAATCATTATAGATAGTGATAATTGTAAGCAGCAATAATGCTCAGTAAAGTAAGATGTACAAACATATCACCATCACCAAAACACAATTTTGTCATGAATCCATCTGCTTCCTTTGTTTAATATTCACATAGACCAAGGTGAGCGACACAGGCTCTTTAGAGCCTCTAGTTTTTAAATTAAATTCAATCAGATTGGTCCACTTCATCATGTTCATTGTTATTGAAAGTTTGAAAAAAAGTTTTAATTGTGGAACTGTGTTTTCACAACAATAGTAAAAAAATAGATAGAAATTTATGAAAATTTGGAAAATCATGAAAACTAGGTACTTTCAAAGGGCTGTATACGTAGCATAAAAAGAAGTGCACCACCATATGATTTTTCTTCACCTATTATTGTATACATCCTTAATTGGCTATTTCAGAATAGAAAGTAAAACGAAGAGTTGAAGCAAGTTTAAACATACATGTATGATCTGTTTTTTAAATCTGATGATTGTTTTGAATGGCTCTATTCAGTATAAACCTTATCACTATTTGTACGCCATTACTGGACATCACAAAGCTTCGAGTAAAACTTTGATGTCATAGTACAGAATATCTGACACCACAAATTGAAAAGTGTTTTTTTTGGTATGACATCAATAGTTCAGGCAGGACAAATTCTCAAGAGTCAAGTCACCAAATAGCGTTATGGTGTATTCTTTGTTACTTAACAGCTGATGAGGGAGATATTTCTCTACTGCATTGCAATATTGTTTAAGCTATTGTATGTTTTTTTACTGTAAACATGATAAATATATTAATTGAATGACAAAGTCTGCTTAAATTAACCTTTTGCACATAACCAAATGAAATGTGTATTTCATTACATTGAAACATCCTATTTATTCCTAAAAATATTCAATATCTGCCCAATAACATTATCATGGCTTGCCACTATGACAAATACAAATGTAACTGATTAAATTAATATGTTAAATAATGACACATGAATGAAAAGTTGTAAAACCAACAGTTCACAATCTTAGATATCAGAATGAGAATAATGAATTTGATGTTTTTAAAATATGCCTGTTATTAAAATCTCTGTTTTTCAAAATCATGAACATACTAGATTTCAATTGATGAATATTAACTTAAAAATCATATTTCTAAGTTCACTTCTTCAATGTTTGTTAATACTTGTATTGATTTTGATGTCTAAAAATAGAAGATATGTCATTATATGAGTAATCAAGTAATTTTTGATTCCTTTACATGCCTATTTATAGGACCTAAACTGATAATAATTGTTTTCACTTTATTTACCATGTGTAGCTGTATATTCTTGGGAAATCAGAAAAAAGACATCATGTCAAAGGCAAAGGCTCAGCAGCCAGCAGTTATACACAAGGTGATAATGGTTGGCAGTGGAGGTGTAGGAAAATCAGCATTAACATTACAGTTTATGTATGATGAGGTAAGTCAATACTGTTGTCTGGTCAACATGTTGGGATTAATTTGATAATTCCAGAAATTGTTCATGACCAAAGTTTTAAAATAGTAACGGTACAAAATTAATGTACATGCATACAAAAAGTTTTATTGGAATATTTATACATATATATATGGAAAGATAACCATAAGCAATTTTACAGTCATGACAGTAGAGACTTAGGTATAATCAATATTTTTGAAAGAAATCTTTAAATGTTTGTCAATCCTCTAGGCTCTAGCTACATATAACTACCTTTTGGTTATTTTTGTTCAGTAATGCTGTCAGTGGCTGTACTGGCATAATTCAACTAACACTACTTTGATTGATTGAATGATTGCCACTTTTAACACTTGTACTATATATTTTTGTGGTGGTCAGTTATTTATTGTGGAGGAAGCTAGAGTGCTCAGAGAGAACCAACATCTTTCTACCGTACTATTTTGTGGTGTTCAGTTATTTATTGTGGAGGAAGCTGGAGTGCTCAGAGAGAACCAACGTCTTTTGGTAGAAAACAACATTCCTTATCAATTAAGATTGGACAGTGTTATCCCCTGATATTTCATTTAGCATCCTGGGTAACAGGGAAATTGAAATACCATCATGTAACTAAAAATTATAGCCTTTCATCCATAACACAACCTATATATAGGAGAAACACTTCAGATAGCATCACATAACCATGATGCTAAAAGGCCCTGGGGAGAACACTGAGTGATACAGTAGTTTGACTACTTAGACCACTCAGCCACTAAGGTCTCTAGATCTCCTTTATACCAAAGAACAAAACAACAGTTAAGGAAGTCCTGGAGCTAAGTCTAAATTTCCCCAAAAGATATAAAATATAGTTGTCAACACAAAAAAAACTGTTTTGGATTTTGTATTCATGATGAATTTTCAATTGGTCAATTTTTTTTCTCCATTTAGTTTGTAGAGGATTATGAACCAACAAAAGCTGATTCTTACAGGAAAAAAGTTGTTTTAGACGGTGAGGAAGTTCAGATAGACATTTTAGATACAGCAGGACAAGAGGATTATGCTGCAATCAGAGACAATTATTTTCGTAGTGGTGAAGGATTTTTATGTGTATTCTCAATAACAGAACAAGAATCATTTCAAGCCACAGCTGAATTTAGGTTGGTTTCATACATCATTTCCTTTGAACTAATTCAATCTCTCACGATCTGAAGTTTTGGCATGGTTGAAGAATATTTCAAAGATCTTGTAAAATACTTGCACCAATCCTTTACCTATACTACATGTGTATATAATATATGGATTAATTAATTTTCACTGCTGTTAAATGTTTAAATTTTTTTCTATACATTAAAAAAAGTATATGGGAAATTGGACATTACCAAGATTCAATCAGTCAATATTTTAGCATCTTTAGGGAAACTTATTTAATATTTGAGAACTTATTTTGGATATTTAAAATCTAATTTCTTCTAGCAGTATGTAGGTTTATAGGCTGTGTTGCAAAGTTCTTCATAATATATAGAACCATGTCAACAAATTTGGATCCAGTGAGAAAAAAACGTACAAGATAGTACACATATTTTGAATAAATATATATGAAGAATCACTGCCACTGCATTTGAACTTAAGACAAAGTACATGTAGATATTAATGCTTGAAATAGCAGAATTTGACATTGAAAGAAATGAGTCAATAAATTTTGGGTTTTATTTCATAAAGGTGCAAATTTTGTATTAATGTCTGCTATGAGAGCTTCAAAATTGAGCATTTGACATGTATTGACTAAATTTTTGTCTCGCCTTGAAGCGAGACATAGGTATGCTGTTTCCAGCGAATGTATTAGTTTGTGATTAGGTCTAGTTTATGGTAAACGGCAAGTGGTAGGTCAATCAAATTTGGTATGCAGTTGTATAAGCATTGGCACATCTCATTTCCAAGGATATTATTTGGCCCTGCCCCCTCAGTCACAATGGCGTCAACAATGTATTAGTTTGTGATTAGGTCTTCTTTATACAAATGTATTACAAACCCTATTGTTGTGTTGCTGCTTAATATATATATGTTAACCATACGAAAACATTTGTACATCTCCCTTTAGTAATGAAATAAACTACATTGTACATTCAAAGAAGCATAATTATTTAACATGTTTAACATAATTATAAACCTGAATTTAAAGAAAAATGTAACTTAGAAAAATATAATCATGACAGTTGTACTTCTTTATCATTTAAAGAATTTGTTTTTTTCACATACTGGTACAATGTATTTTTCTCTTTTTGATATTTTTGGATTTCCAGAAATTAAATGCAGTAATTAAGCTTATTCAGTATCTGAACATATGGACTTTGGCCAAGTCTGTTTAACAAGTAAGATGATCAGATTGTACTTTTAAATTAGCTACAGTAAACAGTGATAGAAAGCCTATGTTTTGATGATAAAATGTTACTATTTTTGTTGTTATGCTCTATGTGATTTGTTATCAATACTCATTTCCTTCAAGCATGTAATGAGGAAATAAGCGTTTTATATAGGAAATCAAATTTATATAATACAAGATAATTGTATATTAACAACATGTAATACAGGCCTAAAACAAAACAACACACTAGTTTGAAATACCCTTTTTTAACACTCAACAGGTTCATTTGGAAAGAAAATATGCAGCCCTATGAAATATCAGGCTTCTTGGTTTTGTTGAGCAGTACAAAATATCTGCCTTGTTTTTAATCCAAGTGACGTGTGTTGATTGTTTGTCCAGTCAAAATAAAAAATTGCTTTTTGCTCATATACATTTATCATTATCAAGTAGACTAGCATTTAGGAGTAAGAGCAAAAATTGGCTAACTTGAGGGTATGAGAAAGACAAGTAATGCATTTCCTATTGAGTAAGAAAGTTGATGTGTAAATATTCCTGCATCATCACCAAAATCCATGATACATTACTTGTTCTTATCTTGAAATTCTGATGTTTACCCACCTGTTATATAGATGTTAGATATTGTGTTAATTTTCTACATGTGTTCTCATCTAAAAGTTTCCAATTATTTGTATAGATAGGAGTTGGTACATCTATTTTTAGAACAGGTAGTCACAAGTTCACAAATTTTTTTCAGTCTAATATTATCAATATATTATCATTATATTTTATATATGCCTTTATTCTTGTGAGAAATATACATTTTGTAGTACAACTCAAATAATTTAAGCTAACATTCTGGAGAAGAGTCTGGTAATACATTGTAGAGTTCTGAACATTGTTTGTCTTGCTTGCGTACAAGAAGTTAAGTTTTGATTATTTATTATATATATGTCAAAGATTTTGTGAGGCTGTTGCCTAATAGACATAATAGAAGTTATGCAACTGGTAATGATTCATCATAGTTTACAGGTTTTAGATCATTTAAAGTAGTTACTTTTAGCTAGAAATAAGGTTAATGTAGTTTTGAAAAACAAACGTGAAACACAAATTGATGGAATGATTAAATAGCATTTTAGTGAAAATTAAAGCCAACAGTTGCAGATTCCCTATAAAAAGCACTATTCTAATTTTTAAAAAAAGGGAGTTGTTATTATATACACAAATAATTTTAAAAAATGTCCACCGTGACAATTTGATGCAACTTCCAAACGAACTCATTGTCATAGGCCTGTGAAGAAATTCTCAGGCTGAAAGTTGAGGAATACCAATCCTGCAGCAGCCTTGTTAACTATTAGTATTAAGCTCTACATTTAAAAATGTAGACGACCTGGTCATCTGGATACAGTTCTCATGGTCTTAAATGTCCAACTTTCTTATGTCTTGTCCTTGCCCACATATTCATGGTTAAAGGACTTTTAAAATAGTGTAGTGATTTTTTCATAAATTGATATGAGTAAAAGATTTATCATATTATTATTAATTAAATATTTAGAATCATTTAAAAAAAGGTCTCCTTGTCTGTTGGACAAGTAGACAGGTACTACTTTATCATGACATTTTCTTATAGATTATTGATCAACATTAAATTTTGTTTGCATTTTTTGTTACTCAGATACTTTAAACAATAGGTCACATATAGTAGTCTTAAGTAGTTCTTCTACTGTAATCACTAGCCAGTCAACACTGAGGTTGTGAGTTCTAACTTCGCTCATGCAGACACACTCGACTCCAAGTCTTAATTGACTAGTGTTGTATTTTTTCCTATTGAATGTCATGGTTGTCTCCACCCACTCTTGCTTCCTCAACCAATAACAACTGATAAAAAAGCCTGAAAGTGGCTCTTAAAAGTGGTGTTAAAACACCAACAATCAATCATAAATCATTGATTTTTTGTCGAGCCTGCAACTTTTGTTGCAGAAAGCTCGACATAGGGATAGTGATCCGACGGCGGCTTTAGCTAACTTCTTAAAAGCTTTATATTTAAGAGGTAGAAGACCTGGATGCTTCATACTTTGTATATAGATGCCTCATGTTACGAACTTTCCTTCAATCACATGTCTAATGTCCTTGACCTCATTTTCATGGTTCAGTGACTACTTAAAAAAAAGTTAAGATTTTTTGTAATGTTAAATTCTCTCTTATTATAAGTAATTGGCTAACTATATTTGGTATGTGCGTACATGTACCTTGCAAGGTCCTCATGCCCGACAGACAGTTTTCACTTGACCTCAACCTCATTTCATGGATCAGTGAACAAGGTTATGTTTGGTGGTCAAGTCCATATCTCAGATACTATAAGCAATAGGTCTAGTATATTTGGTGTATGGAAGGACTGTAAGGTGTACATGTCCAACTGGCATGTGTCATCTGACCTTGACCTCATTTTCATGGTTCAGTGGTTATAGTTAAGTTTTTGTGTTTTGGTCTGTTTTTCTTATACTATATGCAATAGGTCTACTATATTTGGTGTATGGAATGATTGTAATGTGTACACGTCTAACTGACAGGTATCATCTGACCTTGACCTCATTTTCATGGTTCAGTGGTTAAAGTTAAGTTTTTGAGTTTTGGTCTATTTTTCTAATACTTTATGCATTATGTCAACTATATTTGGTGTATGGAAATATTTTATGATCTATATGTCTGTTACACAGGTTTTATTTGACCTTGACCTCATTTCCATGGTCCATTGCTAAGTGTTTGTGTTTTGGTCTGTTTTTCTCAATTTATAAGCAATAAGCCAACTATATTTGTTGTATTGAAGAATTGTAAGTTGTACATGTCTGCTTGGCATGGTTCATCTGACCTTGACCTCATTTTCATGGTTCATTGATCAATGTTTCGTTTTCTTGGTTGAGTTGAGTTTATGTGAAAGATGTAATAAAGCTTTATATTTAGGTCTATCAACATAATATCAATGATTAGTAAAGAAGGCGAGACATTTCAGTGTGTGCACTCTTGTGTTTAGTTTATGTGATATGTTCTAAATTGTAGTTAACCTTGAAGTCTTTCAACATAAATTCACATTCAATCATAATCAGTAAAGCAGGCAAGACATGTCAGGTGTGTTTATACATTCTAATAGTATTCATAATGTTTAGAGTTGCCCTTTCACAAGTAGAACACACCTTTTATACCTGTTTATTTATAATGTATGAATCTGGCCAATTGAATAAAAAGTTTTCTAATTTTAGGGAGCAAATTTTACGTGTCAAAAATGTTAATAGTGATAAAAGTGACGACAGCATTCCTTTTCTGTTGGTTGGGAACAAAGCTGATCTAGAAGACAAACGACAAGTCCCTGTAGAGGAAGCCCAACAACGATGTCAACAATGGAAAGTTCCATATGTAGAAACTTCAGCTAAAACCAGGGCTAATGTTGATAAGGTAATAATTTCAGATCAAAACATTAACGATAAACCCACTAAAACCAGGTCTTAAGATACTATATATTGTGATTAGGGTAAGCTACTGTCATCATTGACATATAGTATGGGAAATTATGAATGGTATTGAAAGTTTTAGAACTGTTTTTATGTAACTTAGTGTCATGATTTTATAACTGTTTGTACTTTTGAATTTGTTACCCAAACAGTGGTGCATCATTGGCAATTGACTAAATAGTTCTGAATCTGTTTTTGTGAAAATATGAGAATTTTGCCTGATTTTTTTTCCATTTCAAGGATATTTAATACAAAAAATAAGATTTTTAAACCAAATGTGCAATTCCTTATTAATGATAAATATTTTTGATTTTGATTCTGTAAATAGGAGCGATTTTGAAATACATTTGACTATAGGTCCATTATTTCACAAAGAAGTGCCTTCACAACTTGTGTAGACTCTGTGTAATAAGCCTTATCAGGAGGTTATATTGACGTCTGTACCAATAAATTATTGCAAACAGTTGTTGCACTCTTTTCATTTGGCATGTTTTTTGTGTTGCTGCCTCATTGATGTACACCCCTCATTTTGCCTTTTGCATACTAAAGACATTTAAAGTGAAATTTATGGTTCTTGATATGTTTTAAAAAAGTAATTGGGTTTCCTGTTAATATGGTGAAATTTGAAATTTGTAATTAACAGCAGTTCTAGTACCTCTGAATTGATAGTTTAGATTAATTTTGTGTTTAAAGTAGAATGTATATAATAAAGATAGAGAGGATGAATTTCAGCAAATATTTAGGTATTTGATACAATTTTTTGTTATTATTAATGTTTGTTTAAACATCTGTTTCCAATGATGTTCCTAGATAAACTCTGTACAGGGTGTTTCTATCTTCCTCAGTTAACTGATATCAGCACTCTATGATTACTGATGTTATAGGTTGTATGATCACTAATCAAACAGGGTGTATATATATATACATATACAACATTGATTTCAAGTCAAAATTTTATTCATGCAGCTGTAGGTTTTATCTATTGAGAAAAGTAAAAATTTACAACTGCAAAGTATAATTCTAATTGGATTGTAAAAAAGTTAATAGAATCTGTATTTAGATTAATGGCTATGAAACTGCAATCCAACAACATATAAAAGAGAAAAGAATTCCTATATTTATTAACTTAAGGCAACAACTAACTGTCTTTCTAACAGGGTTTTCAACATGAGACAAGCACATTAAAACTTTCTGAACACTCAATCTTCCTCCTTTTAAACACTTGTGAATAATAATGTATCAAAGCTGGATTTTATCTTGCTCAAAGTATTTTAAAACAGATACAAAAATCAACAAAATTCAGGTCGTCTTACACTGTAATATTGAGTGATGTACTTTCAAGAAGATCTCCTTCAGATAATTAATAAACATCACAGCAGTTGTTATCTTTTTCAATGCTTCAAGTAAAATTTTAAATCTAAATCCTTATTATTTCTGAGCATAAAAGAAATTAATTGAAACATTTTAGTCCTGATTCAAATTGTATGAATGTGATGATTTAGAATTTTCAAAAAAAAAGAACATAATGCATTCACACAACAGAATTTAATATTTATTATCTTTATTAAGAAGTCATTTGAACCAAAAGAAAAATTGCTCTGTAAATCATATATTCCTTTTACAATTCATGTCTGAATTATCATTGCTGCCTATGATAAAAGTCCAAGAAGGCGAGTCAAAAGTGTTGTTTTTCTGGCGATATCTTGTGTATCAGAAATTAGTTGGTCCTGTTCCTGTAATCCTGGATATTTTTCTTTGAGTATTTCCCATAATTTAATTTACTTTTTTTTTTTTTAAGTATAGCTCATTTGCATTTTACTATCAAAATCATGTACAGGGAGGCAAATTTCTGTGTCAACAGTTTAATTTTATTTAATGTAATACTAGTATTTATATTTACTATTTCATAAATTGATTGAAATTACAGTAGATAAAAAAACTTTTTAATACAGATACAGGAAGTTTGATTCTAGTGCAATTTATCAATTCATGTATATGTGAATACAAAATTTCAAACCAATTTCCCAGTGTCTTATTCCATGACAAGAGATTAAAAACCCATTCACTGTTTGTTTTTTTAATGACATGAAATAAAGTATCTCAATGCTCATTTCTTTATTGATTTGTTTGTTTGCAGGCTTTTTATGATTTATTGCGCATCATGAACAAAGCTAAGTTGAACCCACGAGCTGGTGGAAAGTCAAATACATTACCTTACAAGAAATCTGCTACTCTGAAATCTTCAAATGTTCCCAAACTAAAAGCTGATGCAGATGAGCAAAAAGAAATTAAAAATCAGCAGAAATGTTGCATTCTTCAATAAAAAGGCTAAAAAAACATTAACACTTTGCTGAGCTTGAAAAATATTACAATTTCACATACATGTATAGCAATCAAAATAAAGGTTTTATTTATATTATATATTTTTGTTTGGTCTTTTTCAATTGTAAACACAAAATGTTAATGTACTAACCACCAGTTATCAAAATTAAGGTTTGTTAAATTTTTAATTTCCATTTATCCTACCATTCCATTTATTTAGCTGCCAGCATTTTATTTTTACCCCCAGCAACATCCGTTTGCTTGAAAACACTCCACTGCACATGTTTTATCATACACATTTGCATGTAGAGTAAACAGAGATATGTTTCAATTCAGTTAACCAGAAACTTTGGTCAAAACTTTACAGTATCTCTTATCATAAATGAGCTACAATGAATGTGTAAACTTTGCTGTTACTGATAAAATTACATGTCTAACTGTTACATCGCCAATATCTCATAGAAATTTGAGATTCACACACACCTACTTTATATTTATAAGGATAACTTATGAAGAGTACGTCACATCCATGCAATCGCTTATTACTAATTACAATGTGTAATTTTATTTCAATACTATGTATGTTAAACCTATGACACAGACCTTATAATGCAAAGTAATTATATCAATAGCGGTATCCTTTGTTTTCCTGTTTACATGTCATCCATACACCTTTTCGTCATCTTCATCACACAAAAGAAATATATGCATGTCTTATTCTGTTTTAGGTTGCCCTCTCAATGACAAGACTAATGACAATAATGATCTTTTGTTTATATCTATTTATACATTATCATGATAATCATGTGTCCATGCCCAATTTTGCTCTATAACCATTATGACAGTGGTTTGTATGCTATAGAATCAGTCTGTTTATCCTTTTAATATGCCATATAAGTACACTATTACTAACAACAAAAGGCAAGTTCAGGATATTCATGAGTTATATGGCCCTAATTTCAACAAGCTAAAATGAACAAAATGTTAAACATCTTCACCATTTAACAGCGCTATGATTATTTTTCCATAGTCCTTATGAAAATGCCTATTTACAATGTAGTTTATATACGAGCTTAAAAACAATTGCAGTCGTATATTGGTATCACTTCGTCATCATTGTCTGCATCGTCCGAAGTCATTTGGTTTTCACACAATAACTTTTAAAGTATAAGTAAATAGAAATATTTGAAATTTTAGCACATGGTTTATGACCACAAAAGGAAGGTATGGTCCCTACAGTTTAGGATACGAAGCAATTTATTAAATTTTTAGATGAATGAGGGATTTAGAGTGCTTGTCATTAAACAGTAGTACTTGAATTGAATAGAAAAAAAAGTCAGGATGACAATTTATGTAAAAAAAGTCGGGATAAACTAAAAAAAAAAAAAGCAGGACCGGATAGAGTGAAAAATAAAAAGGTAGGATAGAGATTACAACTAAAAAAAAATGCAGGACAAAATTTTGCATCCTAGCCCCCCATAAAAATCAAATGGTAGCTCCCTTAATTAAAACTTAAATTTGATATGGGATGTACACATAAACCAAGAAACATAATGCACTCTACTAACATAAGTGGAGCAGAATTACATTCACAGTCTGTTCCAAACTAATTAAAGGAAGATAACTCCAATTCAATTATGTTCCAACTAGCTTTTAAATACAATTCAAAATGAAAGCATTCTTTTCTGTCAATACTTACAAGCACTTTGATAAGCAATTGTCAACAATTATAATAGTTCAGTGATGGATACTCGTCTATGATTCACAGTGATTCAAAAATTTAATATTCAGCTTAATTTGGACCAAACAATTTCCATGGACTTTTTATTAGACAGTTGGTCTAGCTTTTTGACAGAATGTGGTTGATGTATATGAGACAACTGCTTCATGGGACACAGAAAAATAAATAGCTGGGGTTTTTATGTGTTTTTCATCAGAGTAATAACTACTGGTGATGTTATTTAAAAAATTAAACTGGATAGTATTTATACAATTTTGAATATTGGGAATAATTTTGAAGTACCAAAATTTGTTATGCTGCTTCTAATGTCATTTGCAAAACACTCATTTATGATCTATGACCTCAATAGTTATCTGTAATGACGAATTTAAAAACATTTCTACTTAGTGGATGACAAAACGTTTAAAAAAGGATTTTTCTGATTGACTTAACACTTACTTGTTAAAAAAAAAAAATCTGACTGAAACATGAATTTCACATTTAAAAAAAATCTCATCAAGTTTACATCTTTATTGTTCAATTGTTAACCTTGCATTTTCTTATCATTTCAGGTATTTTATGATCTAATGAGGGAAATAAGGTCAAGGAAGATGGAAGCTAGTAAACAAAACAATGGAAAGATCAGAAAAAAAGAAAAATCCAAGAGAAAATGTACAATTTTATGAACAAATATTTGAACATAGAATGCCTTTTAAACATGACATTGTATTATTTTAGTCAGGCTTGATCTAAATGTTACTGCTACCAGTGTTAAACATTGTATGAACAGCTTCAGATAAGTCTTCTGAATATAGCTGATGGTGTCATACCAGTTCTGAAAGTGAAATGTCATAAATAAATAAATATTGATTGCAAAAAATACATATTTAAAGTTTATATGTCTTTATGCTGATTACTAGTATTTCTTTTAAAGTAAAATCTATAATCCGATCTTTTTCAGCTGTATTTATTTCAAAGTGTACATTCCATCACAGTTCGAACACTGTTTTTAGAAAAAACTTTCATGGAAAAATGAAATAACAAAATAACAAAATAAAGTTAATTTGTGTGCTTTCCTTGTCTTTATATTTTGACCATAGCATAGCTGCTTTAAAAATCTAAGTTTCTGTTGTATTTCTGTTGTAAATCTTTATATTGATATGAATATTGTGCATCGATGATCATTGTGCATTTATTTGTAATTGTTTTTCTATTTTCTATTATACAACACTGGTCATGTAGGTTTTTGTTTAGGTAAAACATAGCAAATCATTTTGGGTCTGGTGTCTTTAATTGTCATTATTAAAAATTGAAAATTCAACAAAAACATTATTAATTCTAGAATAATAATTAAGTTTGAATATCAATAAACATTATCAGTTATTAAGCCTATAGGCATCATAAATTTTGAAAAAGGCCAAAATAAATAAGTAGCATTAGGACCTTTAAAAGAACCTCATATTTGTATTGTGTTTTTATCTGTTAATTTTCTTGTTTATAGTAAGAAGCCATGTTTGATTGTACTTGGGTATAAAAAACAGAAAATACAATAAAAAAATAAAATAAAATAAAATAAAATAAAATGTTTCAGTAATGTTTCCCATATTCCATTTGAAAACTATGGTGTTCCAATGAATAATTTTGTGAACAAAATGTTTACTTACTGAAATTTGAGTTTCCAAGAAAAAACAGATAACAGTACATGTAGTTATATTGTGACATTTTGTTAAAAAAACTTCAAACAAACACACAAACTGTACTATTGTTTTACTTTTACTTTTATATATCTTGAATAGAATCTCATTTAATATTGTCTTCCTTTTCCCTACATATTCAACATTAAATACTGAGAATGACTGGTGATTTGGATATGCCTTTATAAAAATAGTACTGTAAAGCCCTTCATTGAGAACTGGATGCGGTAGTTGAGGTAGCTTTGTTGTACAACTGATGGATAATAGAACATTTAAATCAAGCCTTGGTTTTACAATCATTTAGTATTATGACACATAATGTATCTTCTCAGCAGATTCATCTGCTTTTATCTCAAATTTATATGTATTTAAAAATTTAAAAATCAGTAACTTAATAAAAAAATGTAACAGTTCAAGCAAGCTATGATGAAAAGAAATGTTCAAAGCAATCCATGCCTGGAAAAGTATTATTCACTCAATCTATCTTGAATACATTAAGAGTGTTTTAGCAATACTTATGGTCTAAACTATTTATTGAAATAACACAAATAATTTTGTTAATTTATAAATTTCAATTTTAATCAGAACAATATTTATATCACAATGTTATCATTACTTTTTAATATCACAAATATGTTATCATTGTCTGTTTTTATTCCCACCAAATTGTTTATGGGAACAATCAAGACATTTTATGTGTTACCATTTGGTTATTTTAATCTTTCATTTCTGTATGCCAAACCAACATTTTACCTTTTTCTGATGAAATATATATTAATAGATTATGATTTCATCATTAATCAACAGTATAACAGAAATTAAACAAACAGCAATTTTAAGCTGTTATTAATTTGAATAAAAGTTTTAAAACTTTTTAAATATTGCTTTGTGCAATTTGTTATACTAGTCTGTGTTATGTATTGTCTTGTTTCCAGTGTAATGATATTTTATGTAATGGTAGAAACATATTTCTTCATTTGTCTTTATGTTATCTTGTAATCAATGTCATATGTGAATAGGTGGAACAAAAGTTTAATCCTGCGCAATGTAACTTAAAGTGCTTGTCTTGTATTTATTATATTAATATTCTTATAAATTTGAGGACAGATTGTGATGTATCTGATTGGTAAAAAGGGAACACATAACAAACCTTTCACAATAGACGATATATGTGGCTCATCTTTGTGTTTAAAGACATTGTTAGGTGAAATGATCAGACGAAATGAAAGTATTTTTATTGATGAAGAACATAAATTTTTCAAAAGTTTCAAGAACATTTTAATGTTTGAAAGCTGTAGCAGTCTGCTAATGTTTTTGCTTGAAAGACTCATATTTGAGTTATGTAAAGATTAATCAAAACAAAATTTATTTGGATATTATTTTTATACGATCAGGTTAAGAGTGCAATTTTTTTGTAGGTGTATTACTAAAGGTTAATCAGAATTAAGCACAGAGCTTTCCATACTAATTATGTTTGTCTATGTGAAATATTACTGGTAATTCTATACAAAACCAAATTATATATAAACCTTTGTACTGTGGATTTATAATTATTCCTGTGTCACCAATTTGAGGAGATTGGTTGGTATAGGTGAACTATGAATATGTCAAACTAAATACACATTTACATTTACTATAGCTTGTATGCAGGTTTTTGGAAAATCCTCAAAATCAAATATCTATGAAAATGGAATTTTCCCTAAAACCACCAACGAAAATATATGAATTCACAGAATATATGAATAGTAATGCTATGTTATTACTGTACATAAATAACATAATGCACATTATATTTTCACAAAATCATCTTTTTTAGTTAGAGACTTTATAAACATGACAGAGGAAATAGATGAAAGATCAATTATGCAATCTCTCTTTTTGATATATGTAATGTTCCTTGTACAAATCATTATATGTTTACATAACTAGTAATTATTATTCTAGATAGAGTAAATGTATACCTAGTTAGGTTACACAAGTGTAAAATCAGCTTTTACAACATACTTATAGAAGTTCTTTAGTGTATTGTATATAAAATACTCTTGCATGACTTTATGTCATTGTTTGAAATAATAGGTAATGACTATTGCTAATGTGTTAATCATACAATTCATTACTTGTAATTGGTTATAGTTTTTGATGACAAACATTTTCAGCAGTACGTATTTCAACAACAATTAAGTAAACTAAGGTATTCAAAGAATGTGTGCCTATGTTATATTTATACATAAGGAAGAAAGAGAGGGATACCATGAAAATAAACCTAAAAAAATCAAACCCATGTTTATTTGTGCAATACTTATTAATTGAATTTGTAATAAGATGTTTTTGAAAACAGTATAGTAATATAGTGTAATCAAATCTTGATCTGTATACATATGATCTGTAAATGTAGAAGTTAGAAGTTTCATCAAATTAGCAGTAAAAGGGATAAGGACATGAATACAGGGTCCCTAATGGGTACTGCTAAATGTAAACATAATATAGTTCATGCTTGGCATTATTATGATATTTATATTGTCTGGTGAATTCTGCTTCTGTCTTTCTGTTTAATACTTATGTTATGTATTTAATTGCATCTTTATTTAATAAATTGAAACTCTTGTAACCTTGTTGTTGATTTTAAAACCCCTCAAATCATAATTATAGCTTGGGACAAAGTAAAAGTTCTGTATGACCTCAAAATATTAACATCACGCTGTCGTCGTCGTCATCCAGTTTCAGGACAATAACTTAAGTATAAGCAAATAGAAATTAATGAAATTTAAACATAAGGTCTATAACCACAAAAGGAAGGTTGGGATTGCTTTTGGGGGTTTGGGTCCTGACAGTTTAGGAATAAGGGGCCACAATTAGGCCCAAAAAGGCCTTTTCTAGTTTCCATACAATTACTTGTGTTTAAGTGTATGGATCTCTCTGAAATTATACCACAAGTTTCAATACCATAAAGGGATGGTTAGGATTGGCTTTAGGAGTTATGGTTCAAACCGTTTAGGAATTAGGGGCAAAAAAGGGGTGAAAACAAGAGTTTCTTGGTTAATGGACAATTAAGACAATTTTAAAGCTACAGCATAGTGTATTGCACAAAAGCAAAAAATTGAGTATAAATTCAAATCATTTAATTAATTCTAAGTTCTTTGACTATACTACAGTAGCAATTTATCAAAGGCTAGATTTGAGTTATCATTGTCAGGAGAGGTTTACATGCATGACATGTATTGTCTAAATTATTGAGTCCTAAATACAAATGTCTAGGTTCTGAAAGAGGGACGAAAGATTCCAGAAGGACAATCAAACTCATAAATCAAAAATAAACTGACGACGCCTATCTAAAACTAAAAGAAAACAAACCGACAAACAATAAAACACATGACACAACACAGAAAACCAAAGAATAAGCAACACTTCTTCACTTGACCAAGATGATGCAGACTTTTCAGTTTCCTTTCCTTTAATCTTACTATCAACCTAAACAATTCAAAATTGAATTTTCTGGGTGATACACATGTATAAAGATATGAAGATGTAAGGAAGCAGAAGGTACCCAGTAGACCAACACTCATATCTGGAGGAGAAATTAAATACCCCGGTAACTTCATGGCTAAAAACAACAAAAACAAAATGAACTCAACAATACTCTACATTGAAGACTGAGGACTGAACAACAATGGGTAATCTCTGGTGCTCTGGAAAGTTGAGCAGAAAATAATCTCAGAAGATTATGCTCCACGTGCTATGTGTTCAATGACTTCTTTAATTTCTATATGCACAATTACTGTGAAGAGAGGAAGATCCGTACTAATTTCCAAGGTCAGATGTCAAAGTTCAAGCTCATATGGGGCCAAATAATCTAAAAACATGATTCAGATATAAAATTTGGTCATGCAGTTGAGCCTCATATTCATGAGGTGTTGATATTCAGAGAGAAAATTCAAGCTGAAATTAAGGGTAATGTGCAACACAGTACTAATTTACAGACTTATTCTGCCTTTAAATAAATCTAAGAATGTATAATCATTATGAAGAAAGTTAAATCTGATTCTATTCGTAGGAATAAAAAAAAAATGATATGTAATACCAGAAAAGTTTTCAATATATTTGCATGCCTTTTGATTTTAATTTATACATTAGTTATTATATGAAACGGTGTGAAAAGCCAATATGATAGTCCGTTAGGGAACACTAGGGAGCTATTATTTGATTTTTAGGGGGGGGGGTGTCTAGGATGAAAAATATGCTCCTGTTTTTTTTCCAAATTTCATCCAAGTCCTCCCATAAAAATAAAATCATATGCCGATTTAAAAAGTATTTTATTACTTTCCAAAAATTTTATTTTCCGGAAAAAGCACATGTGGTGACCAATATTGTTTTAAAAAATAATAAATAAATTTGATCTGTATCATTAATGCGTTTATTAATACGAAATCTTATAGGTCAAATCAATGTTATTGTTTAACATCGAGAGAAAAAAATTGCCAAACGTTCGAAATCAAAAAGACAATACCGATAATGAATGGAAGTGATGAATCTGACGGGGACAGGTTACAAGGAGCGGCCCTTATTGTCGACGATGGCGGGTTGGATGATTTCGATTTGGATATCCCACCCACTACTGGAAATGAATACCTACGCCGAGTTCGGTTTGTGAATTGACTGTGACATAATTTTTAATAAGTCTATGATCATGTGGACCTTTTTGCATATCTTAATATAGCTGCGGAACCGTATCTCTAAGGTCCTTATGTTATTTTTTTACTATTTGCGGACCATAGAGCTACAGATTCCGCAGCTACTCATAATTCACCTTGAGTACAGACAAAATATTTTGAAATCATAGCATTTCAGGATAAATAAAATTCATTTACATATATATAATACGTCTGAGCCAGTGACAACTCTACAACAGATTTATCCATCGGATCACCAGCAGTGATGGTGATACATGGCTGTGTACATTATGCCTATACAACTCTACTAAACATCAACCCAACAATGTTACATCTGTAAATTTGCTTTAGGCTTAGCAAATATTTTGTTCTTCCATTGCCAGGATTTGAACCCATGCTACTGAAATACCGTGACGCCAAATCACCTGCACTGTAGCTGTCCCGCTAGACCACACAACCACCTAGGCTTCAAAATGAAGCTTTTGGTGGTCCGGTGTTACCTTTCCAAGTCAGTTTTAATCTAGCGTCGTACTTCAGTACATGATATATAAGGCATGAAGATCTTATTCTTACAGAACAGCTAAATTATCTATAGTAAAGGATCCTACAAACTAATGTAAGATACAGACACAGAAAATAATTATATTTATAATAAAGTCAGAGCCAGTGACAACTCTACAACAGATTTATCCATCGGATCACCAGCAGTGATGGTGATACATGGCTGTGTACATTATGTATATACAACTCGTCTAAACATCAACCCAACAATGTTAGATCTGTAAATTTGCTTTCACAAATATTTTGTTCTTCCCTCAAATACATATACATACTTGCCAGATGTTATAATAGTTTGGACTAGACTTAAAGATAATAACTTAAAAAAAATGCAGGACGAAATTTTCGCATCCTATTTTCTAGCCCTCTCACAAAAATCAAATGGTAGCTCTCTAAACACTTGTATTCACTTGACATGGTAGACTCAGTGACACAATTCAAAATAACCTTAAAAAAAACCCACGAAAATGTTGATTAGGATCTTGGTGGATATTTAAATACATGGTTTTGGCATGCATGCAGTCCTTAAGAAAAATTGTATTTCGTTTAACATTTTAATTTGTGGTTTCACTGTTCCCACGATATCCATGAAAATTAGTATCCAACTAATAAAAATGAATCCACAGTATACATTTATGGTGACCTTAGAGTTTATAAATGTATTAACATTAACCATTCAATACAAAATTTTACATCATCTTTTATTTGGTTTGTTAGTGGTTGAGTGAAAGTCATGTTTACACAGTAATAAACTTCCAATTATTAATCTTTCATTTTAAATGAAGATTTGGCTTCAGACAGATGTACTATTATTAATACAGCTTTCATTTTATATTTAGGAGAGAAGCCAATGATTGTCCAAAAGTTGTAGTAGCTGATATAGATACTAGTATTTTTACAAAGAAACAGACGGTCAATGTCAGACATGTAAGTAGGTGTTCAATACTGGCTAATACACTTTTATTTGATCAAGGTTGTAAAAAGATATGTGGAAATAGCCTAGCAATTTTTTTCTTAAATGGAACATAAATTTTAAAGCTGTTATAAACACTTAAAAAGTTGTGTTTCTTGTATATTTATGGCCTAGCTACCTTTTCTTTTATATTGTTGAAAGATTGGCATTTTTTGCATGTTGTTATAAGATAATAATTTATTTTAAGATTTAATAATATCATAATATTGAAAATTTTCTCTATAGATCTTTAAAGAAATATTAAACAGCATTTAATTTGGATGTTGAAAAAAGGTGGTACTTTGATATTTATTCTACCAGCTATAGTTTGAATTTCTTTTTAACTTGAAGTATATAAGCATCAGGAGATGTGGTATGATTGCCAATGAGATAACTATCCACCAAAGTTCAAATGAAGTAGATGTGAACAAGTATATACATGTAGCCTTCAACAATGAGTAAAACCTATACTGTCTATGTAGATACTAGATTTTTATGTAATAAATATGTATAGATGCATGAATGCGTAATAATTTATGTGAAAGAAGCTTTTGCCATTCTCAATTTTATTTGATATCTTATACAAAATGTACATGTAAAAGTGAAAATTTCTTCAAGGCCAAACTAAATATTTACATACTACATTTTTGTACAATGAGTATTCTATTAATGAAAAATACTTTTCAGGAACTATAATTATGATAAAAGAAAATTTTCTGATTTAACAGTGGTTGTAATTATTTTCTATTTCTTAAATCAAATATTTTCTCAGATTGAAAAAAAACAAAAACTGGAAAAATTATGTCAAGCTTGATAAAATATTGTAGTAATTTTTTAACAATGAAATCAAAAACTTTACGATTCTGTTTGTCCATAATAATAAAATGCCTGTTTCACAAACAATTTACAGAACATATATATTTACAGAACATATATATTTTATATAGAACATATATATTTACAGAACATATGTAACCTACTAACAGATTATGTTGGAAAATGTTAATACTAGTAAGAGAGTTTTATGTCTGCTGTATTTTCAAGCATTTATGAATTAAAAATTGTATTTCAGGATACAAGAGGCTGTCACCCTGCTCCTAAAGGTTTTGCACCAGACTTAGAGTGGCAAAGAACACAAATAGCTGATTTTGCAGAGTTCAGACAAGTATTTGTTTATAATTTATCCATTTAAATAATAGTTAAATATATAGTTAAAGTATTAAGTAATTTATTATATAACATTTTGTAAAATTATCAAATCAATGATGTGGCAAACCATTGAGGGTAATGAGTGCCATCCCATCGTAAATCTACTATGTAATATGCAAGTATTTTTTAAAACTTTTTCCATAAAGAAACTAAAATACCATGAAAGTAGTTATAAAATATTTTGATACATATCAAGAAAGAGCACTGCAATTGAAATAATTAGATATCACAACTTTTCACAAGTTTTATGTTTCGTTTATAAATGTAGAATTATTTGGATTTCATTTTTCTAACACTTGAAATCAGGGGACTCACCCCTTTGCCTCTTTAAATGTGTGCATTATTATCAATGTATCAATTTCAAATGTATAATCTTTCTTAGAGTCTTTCTACATGAACACTTTTAAAAACCCTTATAGATTTTACTAAAAGATAATAAAAATAAATTGAAAGAATGTCAATGTTATTCCGAACTGGCCAAAAGCAGTTTTTTTTTCATGTTTATAAAGCACAAAGAACAGAAATGAACTTCAGAAAGCATTTTAGTTTACATAGAATGTTTACTAATAATTGGTCTTTATGACTTAAAACAAATTACTTAATTTATTAAAGTTTGTAATTGCCCATTCATTTAATTATTTTACTATTATTTTAACAAAAGCAGCATGGTCATGGTCCTATGTAAAGTGACTGTATTTCAACCAGTAGAAATTTCAAATAAAGTTATTATAATATCTGATCATATGATATTTATATTTTTCATAAAAAGATGATTATGTTGTTCAGTTTGACAAAAGTTGACAGTTCTACTTCTACCTTGAAAAAAGTAATTGTTATTATACATTAACATATTTTTCTTCTTCAGAGTTATGCTAGGCAGAAAGCATTACGAAAAAAGAATAAATCTTTGAAAATTGAAAATGTGGTAAGTAGTACATTTTTATGAACATTTTGTGGAGACTGCCTTATGGAATATCAGATCAGATCATTTAGTTTTAACATCCAGTCATTCAATAATCTTTCTTTTCTTTTCTCTCCATGTACTAGCGTTCCATTTGATATTATGTACCAATATAAATTTATTTTACATTCTTTTTTTTTTTACCACTTATTGCCTAATTCTAAACAAAGCTATTTACAAAAAACAAATATGACAGACTTGATTCAAGAACAACCACTGAAAAACAGGCTCCTGACTTGAGGACAGGCACATATAGAATATGACCTGGTTAAATATGTTTGAAGGGGCTATCATCTTACCTGGGACAGTGTTGTAACAGTACTAGTGCAACATAAAAATCAGTTGAAAATTGCTTAATATCAGCTGAGACTACTATAACACAGAGATTGGTCACTCTCGATTTCCCTATTAAACCGGCTACACTCAAAAAAGCTAGCTGCGTTAATTTAACGTAGTTTCGTATTTTACCGTTAGCAGACGACATGTAATTGTTCAATTAAAATGGAATACTAGTAATACAAAGCAAAATATTATTTTCAATGCTGTCATTATTATGCCTATTATTATATGAATATTATTATGATTATCCTACTTTAGTGATTATTATATTATAATAGTTTATAATAATAAACGTATTTTAATAGTTTTTCATAATAAACATGTTTTAAAAGTTTTTTAAAATAAGCTATGCGACTATGATTGAGAATGGATTGTTAATTCTCATAAATCCGACAAACGAAGTTGTTGAAACATCCCGTTTATTGTATCCAATCAAGGAATCATATAAACAATCCCCCGATCAAATATACAAATGTTTTACCTGTTTTACCTACCTGTAAAAACAGGTGTATTTGTGAATTGGCTGGGATATAGTTTTGATACACGTATACACATGCTAACTAAAAATGGAATTAAGATATATAAATCTCATTATCGATACTATTTAATATTTTTTTTAAATTTTCATGAATGATTGGGAAAAAAAATGGAAAAAGGCTTCTGTTTTTGTTCAAATAAAGGTTAATTACGGCTGAAAATTACGGCCACTGCGGCCAAAAAGTATAAAAGGAAGGTTAGGATGGTTATTCATTAGAGAATAATGGATGCAAAAAAAACAAGATTATAGAATAGGAATAGTTGAAAAGTAATAGATTGAAATTTAGAACCGAAAAAAATATGCCCCAAAAACGATTTATTACCAAATAATCGTTTTTATTTGCAAGCAATATTCTTTACCCTTTAAATCAGTCTAGTATGCTTTGTAAAAAAATGGGTTTTTACCCCAATCAAATTATTTTCCAAATATGAATTTAATGAGAATGTATTTCCTTAATTAAAAGGGTCAATCATTTCAATCAATTTTGATCAGGTTTTTACAAACAATGTAATTAGCGGCAATCATTTAAGAAGAAAATGTCGTTAAAAGTAATTGAGTAATTCCTTGGAACAAAGCGGCTGAAGGAGTTAAAACTTCAGAGGGTGCATTAAACAAACATAAGCCCTACAAATAATATATATATGTTCTAAAAAAATCGTCACCCTTTTCACTTCACAATGTCCTCTAAAAGTGACTTCTTATCTTGGGATGACAGTGATTTCAATCTTGATCTTTTACTTGGGGATTTTACCGCATCAGATATTGAATCTGAAGATGACTACGTCCCGCCTGCAAAAACCGCAAAACCCCAAAAAGAAGCAACAACTGCTAGTGCAAATAACTCTGAACGTCAAGCTTTATATCAGTGCTCCGATTGTGACAAAACCTATTCTTCAGTTTCTGGATTCCGTGGCCACTTAAGAACAAAGCACAGCCTAAGCAGCATTAAAGGTATGTATTCTAAACATTTTTTTCATACCCTTCTCAACGTATTTAGCCTAAGAAAGTTAAGTGCAGAGTATACTATGAAATATAAATATTCTAAACTGTTTTCCTCAAATTTTGTGTTCAATACCACATCTCCAACGAATTGTGTTAAAACAACCTATTGTCTCAAACCAACGAAGCTTTGTGATATGATATGAAAATAAGAAAATGGATATGCCTCATTGTAGTTTAATTATAGGTTACCGTCTCAGTTTCAATGCGGAGCTATGGCTCACATCGAAAATTAAAAATTACCATGGTAAAAAAAATCCATCGGGAAAATCGTCCTGACTTGTATATACATAACGAAAAATTAAAATACTCCTGAACTAGAATTAAATTAAGATAGAAAATAATTATTTTTATAGTTGAGTACTGCCCAATAATCAATAGCTGACTGTCAGTGGCAAATATTTCTAGCACTTTTTTTGTATATTTCAAAAGTGTATACCTTATTCATATATTGTGTAGGTTAAAATGTTATCTTGTCCCATATTGTTTGCGTTTTGATTTGTGTTTAATGCAACAGTGCAATACCTAAAGAGAGTTTTTCCCGACCTTTTCACATATTTTTAAGGGGTCTCATTGGGGATTCCATTCCCGGATCCCGCTTACTGTTTTTTTTTTCAGATGCCCGTATCCCGCTTACTGTTTTTTTTCAGATGCCGGTATCCCGCTTACACTATGTACGTAAGCAATTCTTATTTTTTGTCATTTCCCGGGTCCCGCAAGACCTCATTTCCCGTTTTCACGACTCAATAATTTGACTTTCACGTTTCTCGCTTACGAAAAATCGGCAATCCCGCGTCACGCTTAGACCCCAATTAGACCAACTTTAAAGGTTCCTATATACAAGTTGATAGGACGTTCCGTTGGAATAGGTAACCTTTTCACGCTATGCCTTAAAACTTTGCCTGTACTCAGAGTACATTTTGAGGTGAAAATATGGCCATTTTAGCCATAGGGTCCACACGAACCTTTTTTTTGGATGGAGAGTTGTCTCATTGGCATTCACACCACATCTTCCTATATCTACATATATATGTTTAAGTCTAGAGAATTATTTCTTTTCTCCATTTGACAGGTCCTTATTTATTCGTTTGTGTACCAAAATGAACTTATATTATTTAAAAAAAAGAACAGCTCCAGGTTTCTGGACGAATAAGAGATATTCCAAATGCAGAAAATTTGACTATGATGAAATAAAACAAATAATCACTTTTAAAAAAAACAAAAGCATCTAAATATGCTTTGATCATTGTTGAAGGCCGTAGGGTGACCTAAATGTTAATTTCTGTGTCGTTAGGTCTCTTGTGAAGAGTTGTCTCATTGGGAATTACACCACATTTTCTGACAAATATTCAATAACTGACCGTCAGTGGCAAATATTTCTGGCATTTCAGTGAGCGAAAATTAGCTACACCATGTGGATTAGGTTGCGGTTTTACACAAATTTTGTAACATACCATTCTAAATATACTCATAGTTGAAAAGTGCATTGTCTCATGAAACTTACTTTCCATTTACATGTGTATTTTAATCTAAGAGAATTATTCTTTTTTTCATTTGGCCGGTCTTTACTTTTCTTTTGTGACTTGTAGTTTTTGTGTACCAAATGTAGTAATTTCCTTAAAAAAAATGCAGCTCCAGGTTTCCTGACGAATCAGAAGAGATTCCATAAAACAATTAATTACTGTGCAAACTGAAACATCTAAATATTGAACCATACCAACTATACTTTGCTCAATGTTGAAGGCCGTAAGGGGGCCTATAGTTGTTAATGTCTGTGTCATTTGGTCTCATGTGACGAGTTGACTCATTGGCAAATACACCACATCTAATGTTTTATATGATGTTAATTCTAAGATACTAATTTCTGGGTAAACAGCAAAACTATGGGCCTTCTTATAGAAACCGCATAGACAAGAAACATTTGTGTTTCATTACAAAATCCTTCTGGTTATGAAATTAACAGTATTAAATACAGATTATTGTTTTAAGTATAGTATGTAATTATATCGCTCATGGTGCTCCAGCCATTGCCACTTTTGTAAGCAAAACCATTGAATACAGTTGTATAAAAAACGGCCAAAACAAAAAAACTTTTACTACAGAACATTGAAAATGAGGTCAATGAGGTCAAGGTTAGATCACACCTGCCCCTAGTTTATGAAACTTATAAGGACCAGTCAGACTGAGAATCAGAACTTGTACATGTATTAATGTATACAATATATCTAAAATATCACTACACATTATTCCATCCTTTTTCAATAACTAAACCAAAATGAGAGAGAACAAAAACAATTCCAGGTATAAATAATATTTTTATTATCAAACATTTATTCATAATGTTCAATGATAACTGAGAGTTTTATGATAATTTCCCTGCAACTGATCTGGGTTATGCAAATTTCGGTATCTGTACAGCTAAGGATATATACATGTATCAGCGATGATAACTTGTAATAAATTATATACAGTGAAAGGGAGATGGCAAGATTCTTAATCTTTATTGTGTGTCTCATTCACTGCAAATATCTCAATTTCTTGTGCAATCAGTTGCTCTGCGCCTTTCACTAGTGCTAGAAAAAGAAACAGCATGACAATCAAATTTAAGCGTTCATATTTTTTTATTCTCTTTCCATCTTCAGTGTGGATTGAAACTGGAACAGATGTCTCCTCCATACTGGTACCAACAGCTGTGCATTGTCGAGGATTACTCTCTTTTTAACTCCATTTGTTAATTTCTACATCTTTTCCTCTTTGGCATTCTAAATTAAAAAAAAAAAGATAGAGTTGAATAGACTATTTGTCTTACTTGTAAACTTTACTTCCTACATGTATGCCATCTGAGACTACTATAACACATTTGTCAGAAAACACCACAGACAGCAGCTGCAGGCATTAAATTTTGGAACCACAAGTGCTTCAGACATAACCACCTTAGAGATGGGGTTCACCTAAATGACAAAGGGAATGAAGCATTTTTCTTCAGCATTAGACATGCAATGAACTCAGTGACCTATGTATAAAGTAATGGATATTACATTAAACCTTATTCATTGGTATTCAAAGTCAGCAAATATTTAAATGTTATCATGTTGAAAAATAAACTTACCAATTTTATGCTTTGGTTCTTTTTTCTGATGGCTGTTCTTTTTCGGTCGTCCCATACGGGATTTCTTTCGGAGAGGCATTTCTACAATAAATAAAATTATAATCAGTAACATTGAAAACTTACTTTTGCTTCTAGACTATAAACATGATAAATGAATACTCAGAATTTAGGGTCTGCAACTTTACTTAAACAAACTAATAGCCATGGTAAATTGATGGATTTGTTTAAAATGTGGACAAACTAACCTTTTTCAAATTTTTCATTTGGGAGTCTTCATCATGATATGGGACCCCCCCCCCCCCCCCCACACACACACACACAAAAAGGGGTAAATAGCAGTATGCTGGTATATCAAATTATGACAAAGTAAACATTAGTAGAAAGAAGAAATACAAGGGAATGTTTTAATGCCATTTGGGAAAACAAATTATTCAACTGAATTATACCCTAGCACAACAAAAATTGACTCAAAATTTACATCGGCCATTTTGAAAACCTTCATGTGGTAAATCTCCCCACAAAAAAGGATCAATAGCTTTTTGCTGGTATATCAAATTATGACAGGGTAAACATTAGTAGAAAGAAGAAATATAAGGGAATGTTTTTATGCCATTTGGGAAAACAAATTATTCAACTGAATTATATCCTAGCACAACAGAAATTGACTCAAAATTTACATCGGCCATTTTGAAAACCTTCATGTGGTAAATCTCCCCACAAAAAGGGATCAATAGCTTTTTGCTGGTATATCAAATTATGACAAAGTATACATCAGTGTAAAGAAAAAATATGAAAGAAAGTTTTAATACTATCTAGAAAACCAACTGTTTCTCTGAATTTAAGCTATTTACAAAATAACTCGAGTCGGTCTAACGAACTGAAAAGTCAAACGCGGTAAATTTTCAAGGTTTCATTTGTAAATTTACGCTTATAAATTCACTAAACAAGGCTAATGTGAACATAATCAAACAATAATTAACATTTTTAATCTTAATATTATACTTACTGATATAAAAAACGCCTTAATAAGCCACATATGTTATTATTTTGCACCACGCTTGTAAACAATGGCTGATCGTCCTTCTTGTCTAATCAGTCAGAATGCGCGCGCATCCGTGGACATCGTGAAAATACGATTTGACTGGCCAGTACAGAGAGTGACCAATCTCTGTGTTATAGTAGTCTCAGATATCAGATAAGAACAAACCAGAAAAAAAAATCTAATAAAACACAGACCTTAGGATGCAGGAAAATTAAACAATCCTCAACAAAAATCTAAAATGAGTCGCACTTACCGACAGCAATTTCAAAGCCAATAACAACTAGGTATATAAAAAAATCATGTATCTAAGACTAAATTATCTATCAGTTCACCAAAAGTTTACTAAAACAGGTTTATTTATATAGAAAAACAGACTATTGCATATTTAATTTTGATATTTTTTTTTACAGCCATTAGCAAATGATGTTGAAGGTTGGTGTCGTCTTTGTTTTGGACGTTTACAACCACCAGGATCTGTTCCACATGAGATCAAAGAAAATGAAAGTGAGAATGGCACAGATAGACAAGGCACTTTACCTTTACTCAGTATAATGATGGCCATGGACCAGGTAAATATAATTGTTAGATAGTTGTATAGATGAAAAAGGGGTCATAACTCAGTATGATGGCCATGCAATGCTTAAAAATTTAACCATTGTCATATGATGGTAATGAATCAAAATTTAATATTTGTTTATCAACTAATTTATAATGATATACACTTTTGATTTTGGTGTTTGAACTTTGTACAGAAATGAAAGTTAAAAAATTTGTATGACACTACATAAATGTTTATACAATAGTTTAGTCTACCATACCTTGAGAATTGAAATGTAGGTTATTGCCATGTGTATATATATATAAAGTCTCTGAATGATTGTATAGTAAAACTATAACACAAATTCCCATACGTTTTGGCCATTACACAAAGGGTGATACACTATATCAACGGATGCTATTAACTTTTCAAAAATACGAATAAAGAAAACAGAAGATCCAGTAGCCAACCATTTCATTTAGCACAGTCATTCAATGAAAAATTTAAAAGTTACTGCCATAGAAAGAGTATTTGGAACAAAAATTTACAGAAAAACTAAAGAAGCCTTTTGGATAAAGTTACCGCCATAGAAAGAGTATTTGGAACAGAAATTTACAGAAAAACTAAAGAAGCCTTTTGGATAAAGTTACCGCCATAGAAAGAGTATTTGGAACAGAAATTTACAGAAAAACTAAAGAAGCCTTTTGGATAAAGAAATTAAAAACTTTAGAACCTGAAGGACTCAACACAATGTATGAACGATAATAAAAATATTTATATTAAAAAAGGGAAAAACAGGGCAAATGAACGTCATAGAAGTTATTATAAAGTAATGTATCTAAGCATAATTGTTGTTTCAATGTTGTAATTTATTCCAATGAAGAAGGCTGTAATGGCCGAAATGTATGGGAATTTGTGTTATAGTTTTAATTATACATTGTATATAGGGGTTACTCTTTTAAGCTGCCTGCCTTTTACTGAGTATCAATTTGAGATTCAGTATTGTCAATCCATGACCTCACTGAGCAATGGACAAAAAACTCTTGGTCGGTTATTAGATTTTCTTGACAATTACCTACTTGTTCAATTTGTGGTTATCCTGAAACTTTATCCAATTTTACATATGTATTTCTTCATGAAAATAAAGTTGAGGGCAATAGAACAGAACATTCAAAGCATGAGATATCTATAGTTATATACAAAATATTGTTAATCTGGTTCTGCTACTTTTTTACAACGCTGCAGATGCTTGGATAGTATTAGGTATTTATCTCACTTTTAACTACATGACAAAACCAGTAAGTTCATACATGTATAGCAGATTTTCTAGTGGTATTTGTAATGTTTTTGTTTTTCTTTTCTAGCCTGCTGTTATTAAAGTATTAGAATATCACATTAACTGGTTTGAGGCTACAGGATTTTCAGACAAACAGGTAATTGATATTCATTTTATGAAGATAACATGAAGACATCTATTTAAAAAAAAACAGTTTTCCTTACCCAGAGGATTGACTGGGTTTAAGAATTAAAATCACCAGAGCTTCTCCACTCCTGCAGTAAAACAGATGCTTAGGGGTTGAGATTGACATATTTGATGTATGATAACATAGCAATGTCTAGTGCAGATGGGAAATTAAATCTGATTACATGTTTAGGGAAAGTGACAGTCTCATTGCAAGTTAAAGACACATGCACATATTTTTTGTCAGGTCCATTTGGTCATTTCAAAAGCCAAGATTTGCCCATGTCCAACTTTAATATCTTATATTTTTTTAGTCAATCCTTTTTGCAGAAACTATGCATTGAATTTTTTGTTAATTGGGTTTTGCCTGATATGCAAGATAATTATGCTACTGGACTATAAATTAAATGAATGCAAGAACCTTTATCTTTTTCTACAATATGTTCTTCTGCCCTACACACACCCTAAAAAATAAAAATAATAATGTTGACCTCTGATTGTTTTTTTTAGTATCATTTGGTTGTTCAGTCTCTTTTTATTCATATATGAGTTGCTCCCGACTTTAACCTGAAGATCAATCTGCTGATATCTCTTTGGTTTGTCTTTTCCCCCCGAGCAGTCCAGTGGTTCTATCCCAGTACTTCGGCTTCCTCCACCATAATAACAGATTATGCCCGGTGTCCTAACACTCCCTGGTGCTGGATAGGGATTTTCCTTGTAAATATGTTAATGACACATCTCTATTAATTCCCAATAGGGAGTGTACACGGATTCCACTGTACCCTCACAGCTCTCAAGGGGTGCGCCATAAACAGAGGAATCTACGTACATAAATACATGCATATGAATGTGTAAGTGTTTGATTTAAAGAGCAATATAAAATAATTATTGCCATTTGAAATGCAAATAATTTTCTTTGTTATTTCAGGGAAGTTGGTTTTATTCTTTGTTGGTTTGTTTGGAGAAACCACTTTCCCCAGAAGCTTGTTCAACTCTAAGAACTTTAGCCAGATCTTGTTCCAATCTGAGAGCTTCACTTGTAAGTAGTAAATTTGCATCACCGAAACACAATACAACTTTGAATAAAATCTGGATACCAAAGAAAGTACTGATCTAAGAGTACTCTCATTTACTTAAAGCCAATAACAATGTATGTAATAAATCATGTTCTCCCAGAATGAAGTATCACACAGATCAAGTTCTCTGTTTGCCTTTTTTGTTGGATTTTGTACAAGGATTTTGCTTATGTTCCCCCTGAAGAACCCCTTGCAATTCCTTGGTTTTATTCTTTACAGTATTAATGACTTCTTGGGAGAAGTCTCATTTTGATAGCACAGTAACTATAATTTTCACAAAATTTGACGAAAATATTATTCAAACTTTTAAAATATTCATAGCCTCTAACTTCAAAAAAAAATGTTCAGAAAATTTACAAACTAATTATTATCACGATATTTTATTAACTTTTCACTGAAATCTCTGTGAAAAGATATAACATTTTGACAAATAAGGTTTTGATGGCATAGTTTTAATTGTCTCAGTTTAATATATTTACAACTTTTATATTCTTTGGGCTGTTTATATCTTGACATACTGTATTAACACCTGTCTCAGGTTTCAGACTCTTTGTTCTCATCGATATATTTGTCAAGTTTTGTTGCTGTTGGGTGCATATTTCATTGAAGTATACACCACAGCTTCTTTTATTCATACTACATATATTTCTGTAAAAAAAACACCATTAACATGTTATGGTCATAACTGAAGTTATGTGCCAATAATGGTTCTTATATTTTCAAAATGTTCTTTGACAATATTGATGGATGTAAAGATGGTGTTTAAATTGATACGACTAGGTGGTTGCCACAGTTATAGATAACAACATAAAAGAAATAGAAAATTTGATACAAAAAACAAAGTTAATATGTATTGTATGAGTATAGCTGTTTTTTCATATAAAGAAAAATAAAATCATGTAACTAGTTGTTCAGTTTTAATCATAAACATATTTGTTTATTCACAGGAAAATTCAGATGATCCAAGACTATCACCATTGAACCTATTTATATGCATTGTGGCTAGATATTTTGACCAAATTGATTTAGCTGATTCAGGAACCTGAAGAATTCTATAAATTTTGATCAGAAATTTGATAGATCCATGGTCAAGCTGTACAAGGGAAAAGAATACAGAAAGTTGATCATCATATAAACTGTGGTATTTCTTCATCAAAGGCGAATAAATAAATGATTTTTCTAATAAAGTACATAATGAACTAGATGTTAATATTTCCTCAACACCAGCATTCATAATTAATAAAACAGTAAAACACAAAATTTGAGTTTTACTGGTTAGGTTCACATCACAAAATCAAATCTTTTTGTTTAGTCCCAACAAATCATGATCACATAAGAAATAATGGTGTAATGAGAAGGAGGAAACACTCATAATACGATTGTAAGGCCTTCACCATTGTAGGAGAGACCACAAAGTGTTACCCTTGTCTGTCCATCTGTCCATACATCCATCAAGAAAATGGTTTCTGTTCTCTATTTTTTGGCATCAACCAAATTTTATGAAACTTTCTACACAAAGCTTATTACCACAAAACACAGATCAAGTTTGAATTTGGGTGGTGGCAATTATTCTCTTTTTCTTTTATGCTCCTTTATAATGTGAAATGCTTGCACTGGGATCATCGGTGTCCCATTTGCACAATCTCCAATCATTTATATCATATTTTACCACAATAGAGATGGATGATGTATATGATCAGTTTTTGCTTTTTATTTGTTGTTTTTTTTGTTTTTTTGAGAAAAAAAAAAGTTATTAATTTGGGGAAGGACAACGTTCTGCAAATTGTTTCTGTGCAATACTTTTGAACTGTTCAACCACTGCTTTTCTAGTTTTAATATGTTATTAGGATTTACGCAAATTGGAGGTTAAGTTTATTATTCAAGATTATAATTTTTCAATTCAGAAGTTACAGTCATATAATTACAAATGGAGGTACTTTCAAGAAAATAAAACACACCCCGAAATAAGGCGCACAGCTGTTTTGGGGAAAGAAGGTTTTTTTATACATAAAATGCACCTGAATATAAAGCGCACCCTGATGAAAATGTACATGCCTTCTACTTTATTCATAGAATATCAGAACCAAGAACAAGTAATCCATTACAGGTAAAAGTACGGCCTTTAACACAGAGCCTTGGCTTTCAAAAAGATGACTTACTATTGCCATCAATAGTTATGGTCTTTGATAGATTTGAATAAAAGACACAAAATGTGGCAGAGCATTACAAGCCTGAGTCAAGAGCCAGTTATTCAATGATTGTTGATGTGGTTCATAAGTGTTTCTTGTTATATAGATTAGACTGATGGTTTTCCTGTTTGAATGGTCTTACTCATGTCATTTTATATATAGCTTGCTGTTCATTGAGAGCCAAGGCTCTGTGTTAAAGACACACTTTGACCTATAATGGTTTAATTTTTACAAATTGTGACTTTGATGGAGATTTGTCTCATTGGCACTCATACCTCATCTTCTTATATATATCTACTGACATGGAAGATTCAAAATAAAGAAACCCTAGATTGACGTCAATGTGATAACCCTTTTGGATTCTGAATTTTACTCCCAAACTTCCGACTTATAAGCGAGTACCTACAGTAACTTTTTCTTTTCTTTTCAAATCCAATTCTGGTTATTATGCTTTGACTGAAACTTAAGATCAATCATATGATGGTATAGTTTCCAGAGGTGACTTTCTTTAAATAAATACAGGTGTATGTCATAGTTATAAAGTAAATTATGCTTCACATAGAAACAAACAGGAAATATTTTAAACCAGAAGAAAAGATCAGTTAAAAAATATTGGGTTCAAAAGTCAGCTTGTCAGCAACACCACAAGAAAGACAAGAGTGCACACGCTGAAATGTCTCGCCTTCTTTACTTATCATTGATATTATGTTGATAGTCCTTAATATAAAGCTTTATTACAACTGTCACATAAATTTAACATTAACCAAGACAACTAAACATTGACCATTGACCAATGTACCATAGGAAAATGAGGTCAAGGTCAGATGGACAATGCCAGGCAGACATGTACAGCTAACAATTCTTCCATACAACAAATATAGTTGACCTATTGCTAATAGATTGAGAAAAACAGACCAAAACACAGCAAGAGTGCACACACTAAAATGTCACGCCTTCTTTAATAATCATTGATATTATGTTGATAGTCTTAAGTATAAACATGTACACCTTACAATCATTCAATACAACAAATATAGTAGATCTATTGCATAAAGTATGAGAAACACAGACCAAAACACAAAAACTTAACTATAACCACTGAACCATGAAAATGAGGTCCAGGTCAGATGACATCTGCCTGCTAGTTATGTACACCTTACAATCATTCCATACTACAAATATAGTAGATCTATTGCATAAAGTATGAGAAACACAGACCAAAACACAAAAACTTAACTATAACCACTGAACCATGAAAATGAGGTCAGGGTCAGATGACACCTGCCAGTTGGACATGTACACCTTACAGTCCTTCCATGCACCGAATATACTAGCCCTATTGCTTATAGTATCTGAGTTATGGACTTGACCACCAAATGGTAACCTTGTTCACTGATCCATGAAATGAGGTTGAGGTCAAGTGAAAACTGTCTGACGGGCATGAAGACCTTGCAAGGTACGCACATACCAAATATAGGTATCCTACTACTTATAATAAGAGAGAATTCATCATTACAAAAAATCTTAACTTTTTTTTCAAGTAGTCACTGAACCATGAAAATGGGGTCAAGGACATTGGACATGTGACGGACGGAAACTTTGTAACATGAGGCATCCATATATAAAGTATGAAGTATCCAGGTCTTCCACCTTCTAAAATATACAGCTTTTAAGAAGTGAGCTAACACCGCCGCCATAGCCGCCGCCAGATCACTATCCCTAATGTTGCAGGCTAGACAAAAACTGGACTGACATATAGGTATCTACATAGTCTTCAACAATAGACAAGTGGTTATACATGTACCACACATCAAGCTCTCAAAAGACCAGACTACTAGAGGTCTGGTCAGGCAAGTGAGCTCATAAAAATAGGATATAAGGCTATTTAAACAATGTTGTAAACTCATTTTGATTTGTATGCAAAAAGAAAATCTTAAAACAAACTACGGTAGACACAGTGTTGACAAACTTTTAGTACCCCAGAGGAAACCCTGGTATGGCAATAGCTCACCATGATCCTAGTTAGTTGAGGTATAATAACTGACATGCAATGCATAACAATAACTTAAATTTCTCAGTTGATATACAGAGTTTATTGCAATGCATAACAATAACTAAAGTCTCTCAGTTGATATACAGTTTATCAAATTTAATAAAACTTAAACAAAACAAAGCTGCTGTTACTTTCATATCAATTGATGAAGTGACAAAAAAACAACTACAGTACAGAACTTTTTTAAAGCACCAATGACAATCTGTTCAACAACCGTCTTCCAAATTAATGAAAATAAATAATATATTAACATATACTAGAAACTGAAATCATTTTCATTGAAATCTTAATTCTTAAAGCCATGACACAGACATCAATGCAGTTGCTTTTGTAATTTTTAACTATACATTCCATTAATGAATTCACCATTTAATAAACACGGAACAGGGTGCATCTCTTCAAGATAAGTAGTTACTATCTAGTATGTGTTCTGTAATAATGAATTGTTTCATGAATGGAAAAATATAACAGTATTCACACACAATTATTTCAGTTATATTCTTAACTATCCTTTGAAGGTCCAATAAAAATCAAGGAAACCTAAAAACAATATCAACATGGTTCTAAGCAAATGCACATGTGAGAGGTGGAAAAATAGTTTTGTTACTATAAAAAGATCTTTAGAAATCAGGTAATTTGTTTTATTTTTCCACATAACCCTTCTTAAAATAACAATCAAAACCTGAGCATTCCATGAAGGATGTCATTATAATAGTTCTAATCCTTGGTTACAATGGTTATTGTTTATGTTAAATACTTTTAAAGTAGAAATGCAATATATCTTATTCTAAAACCTGTCAAATAAACCTCTTTAATGATGTGTTCATTAATAAAAATGTTTGTTTTTTTCTGCATTATTGTTATTAAAAAAATATTTGTTTCTATAAAATATTAATTGGATACTTTACTTATTGATTTACAATGTATATCATATTCAATATATCAAAAACAAATGTTACACCTACATTTAATGGTCAACATATATATATTTAGAAAGAAAGACAGGATTAACATCACATGAACACCAAAGATTGATTCTAGGGCAGATTGCTTATAGCATGTATAGGAAGATCAAACAATGATAAATACCTGCATACTACAATAAAGATAATTTAAGAAGTAATTTTCTCTAAAATTAGATAAGGGCTGATCTCATGTTCCTTTTAAAAACAAGTGGCATATTCCTTTGTAAAAAGACACCACCCTATGAATTATACCAAAAATAAAACAATGCTTTTAACATGTATATTCCTAGAAATAAAAAAAAAAATCATCTCTGTGACAATACATCTCTTTACAAGAATATGTTAAAAAGCAGGGTCAATCTATTTTCAAAATTATAAAATTTCAATAAATATCTATATAATGTTATATCACTAAATATCTTAATCAAGTTTTAATTCAATATTAAAATATTGTAGTACAAATAACAACAAATACAAGTATCACAATTTCTTGGCATTCACTGGTACATTATTATTGATCATATCATTCCAAGTTATCTAAGTTCAGCCTTCATTAACTATTGTAGATTAGGACTTTGGGTTTTTGAGCTCGTATAGATGGAGCTCCAAATTTTTGCTTAGCTCGTTTAAGAAAAGAGTTCACCATCTCTTTCACAACTGTATCAAAGAAAACTGCAGATAACTGAGAGTGTAGAGCATGTCTAAACTCAAATGACACCTGAAAAAAGAGTAAATTTATTATAAGGATGAGAAACAGAGAAATGTGCACAAACATGTCTAAGAATTAAAGAAATCCTTACAACAAACACCTAAATATTTACAGTATGTAAACCAATATGAATTTATTATTATTCCTAAATTCAGAATTGTTTTTCTGGGTTTTTTTTCAGGCCTTTAAATTTCAGCATCTTGTATGTCAAAAACTTAGTTAATTTATATATCAAAAGATTTCTTTTTTAAATAAGGTGCTGTTCAGCTAATGGTTGCGTAAATGTGTATCACAAAGTTATTCAAAGAATTATGAAAAATAAAAGTAAATAAATAAATTTGGTGTATTATGATTGGTTAAAAGTATTAATTTTATTTCAACGTTGTCAATTTTTATGGCAACACACCCACTCAGACGTGTATTTGTATGCCAACATGTGTAGTGTACGTTGTTATTGTTAATATAAATACCAGTAATATAAAAAGTTCTTTGAGCCTTATTTTTTATAGAAATTTATTCATAATGAAAGGCAATAATTTATTTTGAATTTATTGAACCATAAAATAAGTTTTTGACTCTACACATTTTACATTTGCGGATTATTCAATGTGAAGAGTCAAAAATTAATTTTATATTTCAAAAAAATCAAAATAAATAATAGCCATTCATTAAATATTACAAAAACATCTGGACCTATGTCTGGTATGGATATGAAAATAGCATCATGGCCAAGATGTGAAACCCCAAAGTTTTGACACAAAGAAGTGAAATATTGTTCCACCAATTCAGTGTTGAAAACATTCCAAATTTTACAACAACAAATAAAACAAAAATCCATCTATTTCTTGTGATTCTGTTTTTCTACGCTACGTCTTTTCAATAATTCAGTACACCCCTGAAGAACGCTGATGTATTCCGTTAATTTTGGTTATAATTGTTTTCATCTAGATCATTATAGTAAATTGCTGAACACTCCAGAAACAGAACTACCAAAAAATCAATAAAACAATAGATTCAGCTATGTTATAATAAATTTTTACTTACAGAGAAATCTAGTACACAGGTATTGGGAATATCAGGTACGCCAGGACTAAACTGCCATATTGTTAGTAAATGATTAAACAATCTACCATCAGTACACTCAGACTGAAACAAAAACGTTTCTGCATTAATATGAAAGTTTAAAATGATGGTTAGGCCACACCAATTTAATTTCTTGTTCTACAAATTTTTGGACCACAAAATATGGGGCGAGCAAGCGATTCGAAAATTTTAATAAAAAAATATCTAATATGCAAATTTTTGAGGCGAAGCCTGAAAAGTAAAGGCGAGCGATTATATATTTTTTTTTTGTAAACATTAAAAAGTAAATTTTGACAATATTAAAACTTGATTTATCACTTGTACCATGACATTTCTTAAATTTCTGATGTATTTTTTCCCTGTTCACCAAGAAATAGTTAAATCTGGTCTATGTGTGTGTGACTGACAATGAGAGAATTATCAATTCAAGTCATAATCAGTTTGGGGGCAACCCCTCAATGTTAAAAATATCCCTTTTACATGTTTTATGAGGGATCAATATCAGTTATAATATATTTGTTTGTACAAATGTTGTATAAAAGATCTCATATTTTCTCAAAGAACTATATATCTATCTGGTATTAAATGGTCAAAGTATGTCCAAGAATTTTGTAATATTCCTGGACTTAAACCATATTAACACATTTACTTCAACAGTTTAATATTATTCAAAACAAGTGGACCCCTCTTTTAGAAAAAGTTGTTTAAAATATGATGTAACTCTCCTCTTTTTTAGTACAAAAGTTTTCAAAGGTTTTGTATAGAAGAACTATACAAATCCTTGGTATTTCTATTTTCTTTTCTACATCAATAAAAAAACAATAGACAAGTGGTTATACATGTACCACACATCAAGCTCTCAAAAGACCAGACTACTAGAGGTCTGGTCAGGCAAGTGAGCTCATAAAAATAGGATATAAGGCTATTTAAACAATGTTGTAAACTCATTTTGATTTGTATGCAAAAAGAAAATCTTAAAACAAACTACGGTAGACACAGTGTTGACAAACTTTTAGTACCCCAGAGGAAACCCTGGTATGGCAATAGCTCACCATGATCCTAGTTAGTTGAGGTATAATAACTGACATGCAATGCATAACAATAACTTAAATTTCTCAGTTGATATACAGAGTTTATTGCAATGCATAACAATAACTAAAGTCTCTCAGTTGATATACAGTTTATCAAATTTAATAAAACTTAAACAAAACAAAGCTGCTGTTACTTTCATATCAATTGATGAAGTGACAAAAAAACAACTACAGTACAGAACTTTTTTAAAGCACCAATGACAATCTGTTCAACAACCGTCTTCCAAATTAATGAAAATAAATAATATATTAACATATACTAGAAACTGAAATCATTTTCATTGAAATCTTAATTCTTAAAGCCATGACACAGACATCAATGCAGTTGCTTTTGTAATTTTTAACTATACATTCCATTAATGAATTCACCATTTAATAAACACGGAACAGGGTGCATCTCTTCAAGATAAGTAGTTACTATCTAGTATGTGTTCTGTAATAATGAATTGTTTCATGAATGGAAAAATATAACAGTATTCACACACAATTATTTCAGTTATATTCTTAACTATCCTTTGAAGGTCCAATAAAAATCAAGGAAACCTAAAAACAATATCAACATGGTTCTAAGCAAATGCACATGTGAGAGGTGGAAAAATAGTTTTGTTACTATAAAAAGATCTTTAGAAATCAGGTAATTTGTTTTATTTTTCCACATAACCCTTCTTAAAATAACAATCAAAACCTGAGCATTCCATGAAGGATGTCATTATAATAGTTCTAATCCTTGGTTACAATGGTTATTGTTTATGTTAAATACTTTTAAAGTAGAAATGCAATATATCTTATTCTAAAACCTGTCAAATAAACCTCTTTAATGATGTGTTCATTAATAAAAATGTTTGTTTTTTTCTGCATTATTGTTATTAAAAAAATATTTGTTTCTATAAAATATTAATTGGATACTTTACTTATTGATTTACAATGTATATCATATTCAATATATCAAAAACAAATGTTACACCTACATTTAATGGTCAACATATATATATTTAGAAAGAAAGACAGGATTAACATCACATGAACACCAAAGATTGATTCTAGGGCAGATTGCTTATAGCATGTATAGGAAGATCAAACAATGATAAATACCTGCATACTACAATAAAGATAATTTAAGAAGTAATTTTCTCTAAAATTAGATAAGGGCTGATCTCATGTTCCTTTTAAAAACAAGTGGCATATTCCTTTGTAAAAAGACACCACCCTATGAATTATACCAAAAATAAAACAATGCTTTTAACATGTATATTCCTAGAAATAAAAAAAAAAATCATCTCTGTGACAATACATCTCTTTACAAGAATATGTTAAAAAGCAGGGTCAATCTATTTTCAAAATTATAAAATTTCAATAAATATCTATATAATGTTATATCACTAAATATCTTAATCAAGTTTTAATTCAATATTAAAATATTGTAGTACAAATAACAACAAATACAAGTATCACAATTTCTTGGCATTCACTGGTACATTATTATTGATCATATCATTCCAAGTTATCTAAGTTCAGCCTTCATTAACTATTGTAGATTAGGACTTTGGGTTTTTGAGCTCGTATAGATGGAGCTCCAAATTTTTGCTTAGCTCGTTTAAGAAAAGAGTTCACCATCTCTTTCACAACTGTATCAAAGAAAACTGCAGATAACTGAGAGTGTAGAGCATGTCTAAACTCAAATGACACCTGAAAAAAGAGTAAATTTATTATAAGGATGAGAAACAGAGAAATGTGCACAAACATGTCTAAGAATTAAAGAAATCCTTACAACAAACACCTAAATATTTACAGTATGTAAACCAATATGAATTTATTATTATTCCTAAATTCAGAATTGTTTTTCTGGGTTTTTTTTCAGGCCTTTAAATTTCAGCATCTTGTATGTCAAAAACTTAGTTAATTTATATATCAAAAGATTTCTTTTTTAAATAAGGTGCTGTTCAGCTAATGGTTGCGTAAATGTGTATCACAAAGTTATTCAAAGAATTATGAAAAATAAAAGTAAATAAATAAATTTGGTGTATTATGATTGGTTAAAAGTATTAATTTTATTTCAACGTTGTCAATTTTTATGGCAACACACCCACTCAGACGTGTATTTGTATGCCAACATGTGTAGTGTACGTTGTTATTGTTAATATAAATACCAGTAATATAAAAAGTTCTTTGAGCCTTATTTTTTATAGAAATTTATTCATAATGAAAGGCAATAATTTATTTTGAATTTATTGAACCATAAAATAAGTTTTTGACTCTACACATTTTACATTTGCGGATTATTCAATGTGAAGAGTCAAAAATTAATTTTATATTTCAAAAAAATCAAAATAAATAATAGCCATTCATTAAATATTACAAAAACATCTGGACCTATGTCTGGTATGGATATGAAAATAGCATCATGGCCAAGATGTGAAACCCCAAAGTTTTGACACAAAGAAGTGAAATATTGTTCCACCAATTCAGTGTTGAAAACATTCCAAATTTTACAACAACAAATAAAACAAAAATCCATCTATTTCTTGTGATTCTGTTTTTCTACGCTACGTCTTTTCAATAATTCAGTACACCCCTGAAGAACGCTGATGTATTCCGTTAATTTTGGTTATAATTGTTTTCATCTAGATCATTATAGTAAATTGCTGAACACTCCAGAAACAGAACTACCAAAAAATCAATAAAACAATAGATTCAGCTATGTTATAATAAATTTTTACTTACAGAGAAATCTAGTACACAGGTATTGGGAATATCAGGTACGCCAGGACTAAACTGCCATATTGTTAGTAAATGATTAAACAATCTACCATCAGTACACTCAGACTGAAACAAAAACGTTTCTGCATTAATATGAAAGTTTAAAATGATGGTTAGGCCACACCAATTTAATTTCTTGTTCTACAAATTTTTGGACCACAAAATATGGGGCGAGCAAGCGATTCGAAAATTTTAATAAAAAAATATCTAATATGCAAATTTTTGAGGCGAAGCCTGAAAAGTAAAGGCGAGCGATTATATATTTTTTTTTTGTAAACATTAAAAAGTAAATTTTGACAATATTAAAACTTGATTTATCACTTGTACCATGACATTTCTTAAATTTCTGATGTATTTTTTCCCTGTTCACCAAGAAATAGTTAAATCTGGTCTATGTGTGTGTGACTGACAATGAGAGAATTATCAATTCAAGTCATAATCAGTTTGGGGGCAACCCCTCAATGTTAAAAATATCCCTTTTACATGTTTTATGAGGGATCAATATCAGTTATAATATATTTGTTTGTACAAATGTTGTATAAAAGATCTCATATTTTCTCAAAGAACTATATATCTATCTGGTATTAAATGGTCAAAGTATGTCCAAGAATTTTGTAATATTCCTGGACTTAAACCATATTAACACATTTACTTCAACAGTTTAATATTATTCAAAACAAGTGGACCCCTCTTTTAGAAAAAGTTGTTTAAAATATGATGTAACTCTCCTCTTTTTTAGTACAAAAGTTTTCAAAGGTTTTGTATAGAAGAACTATACAAATCCTTGGTATTTCTATTTTCTTTTCTACATCAATAAAAAAACCCTTATCTGATGGAGGGTTGTTCTCAACCTGATTATAACAAACACAGGTCAAAGTACGGCCTTTTACACAGGGCTTTGATACAGACCAAACAGCAAGCTATAAAGGACCCCAAAATTATAAGCATACACAATTCGAACAGGAAAACCAACGGTCTAATTTATATATATCCAAACAGGAAAATACCAATTATGAACAACATCAACAAACGATAACTGCTGAACGACAGGCCCCTGAATCAATCAGGACAGGTGCATAAACATGCAGTGGCTATAGATAGTTTTGTTTCGCCAGCATACAATATAATTGCAGTTGAAGGCAAATCCTTCAGAAGTTCTTTGTACTTTATTCTAACAACGAACATGTTTTGATAGGGAATATAAGTAAGGGGGAAAGAAACCAGTTGTTTGTTCTTAACAGGTATTTCCGCGATTCGAAAATTTTAATAAAAAAATATCTAATATGCAAATTTTTGAGGCGAAGCCTGAAAAGTAAAGGCGAGCGATTATATATTTTTTTTTTGTAAACATTAAAAAGTAAATTTTGACAATATTAAAACTTGATTTATCACTTGTACCATGACATTTCTTAAATTTCTGATGTATTTTTTCCCTGTTCACCAAGAAATAGTTAAATCTGGTCTATGTGTGTGTGACTGACAATGAGAGAATTATCAATTCAAGTCATAATCAGTTTGGGGGCAACCCCTCAATGTTAAAAATATCCCTTTTACATGTTTTATGAGGGATCAATATCAGTTATAATATATTTGTTTGTACAAATGTTGTATAAAAGATCTCATATTTTCTCAAAGAACTATATATCTATCTGGTATTAAATGGTCAAAGTATGTCCAAGAATTTTGTAATATTCCTGGACTTAAACCATATTAACACATTTACTTCAACAGTTTAATATTATTCAAAACAAGTGGACCCCTCTTTTAGAAAAAGTTGTTTAAAATATGATGTAACTCTCCTCTTTTTTAGTACAAAAGTTTTCAAAGGTTTTGTATAGAAGAACTATACAAATCCTTGGTATTTCTATTTTCTTTTCTACATCAATAAAAAAAACCTTATCTGATGGAGGGTTGTTCTCAACCTGATTATAACAAACACAGGTCAAAGTACGGCCTTTTACACAGGGCTTTGATACAGACCAAACAGCAAGCTATAAAGGACCCCAAAATTATAAGCATACACAATTCGAACAGGAAAACCAACGGTCTAATTTATATATATCCAAACAGGAAAATACCAATTATGAACAACATCAACAAACGATAACTGCTGAACGACAGGCCCCTGAATCAATCAGGACAGGTGCATAAACATGCAGTGGCTATAGATAGTTTTGTTTCGCCAGCATACAATATAATTGCAGTTGAAGGCAAATCCTTCAGAAGTTCTTTGTACTTTATTCTAACAACGAACATGTTTTGATAGGGAATATAAGTAAGGGGGAAAGAAACCAGTTGTTTGTTCTTAACAGGTATTTCCGCGCTGTTATAAATTTATATCGGAGCACTCCCTCTTTGGATAAATAGGTTTCATGCTGAAACAAATATTCTCACAGATATTTACACCTTGCGGTGGGGTGGTTTTATGTTTAAAGTCGTTATATACAGGTTAGACTGTGATTTTAAAACAAATGTTGATATCTTTTTATAATATTTACTTAAACAATGGTGCTGGAAATGGACATGATTACATTTTCGGATGCAGGAAGTGGGAATTACAAAAAAAATAAAAAAATTCTGTTTTGAAAAAAATAGGTGCGGGCAGGTCCGTCGAACAAGGAATCAAATTAGCTGGCCTTACAGGTTAGTAGCAGTCTACCATCTATACATGTCAGACAGAAAATAAATGGTTTCACAAATGTGGAAATAAATAACAATTTGTTAAAGTAAACCATTATAGGTCTAGGTACGGCCTTCAACACAGAGCATTGACTCACACCGAACCGCAAGCTATAAAGGACCCAAAAAATTAGTAACTTAAAACCGTTCAAATTTATAGTATTATTTTGTTTTATTTTTATGTCAAGTATCACAATACTAACCTTTACAAGGTTTGGTTTAGCAACTGTAACACAGGAAGTGTATTTTTCACTCAAGGGAGGAAACCCTACTTCCATCTTGCATTTAAAACTTCCTGGTTTACTGTTGAATACTGTTGACTGGGTACACCAAGGAACAAATTCTGTATACTTTTCAACATCAGCAACAATCTCATACATCTGTTCCATGGAATACCTTTAAAATATAATGAAAATTATAATGCTGTACTTTCAGATTTTTTTCTGATGTTTTTATTATTGTAAAAAGTTAATCAGATTTGGTTTAACTGCTTATAGATTTTGGAAGCATTACTTGTTAAAAGTATTCAAAGAAATCATGATAACTAATTTTGCATTTTTTACTATGTTTCAACAATCCCAATAATTTTCAAAATAAAATGTATTTATTTCAATATTCTTTCCAGTCTTCTACAAAATTCTTCAATATGTTTTTCTGTCCTGATTTATAGTATATTTCATGTATTTGTCCCATTTTGATTTTGACATCACTGTAAATTTTAACTAAATATAATAGACTTGCTGTTCTCAGGGTTACAGAAACAGACAAATAGCCAGATATGTCCTAAACTGAAATGTCAGAAATAGTCAGACTGCGATTAAGTCCAAAATTCATTTTGTTTCGAAAAAATGTTGGTCATTCCATTGTGTTTAGGTTGCCAATTGGCTTTTATTTTTGTTAAGAAATGCTTTTACGCTAATATGACTGCCATTTGAGTAAAATATAATCATCCTAAGGGCCCTCTTATTAATCCTATTATTAATGCCTCTGCAGGATATTGGCTAATGGTTTTCATTTCTTTATTTTCCTATCACACTGCACAGAATGTGATACCAAAAAAAAACCTGTTTATTTGATTGGGTTATCCATATAAAGATGATATTACAGCATTTCCTTTAGCTATTCTTTAGGTCATAGATATAGGAAGATGTGGTGTGAGTGCCAATGAGACAACTCTCCATCCAAATAACAATTTAAAAATTAAACCATTATAGGTTAAAGTACGGCCTTCAACACGGAGCCTTGGCTCACACCGAACAACAAGCTATAAAGGGCCCCAAAATTACTAGTGTGTAAAACCATTCAAACAGGAAAACATGTACATTTCATTCATTGCAAGGGACATATATGTGATTTCTTCAATAAAATACAAAACACTCATACTTTTCATCTGACAATCTTCTTTATGACAAATTTTATTACATTCTGAGGGGTACACAAAGCCTTAAAATGTCTGATGTTAAAGAATGACACATGTAAAGGACAAATGACAGCATACAGAATGTATTAGTAATCATGGTAATAGAAATAACAAACTTGACGAAGGCTCATTTATTATTATATATTGAAATTAAATAACTCAAATTGATATCAAGCAATATCCAATTTTCACTTGTTATGAATAAAATTGAGATTGGAAATGGGGAATGTATCAAAGAGACAACAACCCGACCATAGAAAAAACAACAGCAGAAGGTCACCAACAGGTCTTCAAAGTAACGAGATATTCCTGCACCCAGAGGCATCCTTCAGCTGGCCCTATTAACATGTGTTCCTCACACCTGACAGATGTGATAAAGCTCAGAACTAATCATGTTAATGTTATACAGAAACCATATTCCATGAGAATACAGGTATACTATCCCTTTTTTATTTAAAACTAATCAGCAAATACAATTGCCAATTATTAATAAAAGGTATTAATATGTATGTATTATTAAACTATTTCAGCTTTAAAGGTAACCAGTTTATAAAATTATGATGTGTTGCAAAACTCACCATTATTATCATATCTAATTACTCTTTAGCTGTTTTCTAACGTGTCAAAACTTGTGCGAGTGTTGTTTTTTTTATAACATTTTTACTGGTTATAATGATTTACCCTAGCAGTCTCCTCTCTGAATAGTCTTTCCTCTTGTTAGTGGAGGTGCCTGGTAACTTTGGTAGTTGAAACAAACATCTTTGTTGTGTGAGGCATATATCATCATGGCTGAAACATGGTATTGTTGGGTAGCAGGCTAAAACTGCAGTTCTACAAAAAAATATACTCATTGAGGGGAGGGGAAACAAACATGTATTTTTTTGTTTGCCCAAGTTAAAAACACATAAGTGAAATAAATATAATGAAACAGGCTATTTAAAAATGTTTATCATCTTGATTATCATTGGAACAAAAATAAATGACATGGGAAATTGTTGGCATTATTGTCATCTGTCAGCAGCCACATTTTGATGAACCTGAGCACTTGAGATCACCCCAAGTTTTTGGTGGGATTCATGTTGCTTAGTCTTAAGTTTTCTATGTTGTGTCTAGGACTGTACTATCATTTGTCTGTTTGTCTTTTTATTTAAGCCATGGCGTTTATTTTCTATCAATTCTTTTTATTTTTCGCCATGGCATTTATTTCTATCTATGAGTTTGACTCTCCTTCTGGTACATGTATCTTTCGTCCCTCTTTTAGAAAATCAAAATTTGCAATATAGGAGAAGCCCAGCACAGTCACTGATTCATGTGCAGTTTAAGAGTTTGGGAGAAATTGGGTTAAAATAATTATAAAAGGGTTTATGTATTTTACATAAAGATTCTGAGAACAGCTAAAGAATACACCTTATCGCTATTTGACCGTCATTACTAGATATCACACAAGTTCCCGTAAAATGTTGATGTCATAAAACAAAATATCTGATGCCACAATGGATAAGTGATTGTTGTATGGGTCAAAAGTTCAAGCAGCCGGGTCAGCCGGGATTAACCATAAGGTGTATGGAGTTACATGTTTAGTTATACAAATAACTCAGAATTTTACTATCTCAGTATCTGACAGTTTACAATTGTATTCTAGTTCCATGAGACTTTTCAGATTATACTTTTATTGAAATTTGCTGCTTTTAAAATGCTTAAAGATTTTATTTTTAGTTTTGAACTTAGTTTATTATGTAAATCTTTAACAAATTATTGAGAAAAAAATAAAAATGAAATGAATACAGGATTTATAATAACTTTTCTGAAACAATTCTGATTATTCATTTTAATTCATTACTTATCAAAAGATGTCTATTATAAATACTATTTTTTTACATACTTATCTAAATTACTTTCTCTCTTAATTTGCCTAAATACTCGGCAAAATATTGTCCCTGGTCGAGTCAGGTTTCGTAAAGTTGCCATTCATAATTAATGACCTTGACCTCTTGCAATAACTTCCGGTTTTTGTTCGTCGGCTAACGTTTTGTTGAATAAAGGATAGATTCCTCGAGCGCAAGCAGTACTTGAGCTAACAGATAAGCAATTTTAAATATAAATTAAAAATGATAGAGTGTGGTCATTCTTAACCAAAACGTAGTGCCTACGGTGGTTTGTTAAAAATATAATGAAATAAAAAGCCTCAAGGTACACATTTTGATCAGGAAAAAACATCATTATGTCATATTAAGAAGCTAAACTAAACTATAGAAATGTAAAATAAAATACGAGAAGATAGCTCTAAGAACATTCTTTGAGAATATTAAAGGAAACAAAAGGGTCACCATACGTTTTTCTGGATAATATATATTATAATAGCAATATTTCATGTAGTTTCCTTCACAAAATGCACTATTTTAGAGTTGCCCACCCTTAATATGCCCAATTAAGAAAACATTTTAAAAAAATCAAGCAAAACCAATCTATGTTTGCAAAAGATCAATATTTATAAGATGAAATATAATTAATTTGTTTAAAAAAAAAATGTATAATAGTTATCTGCATTTTTGCATCAAAGTTTGCTAACTTGATTTAAAATTTGGGCCTAAGATTCCCTCTAATTTACAATCCAAGATGGTGAAAGACACCCATACAGTTACTACCTTTTGTAGCAGTGCTACTTATTTAATTTTATATTCATATATTTTTTTTTAATTTCGCCGTGGGATTTTAAGTTTTCATCTTTGCTCTTTAATATTTCATATGTGCTTTATGTCATAATTTTGCTTGAAATTATTTAATTAAATAAATTATTTATTTTCACCATAAAACTCTGTGGAGCTATTTTTTTTAATTGTTTCTAGTCAGTGTAAATCGATTCAAAATACAATTTTCGTTTATGCCTTCGAATACTACGTTCGTCGGTTTTTACTTGGACTTCAGTATGTACAAAAAGAGATTTATCCTGCCAAATTGACTTTAATCTTCGGAGACTGCAGCTGTTAACAGGAACCACCTGTTTTTAATCCAATTTAATTGCACTTGGGGGGCAATGGGTTTAACTGTTATGCTGTTATGGGGCAATTTAATTCTTTGTTATTTGTTATTTTGAAAATATATTTGCTTTAAGCTTTTATTGTCTTATTCTTTGTTAGCTGTTATTGGGCTTTTAGTTTTTTTTATATCTGTTATTGTGATAATGTAGTTGCTGCTAACTGTTATTTAAAATTGGAATGTTAGCATTTTTTTACAGTCAATATTCGTTAATTTATAAATTGAAGATCATTGGACATTGGGGTCTACCACTACTAATATGTTTGTCCCGTATTCAGAGAAGGATTCCATTAACATGTACCCATCACAGAAGTGAGGTCCAGGACAATTCAAGTATATATCATGATTATTCTTTGTAATAAATTCCATATTTTTTATGAATGTGTATTTAGAATTATCTTAATTTTTTGTATGAGAATAATGTTCCTTGTTTCCCGTACGAACATATTAAATTAAAACTATTCTTAATATGACAAAAAGGAAAACATATGGCCAGGAATATCTGACAAGGATCTCAATTAAGAACTAGGTCCTAACAACCACTTAACCTTTTACATAATATGATACATAGACTCAGCTCTGTGATTCTTTTCAAAGCAGAACCAAATGCATTGTACAATGAAAGTTCCAACCATGTACTTGGGTCCAAAGCTGCACATAACTCATTCCAAACAAAGACTTATTTCAAGCCGTTGTTTCCCTACTAAACTATGTATTCTACTTACTAGTGCACTAGGTAAAATCAAAAACGTCGGCTGAAAAAAATTGTTCAAATAAGGCCTTTGAAAATAGTGGAATAAATTGCTTTTGGAGTTTCAAAATTCGTTCGAAGTACTTAATAAATTGCATGCTTATAATTGGTGCTTTTGATTTTTCTACCCTATATACCACTTTGCCTCATAGTCATATTAAGAAAAATTCACACACCTCATTAGATGGTCATTTAGAAAAAGTCAGAATATTCAAACTCTTTTAGGTCATTTTGTGTATTAGCAACTAAGGGAGCAGTCAATATATATAAGCAATACTCCAACGTTTCATGACAACTGCTGAGTTATTTTTGAAAACTAGAAAATACGACCTTTTTCTAATGCATAAAATCCCTTAACTTAATAACATAAAATCTGAGCGATTGTACAGTCAATAAAAATATCCGACATGGAGAAAATGAATATATTTGGATTTCTACTGGGACAATGGCTTTGAAACTTTCAAACAGGTAAGACTATATATCAGAAAAGGTACATGTGAAAATCCAGGTAGCAAACATTGATTTTTTGAATGTTTATATTTGAAATTTTTTATCGCTGTTGTGTGACAATTTTGATCGTTTTACACGGAGCTCCACCATTCTTAGGAAAACGTTTTGATGCATATATCTTTCTTATTATTTTATTGGTTCATATTTACATAAAGAATGTTTTAGCTATCAAAACTTGAAGCAGAAACGTTATATAGGAACATAAGAGTTCGTCAAAGTTTCCATCAAGCAACTTGTTATTTTTCGAATGTCGGAGCACCGCTTGACAGTCTCCCGAATGACAAAATTAATAGAAAACCGTACAGTTCCGTTACCACACTGTGAAGACCGAAATCATTTTAATATTTCATTTACTGTTATCTGTTTTTGTCCATTTTAATTCCTTATCTGTTATGAGCCAAATCAATTTGCTGTTTTGCTGTTATTGGGACCCCCTTGTCCCCTTTGTAAATACTGAGCACACAAGTTGACGTTTGTACATACAGCAGTATCTGCGTCACGTATGGATTTCTACTGCAGATCAATAGTATAGATGTAGATGTTGAAAAAAGTCAATACTAACAATGAACACTTCCCTATCCTGGATCTTGATATCTATATCTTTAACCGGAAGCTTAATACCAAAATTTTTGATAAAAGATACGATTTTCCATTTTCTATTCACATTATTTGTCAATTTTTAGATGGTGATGTCTCCTTGTCGCCATCGTATGGTGTTTACATGTCTATATCTCAACTTGTTTTATTCACTCGTGTACGTAACAACGTATATTTGATTTCAACGAAAGAAATCTCTTTATTTATAATTAAAATTTATTACACCACAGTTTTTGATATCACAAACTTGTCAAAATATTTACTACATTTTATCATCAGCACATGCAAGGACATCATTCGTAAATATTAATCAACATGCAGACATCTTATACGTTCAGGTATTTAACATCCCGCAATTTTTCATGGTAATATTCTTTACAAAGCACAAAAATGTCAGCCTTCACCTAAAAAGCTATCCAAACCCGTAAACAGACTTATTTGGAAAGGATATCGTAACGATACTGTTGTCAGGTCATTAAGGATTGCATATTTTGGTATTAATATTGATTCACTCATAGATCTTTGCATCGGAATCAAACATAATAATCAATAATGATAATCAATCAAATGATTATAAAACGGAAGATGTGGTATGATTGCCAATGAGACAACTCTCCATAAGATTTTTAAGAAAGTATCATTGTTCTTGGCCTAATGATCGGAAACTATTAAATATAAAACAAGCTTCTAGTAAGTCTCTTTAATACGATCAAATTATGTAATTATGTAAAAGCTGCATGGATTATTCGATCTCATATAGTCTCATAACTTTATATGTCATGTCATTGTGTTATAACTTTTGTTCTGTGCTGTTTATTCATGTTCTATATTATGTAATACATGTTGTTAATTTTGCCATAGCATGTCTATGCTTTTGCGATAAAGATGCATTAATTAATTAATTCATTCATTCGTTCATTCAAGAGACCAAATGGCACAAAAATTAACAACTATATGCCACCGTTCGACCATCAACAACGAGCAAATCCCAAACCGCAAAGTCAGCTATAAAAGGCCCCGAAATGACAATATAAAACAAGTCAAACGAGAAAACTGATGGCCTGATTTATGTACAAAAAAACCACCATAAGAACGAACTATAAAAATCAGTTGATAAAGGCTTAACCCATCAGATGGATAAAAAAAACAAGTCATGGGAAGTGGCCGGGTACTTGTACATCCTAACGGTGTCTTCCTTAAATGTCAACATTTTATATGTGAACTATTCCTTGAATGCCAACAAAAATATTTCAATAGATGTTTATATATTAATAACGATAGGTGTTTTAGAACTATAAGTATATATATAAAAGTATAAAAAATAAGTGAACCAGATAGAATTGCAACATTTTATTACTTTTTGATAAGAAAAAAGTTAAAAATTATTATGAATTTTCAAGAAATAAAGAAAATTAAAACATTTTTATTACTTTTTATTAAAAAAAAAGATATTTTGGGAATAGAAGTGTTTATTTACAAAGACATATTAGAAATGTTATTTTTTTTTTAGTAAAATACAGATATTTCTAAAAAAAAAAAAAAGAATATTAATTCAATTCCATTTCATTTTGAATATTAAATTAGTTAATATAAAATATATGAAGATTTCAATTGGACAATTTGTTAAACTTCATCAGAAATTGATTGAGTAAATTTGATATAAACTTCAAAGCTGGAAAAATAAACAGGTTTCGATTTTTTTTTTTTAAATAGCGTTACAAGAATTCTGATGAAAAAATTCTTAAGGTTCTATTTGTCTCATTGTCTGGCTTATTTTGTTGTTGTCTATGCTTCCAATGTGAATGTATAGGATCGCTATGTCTCCATTTTGCCACATATTCCACAGGCTCAACAAAAACAGCAAGGGGGGAATGTTAAAATTTTTGTTTAACTGCAGACTGTATGAAATATTAACTGGAAGAAAAATTATGTCAATTAACAAGTAAAAGATGGAATATAAAACAACAGAAAATAAATATTTATACCAAATGTTAGTCTAGATACTAATTTTGATCATAAACAACCGTTCTGTCCAAGTTTGGCACAAATCAATGACAGTTTGAGAAGGTTAATGAAAATCTTAAAACTTAAAACACAGAACGAATATGTGCGGAGGTCGCCGCCGCCCATGCACTACGACGGAATGTAAGATGCCTATGTTCGACAAATGTCAAACGTGCTCGTCAAAAAGGGTGCAATATTAAAAACAAGAAAAATATCCGTACAAACTGAACAAAATTAAAATAGTTTATTTAGATATTTACTTGTTTTTAATATTGCACCCTTTTAGTAATCCAACACGAGATACAAAGTTTTAAGAAAATCAATCAAGTAATGTGGGAGACTATTACAGCACACACAACCATATAAATCATGATTGAAAAGAAGTCCATTTGTGCAAACTGGATGTCACGACAATTTGCACATGTTGACTTTTTGATTTAAATCTTTTAAAGTTTTATATTAAGATAATCCATATTTATTCAAGTACAATGTAGTAACAGCAACACATGATTTTCGAAAACTTGTTAAACATGAACTTTTTATAGCTACATGTATTTACCTTTCTCAGTTTCTGTTTAATAAGTATGATTGTTTAGATAGATAGGCATGCATTTTTGTTGTGATAACTACTTGCACCTATTCCTTGAACGCAAACATAATTTTACAGTTAAATTGTCAGTACAGTACTTTGACCTATACATAATGGTTTTTCACTTACAAATTGTGACTACGATGGAGACTTGTTTCATTGGCACTCATACCACATCTTCTTATATCCATTTTGTAGTTCTTTTCTTTTTGTCACAGTGAACAAAAGCATATAAAGAAGTGAGGATTTTCTGTGACGTGAATGTCAACGTATCCCACAAGTGAAATATAGATAAATCCTGATGAATTGAGCCATGCCAACTCGACCAACTTATTTAAAATAGAAAAAAATGTCAACTGAATAATAATTTGATTAATTTTCGTTTTCTTGTATTCTGTGTATAAGATTAATATTCAGTTAAGTGGGACGAGTTGGTAGACCTGAAATTATATTTTCTTCTAGGTTTTTACATTTTTTCATTAAGTGGGGCGAGTTGGCAGCAGAAAAAAAATTAACGGGATTTACCCCTTTTCACAAGTGGGTGCTTTTTTAAGAAGTGGGGCGAGTTGTTAAATCAGTTTGGGGCGAGTTGTTAAATCAGTTTGGGGCGATTTGTTTAGTGAGGTGGGGAGATTAAAAAAAAAATGGGTCGAGTTGGTGAAAAAGGGGCGATTTTGTGTTGACAATTCGCCAAAAGGGGCGAATTGCCTGCTTCCGTTTGTTAATTGAAATCTACAATTTATTCATATATAGACCTGCAAAATGGCTGCAACAACAAGAGAAGGTTTTTATGCAATTTTCCACTATTTCCCTAGAAATCTTATATGAAACAACCCCAAATGTAGCAATTTGACATTTTAGTTTGATATAGATATAAATAAACATTAACAATACCTGGCTTAGTGTTGCAACTTAAAACAACACATGTGTTTTTTAAGGTTTAAGATTTCATTTTCGAATTCTCAAATCTTGTCATACTACATTGTTGTTATTCTTAGCAGTGCCCTTTCAAAGTGGCTATCTTCCAATCCATATCAAATTCTATTTTAACTCTCTGTGATTCAGAGAGAATCTTCACCATCAGAAGATGTGCGGATAAACAGAATACACCTTATGGCTTATTGCTATTTGTCCCCCATTACTGGATATCACACAGGTTTCCGTAAAATTTTGACTTCATAGGACAAAATAGGTGACGTCACAATGGAAAAGTGATTGTTGTTGACGTCAAAAGTTCAAGCGGCAGGGTCATCTGATTAGTAAAAAGGTGTATTTGTCAGCCATTACTGGATACCACACAGGTTCCCCTACAATTTTGATGTCCTAAAACAAAATATCTGACGCCACAATAAAAAAATGTGAATGTTGTTTGCGTCAAAAGTTCAAGCAGTCGGGTCAGTCAGGATTTAGCGATAAGCAGTGTTCTCCCCAGGATTTTTGGATAGCACCAGGGTAACGCGTGACGAAATGAGTTTTACAGTATTTTGTGTCGCGTTGCGTCGCTTATTTTTTTCTTGTTACTTTTTGTCATTACCTGTTTGCCTTTGTTTTGTTTACTGTGGTACTGTTTTGTTGGACTTTGGGTCAGAAAAAGTAAATCAATAAACAGTTTGTATACTTTAATATCTTTGAAGAATAAATAAAAGAAAGCACAATTAGTCTTTAAGCTAAAGTCACTTCTTATATTTTGATCAAGCCATTTTGTCCCGATACTTGTAGTTACACTACACATTCCCCATGTTAGATTTCACCATAACAATGAACTTTGAACAAGATTTGGATACAGAACCTTCAGTAAATTAAAAACTATTTTCCATAGTTTTAGACCTGATTCTTTTAGACAACAACAAATTTTTTTAATGGTTAATACTTTGTTACTGACATGGAGAATACTTTATAAGAGTTATCTATTCACAAAGCTATAGTCCTGCATGGAAAGGTATTAGAGTTAACTATAGCCACACTTTTAAAATACCTATTTATTATAATATGTCTGTGCATCAATATTGGTATGATTCTCAAAAATAATTTGCAAAACATTTTTGTTGGTATGTTCTAAGAATGTTTTAATCCTTAATGTAACATTCTAATATAATTTTACATTCAATTTGTACTTTATTTTTACTTGCAATGAGAAATTATATGTGAGGAGCATTTATTTGTAAATAATTACATTAGATGTATGTTTCATTATAATACGATATTCTGATTGGCTAACTGTACATCACATGTTATTCCGTAAGCAATTGCATGAGACAATAACATTTATCATTCATGGCGACACGAGGTCCCACAATAAAGTGCACAGGTGAATTAAATAAAACTTGATAAAAATCGTGTTTTCATGATCCTAGCTAAAAAAATGTTATTATAAGTATTGAATGCTTTTTTTTGTAATTTTATAGGGTTGTAAAAGCGTTGACCGTTCGTACATTTTTAGAATGAAGCGCTTCCGCGCTTCATACAAAATGTACTTCGGTCAACGCTTTTACACCCCAATAAATTTACAAAAAGAAGCATTCAATTCTTAATTAGCAAAATCAGGGGAAGTAACTCCACAATTAATTCCTAAAAGGCAAATTATTTTGACTTGAGACTGGCGTAATAGGGTTCATTAACAAATGTCTGCTTGTCCCTCACAAGTCTGTTATTACACTTATGATCTCTTAATTTATTAAAACACAAAAGAATCATGTACATCAATTAAATCCAATCATCAAGGTTAACCTAAACAGGTAAATCGATCACGTGGTGTAAACAATCTACTTGTCAATACTGGATTAAACTGGTTAGAACTGGTCAATTTTGATGTAAAGTTGAAGTCATCTGAAACTTTACCGATTTTAATACGATTTTTTTAACAAAAACTTTAGCACCACGGAGAAAAATTATACATCGTGGCAAGAACGATACCACCGCGGTAGAAAATTATACATCGCGGGCCCGTGGTCCTTTAAGGGCCTGGGGAGAACACTGCGATAAGGTGTATGGACAGGGCTGTTGAGACCGCATAAGTTATAACCAGTTCAGCCATCGGTCATTTGGCTGTAGTACTAGCTACATGTATTGCAATTCAGCAACACTATTATTTTCCATCAAGTCATGCATCATGTTTTTAGACAGAAGAATGTTCTTGAAGGGACATTATTTAGCATAGTCATTTTATTAGAATTGTAGACAGTTCGGCACCCAGACAAATCGGTACCCGGACAAATCGGCACCCGTGAAAGACAAATCGGCATCCAGAAAAATCGGCACCTAGACAAATCGTCACCTTACATAGATAAATCGGCACCCTATAAATTATATATCTTTGATCTATATATAGTGAACCAAAAATTAAAATTTCCTGGCACTGTTTATGTATGAGGGCATTTTGCGTGTTCAGCAATTATGTTTGAGTGTTGTTTATTTGTCTCCTGCACTATTTATAACATTATTGTTTCGTTTCTAGGTATTTACTCATTATGGCTTGCACACGCTGTTATGTTTAAGGCTTTTAATATTAAAACAATAAAATATTGTTTTCAAGTATTGTGTTATCTCAACAGATGTAAGGATCAAACGAGAACACAAGCTGCAAACACAAGCTATACACTTTTGATCTCTATTGAGGAATTGTTAGATTTAAACATAAAATACTGATTGATGCATAACTACAATTAATTATGATTTAATTTAATAATGTTTATTCAAACAATAACTATCAACAACATATCTAACAATCAATTATGATTTAATTAAATTATGTTTATTCGTACATAATCTTTAAGAGCTGAATTAAATGATGATTATTCTTTTTGTAATGCATATTTTATATACAAATTATAATATCTATGCAACAATTCTTTAATTTTTGATAATACATTTATTTTTAAAAACGAGGTGCCGATTTGTACGGATACCGAAATTTCCAAAATGGATGCCGAAATGTCTTCGGACTTGGGTGCCGATTTGTCTGGGTGCCGATTTGTCTTGTTACCATTTTATTACAAGGATACACATGGATCTGCCTACTGGAGAGCATGAATTTCATTACAAAATTGTGGTACCATGATTTCCAGAGGATTACAAGAACTAATTAATATCCCCAGGACAAATTGATTTTTCTCTAAAATATGATGTTAAACGACTTAAAAATAATATTTAAGGTGGTATGGGAGTCTAAAATAAAAATGATAGAATTTGTTCATACTTTGCCAAAATGTAGTATCTATTGATACATGTTGAAAAATATTATAAAAATGATAGGTCACCGTGCATTTTTTCAAGCTACGGGTCGTGACAAAATGACACATTTTGTATGGATTATACAGGAAAAAACACCATTTTGTGAATAGAAACTAAACGAAATGATAGAATTGTAAGATAAATTAGGAAAATATAGCTTTCAAACAATGCTTTGATAATATCAAAAGAAAAGATAGGGTCACCGAGCGTTTTTTCCGGCTAAAATACAAAGTAGGAAAATTCCATGAACAATCCAACAGAAAAAGCACTATTTTAGAGTTACCTCCCCTTAAAATTACAATTTCAAAATATTTAAAAACAACCAAAAGTAATATACACTTGTACATATATTTATATTTATAAGTTATATTCTTATAAATTGGATCTTTTAAATGTAAAAACACATGAAAAATCTGCAAACTTGCATCAAATTTTGCTAATTTGATAGAAAATATGGACCTTAGATTCTCTGTTTTTTACAATCCAAGATGGCGAAAGACACCCATACCACCTTAAGTATTTAATTTAAAGATATTAGTTGTGATTACTGAAGTGCAATATAAATTCAGGAAATTGACAAGCATGATAATGCCATGTCTTGTAAGTTAACTGCAAATTAATTGTTGAAAACAATATGGCAGACGTAATTATTCAAAAGGCAGACAACTTGTGTATATATACCAATCCATTTCTTGAAATTAATATTGAGTATTTACAATTAATACATCTGAGACCTTATAATTAAACAAGTTTAAGCATTATAACACAATGTAAAATCATGACGTACATGTATGACTGCCAATGAGACTACTCTGCACCAGAAACCAAATGACATACAAAGTGAACTACTTCATGTACTTAGTGAAAAAATATAAAAACTTAACTGTTTGTTAAATTGCATCAAATAAAAAGGGGTAAGTCCAAGTAATTTTTCTGACAACATGGACTATCCATTTGAAAACCCTACTCAAATTTTAACATACAAATGTTTCAAAAATTAAAATGAAGATATTTATTTCAGAAATTGAAGAACAAGTTCGAAATCTTCAACAAAAGAAAAAGAAGCTCCAAGATGGAGGGGCAGATGAAGAAGACGAGGCAAACAAAGTTGGTTTGGGAGCAGAAGGCCATTATGATACAGATATTTACAGTGCACATGGGAAGTTTGAAGGATACGTCACATCTATTGCTCCAAATGAAGAATTAGATGTAAGCAATATTTTTGTGATTTAAACTTTACGCAGTTTTATTTAAAGTTGGTTATGTGTGTTTTTTTATAATATAGGTCAGCTTTATATAGCTTTTAACCTAACAAATACTTTTTAGTTTTATTAATGAATTTACAGCTTTCAAAGTATGAATGCTCATGTACACAATTTAAAAAGGATGATGGTAGAATATACTAAAGCAGATATCATATCCATTTTATTGTGACAAGGAACTCAAATTGTGTAACTTTCTAATAGCTGATGGATTTTTCTCTACCTTAAAGTTGTTTCATTGTACTTTTTATATTTGCAGGATGACGATGATATTGGTGCAGGATATCCAAAGCGAGGCTCTTCATATACAGCGCCATTAAATTTCCTAAATGACACAATTAATGATAAGGTAAGAATTAATTTAAAAATTACTAATGCTACAAAAGAAGCACAGAGCAAACAAAAAAGACTCCTTAGTTTATAGTACAGTCCATTGACACAACTTCTTTTATGAATAGAAAATCATTTTGCATTTTTGAAATAAACAACAGTGTAATGTATTTGAATAATGTAGCATATTAATCTATTGCAATAAAAAATCATAATATCTAATAAATTTGTAGATTTAGCTAACTAAGTCCTTATATTTGTATAAAGTAACATTCATATATAGTGGAAAATAGAATGTTGATTCAGCTACAATTAAAAATTGCTTGCCGGTCCCTCTCTGTGATTACCATTAGATAACGCTGGTTCATTTCCCAATCAATCTATCATCAAGAGAAGATAATTAATTCGATTTACATTCATAGTCTTTTTCAAAAATGATGAACAGTTCTTTATATTAGTATGTAATCATTTTAAACGTTTCAAATTTATGAAATTATATTCGAACATCAATGTTTTTGATACACCAATTACAAAAACTGAAATATATTGAATTGATACACTTTGTAATTATTCAAAATTATATTAGAAACGTAAACTTAATTATAAAATAATGATCCTGTTAAGGGGAGAGAAAACTTTTTCGAATTGACACATAATACAATGAAATGTCACTCTTGCATACACATGGCACATCAATAGAATATTTTAACTGCGCAATCGTTCGCCACCTTCAATGATGATTCTAAATTATAAATATAACCAAAAGTTGTTAATCTATAGATAGTGAAGACTAATGAAAGCTAACCCACTGTAAAAATATTTTTTTGCAATTTTTTTAAACTTCCTCAGAAAAATGCTCGAGCCACTTGACTTTCAAAGCTCAAAATTAACGATTTTACACAATATTTGAATAAAGTAGTTAAAGATTATTCGCTTCTCAAAGTCATGTGAAAGTGTAAGACGCAATAAAAATCGTATGCTTGCACCTTCCTACCGAAATAAGGATTTAATTAAGTCCTGAACATTTCGACATTTCTTTGTATATTTATTACAAAACCGGTTTTAACCAAATCACAAGTACGTGTTACGATCCGACTAAATACCTATTTCCCGATATGGTCAGGTAAAATTGCTAAATAATGGACGAATTTTATTCAAATGTTTATTATTATGTTATCCCCACATTCAATAAAGTCAAAGAGGTAAAATAGCATTTCTACAAAGTATTCATTAATATTGAAGAAACCTGAAAGCAATAGGATTATTAATGGTGTCTTATCACATTCACTGCTTAAAAAGATACACAACAAAAAAAATAATGAAATTATTTATTTTCGTAGTATGTACATTTGAGTACTGTGATTATTTTTGGAAGATACATTAAAAACAACATTGAAAACAAGTTTATTTTTACTTTCAGGACTTTGATCCAATGGCAGAACACCGTGCCCCTAAGATTGCAGATAGAGAAGGAGAATATCGAGCTAGGATGCGGCAAAGAATTATCTCTCCTCCACGTTATGATCCTTTTGCTGACGGTGGGTGCATTTCTATATCACTCCTATATTGATAATGTTAGGGTTATCAAGCATTTACATAAAATAACACATGAACTTCATCATGTTCATTATGAAAATTTTGGCTGTATGAATTAAAAACAATGGCTTCATGTAAAATTTATACCAAAGATACAAATTTTATAGAAAAAAAAGTTTCAAAATGAACTAGTTCATAGGTGATTTGTTGTAAATGCTTTTTGGAAAAATTACTGGACATATTTGCTATGATAATTTGAATTGAATGAACCAACTATCCTAAAATTGCTGTTATTCTTACAAATGAATTTTTAAGAAAAATATTTATTTCATACCTCAATTTTTATTTTTTATGAACCTTTTTAAAATTAGGAAAGCAAAGCATTATTTTGAAAATTAAAAAAAATATATAAAACAATGCACCTTTTTAGTAGCAGCACCTGCAATTGGAATGTTGGTTTCCATTCTTTTTTTATAAAATCAATATCAGTTGTTAATACTTGTGTGCATGCTTAAATTAGAATTGTCATCACTTTGTGAAAGGTATTATCTTGTTAACTGAAGCAAAGATCTTCTTGCACATTATCTTAATTATTTGTTTAATGTGGTATTAAGATGTACAAGACTTTTAAATTTTTTTGTAAAAAATAGTACCTAGATGTCAGAAGTTTGCTTTAATTAAAAAAAATATTAAGTTTCAGGTGGTGGGTGTATATGTCCATTAGACCTGTCCATATACTTCAGTTTCATTGGAAGTATATTGATAATTTTCAGTTAAAGAGTTTGATAACCATTTCAACAGTCTTAAAATTTGCCTTTTAACAAAATCATCATATAATATGTGCTATGATGATAAAAAAGTAGTGAGAAATTAAGAAACTGAATTAACTGTTAAATCCATAAAAAAATGTATCTACTCTGGGTATATCTTATTCCCTCAAATGTATCTTATATGAAAAATAGAATTTATTGTTTGGAATTATCCTCTCAAAATGATCCTTTTGGCTTTTATATGTCGAGGGTAGTGATAATAACAACCAAGAAATAGGGCCTTCATTGGGTGTTTTCTTTACCTGGGTCTTCTGTTTCCAAAAGAATAGTTAATTGGTCTTTTGAAGATTTTGTTTTAATAATTCTTGATAACACTGACAGTACACAAGGAGGTGATAGATGACTCCTTTAGCTTTTTTTCCAAGTTCAATTTCTACTTCTATTCCCCTGAACTCAAACCCTCCCTTGCTGTTATATGACATTGACATGATTATATTATTGTTTGTTGATACATGACATATTTCTGTAGCACACAATAATTATCTGTAAGTTACAAGAGTCGAAAAGATTCTAATCTAAGTTATCTTTCCTTTCTAGCGCCAGAGAATCAGTGTGGAGCTGCCTGTTCACGGACATCCATGTTAAAATGAGGTTGTTACACCTCAAGTTATACAATCAAACATAATCTTGATGATTAAGCATTCAAAATTTTATTTTGTTTTTTAAAGATCATTAATAAAATTCAATAAGTAATGAGATAACGGAGTCATTCTAATTTGAATAATCTGAATAGTTTTCTACTTATTTTTTTTAATACTAAATTCTGAAGAAAAAATCATGTGAATCTTATGGTTTTAAACTAAATGAATTAATTTAGTAAACTTTGGGATTGATAAGGAAAACAAACTGCATGTCCTTCTCTTTTTTGATTTTTTTTCAAGAGAAAGCCCCAAATTTTGTGTATATGTTGTGTGTTAGAAAGTCATACTATATTAATATGAGACTAATTTTAGGCTTATTGGAAGCAGGTTTCCATGGTGATAGATATAAGAAGATGTAAAGCGTACGTATGAGTAAAAAAAAGCTTAAATGTGTTCTGAATCTGCACCTGACAAAATTGCTGTAATGATAACATGAAGAAAAAAAATCCAAGAGGAATTGCAAACCAAAAAGAAGAAAGCTTTTAGTTAATAATTGAAATATTACTATATATATAAAAAGTATTTTTCAAAATATATTTTTAAGTCGTTTGTCAATAAATTTTCATAAAATTTTGTCATTTTAATATCAAAATTTTTATTCTGTGTTAATTTTTTTTTTATACAATTTGTAATGTCAAAAATAAAACTTTATATTACAAATACCTAAAAATTTCATTTCCAAGATAAGACAATTTCTAATTTTAACAAGAGGCTTTTTAGTTTCACTTTTAGGAAGTTAGTTTCAAATTGTCATCAAACAATTTACTTTCATCATTTTATGTTTCTGTTTATTTCAATTTATGTAATTTCATATAGTAATATGTTAATTTTGCTGAAATTTATATCCAAAAGAATCTGTTATCATTGCAGTACCTGAACAGCCTACAACTTGGAAAAAAGGGGGTATGATTATAATAGTAGGTGAAAATCATATTAATCAAAAAGTTATGTGAATGTTTTTTTGGGGCATCATAAGGCTTTTAGGGCATCTTTAATGTAAACAAAATATTTTTATTTCTTTTGTTTGAAAAAATATAATTCCTGGTTTGAAACAAGTTATAGGTTGTTCACCTTGTCACGGTGTTTAAGACATTTTTGTGAATCTCTAAGTGAAAAAGTAAGTTTAAAATACTTTAATTTGAATAACTTATTTATTTTACTAATTTCTTGTATGTCACGGCTCATGTCGTGACATTTCTTTTTATATATTACAGGTGGGAAAACTCCAGACATGAACGCTCGAACATTCTCTAAAGTCATGGTCAGTCAACAGTTGGATAGAGAAAAGGTAAAGATAATTGAGGGATTATGTATTGAAACAGTTACTTTTTTTAAGGCCAGTAGTAGTCCTGATAGACATATTTCTTTTTAGCACATACATCTAGAACCATGACAGCTTTTTTTATCACTTTGCATACGTGCTACTGTAGTCTGCCTTACTTATATTTTCAACTTAATGGCAGCACAATTAATTGTAATGCATTTTCCATAGAGCTCCATTGGTGTTTCAAATTTTATTTCTTGATGAATACACAATTTAGAAATAATAGGTTGCAGTTCCAGATTCTTGAAATGGCAATGTTGTATTACAGCCAAAACAATTGTACATGGTCAAGTGGCAAAAGTTGTCATAACTTTTGAATAATTTGATAACTACACTTCAGATCTAAAGGGGTAACTTGCAAACAAAATTTGTAGATTTCATTATGATGAGACTCACAATACCATCTATAAATACCAATAAACATAGAGTCATACAGAAAGATGTCTTGTTTGATAAGTATTGACTTTTAATTGATTAAGCTTGCTACGTACACATCAAGAGATTTACCTTGTAGTTAGAGAAACTATTTAGGTAAACAAAACAATTATGTTTTAAAATTTTTCCTTCTAATTTTAAATTGAATATCACAAAACATTTCCTTTTTATAATAAAAAATCCATTAGTATTCTCTAAGTTTGTATTTGTAATTTGTAGAAACTTCTGGAGAAACAAATGCAAGAAAAAGCCAAAGATGGAGGATTGAAAGTTGTTAATGGATCAGCAGGTGATGCATCATCACAGAAAGTGCAACAAGCAGCAGCACAGGCAGAGAAAAAGAAGAGAAGATGGGATCAGTCAGCTGATGATACTCCTGCCAAGAAAAGTAAGAGTGGTTGGGAAGAGGCTGCCACACCATCTAACACAAGATGGGATGAAACTCCTGGAAGGCCTAAAGGTTCTGATACCCCAGGGGCAACACCTGGACAAAGTACCAGAGTCTGGGACACTACACCTGGTCATGCCACACCTGGTGCCACCACCCCAGGTCGTGGAGACAGTACCCCAGGACATAACACCACACCTAGTGCTAGGAGAAACAGATGGGATGAAACACCAAGAACTGAAAGAGGTAAGTTGACATACAGTTTAAACATACAATTCTGTATTATAAGGCCATTTTGGATTTAAATTTAGATGGGTTTTAAAAAAAATATGATAAATATTCAGAACTTCAACTGTTAAAACAGTGAAAATGTGAGTAAAAGTGTAGTAGACTATACTTTAAAAAAACCCACTGTAAGATTATTACAGAACAAAGATATAGAAATAAAAGAGTGATGCTTGTTTTATATATTCATTTTGCAAAAATGTAATAGAAATTATACTATTTTTCCTAAATCTGACATATATTATCTTTAAGCTGTCACAAAAATAATGTTGTTGCCAAATTGATTTTTCAAATGACAATAATTTTGTTAGTTTCTCCTAGTTCAGACTATAAAATTTTCGGAACTCATGGGTTAAAATGTGAGTTTTTGTCTTGCGTGCAACAAAGTTACAGAAGTGAGACTTGAGAAATGTACTGAACTTTTCTAAATTCAATCATTATTTCTTCTCGTAGAAACCCCAGGACATGGAAGTGGGTGGGCAGAAACTCCTAAAACAGATAGAGGTGGAGATTTAATACAGGACACACCCACTCCAGGGGCAAGCAAAAGACGATCACGTTGGGATGAAACACCTGGTGCCACACCAAGTGGTGGTGGTGGAGGTGGTGCTACTCCAAGTGGTGGACACACACCAGGTGGATTAACTCCTAGTATGACACCAGGGGGAACAACACCAGGTGGATCAACTCCTAGTGGATTTACTCCTGGAGGACAGACACCAGCAGGTTTTACTCCCAGTGGTGCCACTCCTATAGGAGCTAAAGCTATGGCCATGGCCACTCCTTCTCCTGGACAGCTGATGTCCATGACACCTGAACAATTACAAGCCTTCACTTGGCAGAGAGAAATAGATGAGAGGAACAGACCACTTGGAGATGATGAATTAGATTCTATTTTGCCACCAGGATATAAGGTAAAACAAAAGTTTTGTATTAAATTAAAATAGGGTTCTCAGGAAATAGTAGGTGTCTAAATTATAAAAAGAAAGCAACACATATTTTGTAATAAGGAGATATTATTGGTGATTCTTTATAATATATATATAGTGCAGGCGATTTGGTGTCACGATATCACAGTAGCATGGGATTTGAATCCCGGCGAGGGAAGAACCGAAAATTTGCGAAAGCAAATTTACAGATCTAACATTGTTAGGTTGATGTTTAGACGAGTTGTATATATATATTTCTCTAATTCTATGGAAATTTATCCCTTTTCGAACCCATTGTATAACAAAATTTAATCAACGTGTGGTTGCTGGTGATCTCAGAAGATCATTGGATGATTTTAAGGGTCATGACCTTTTTGACTGACTGGATGAACCAAAATATGATAACAGGTGTTAATGAAATTGACAACTTCGTGCAATGTAAAAGGCACTCGAAGGGGATTTTCGGTAAACAAAAAAAGAAAATGTCTTTTTAATCATTAGAGAAACAGATTCTTACATAGTTACTCGTGGATTATCGGATTTATCCAATCTATATAGTTAAATTATAAATTTTAAAGTACTCGCCGAGGCGGCTCGAACTTTAAAATTGATAATTTAACTATCTCGATTGGATAAATCCGATAATCCACTGGTATCAATGTAAGAATCTATATATATATATATATATTAATATGAACTTTCATAGGTATTATCAAAATACATGTACGTGACAGTGTTTTGAAAATAACTTTTATTGAATACTTATTTTCAATTGTGAATATTATTTTATTTGAGTATATTTATACACTGTAGGTTTTAAATCCTCCAGCAGGATATGTACCTATCAGAACTCCAGCCAGAAGGTTATTGGCCACACCTACACCAATAGCAGGTACCCCAACAGGTTTCCGTATCCAAACTCCAGACAACAAGGTTCAAATTGTAGATATGCAGCCTAAGGGTAACCTGCCTATGATGAAACCTGATGATATGCAGTACTTCGATAAACTTCTGGTAAGTGTAATAGCTTTAGTATTAGTATTAAAATCTTATTAGGTCTCCAATTAAAGAATGGAGGCAGTATATTTTATTTGTTTAATCTATCAAACATTGAAGTGAATATGATAGGCCAGTTAATGTGAATTCATAATTTTTAGTTGGATTCAAATATTCAAATATTTCATGGGTATGGCAGAACCACAAATTTAAATGTTCAATAAATTACAAATTTTCTATAGCATGAATTCAGACTTTAGGGAAACCAAGAATAAATATCCACCAAAAGTGTAACTTTTCCTCACACCGCAAAATTTGATTCCCCTAGAAAAATAAAGGAATACACAGTATAGGTTGTCCTAAATAAAAGATTCCTAGTTATTGGTATATGACATCATTAATAAGTCTTTAATTCAAGTAACAAACATGTGTCTTGATACAAAGTTTCTGTCTCAATCAATAACATCACAATGTATTTATGGATGTGTTTAATTGATTCTGTTTAGATATCAATACTTGATCATTACAGGTTGATATTGATGAAGAAACACTGAGTCCAGAGGAACAAAAAGAAAGAAAGATCATGAAACTGTTACTGAAAATAAAAAATGGAACACCTCCCATGAGAAAGGTTTGTATACAAAGATTATACAAAACTTGGTTTGTTTAAACATGGTTATAGGGTTAGATAATTTCAGGAATTAGTATGGTAATAGTTACACAAATTTTAATAAAAGAAAACTGAATAATAGACATTTTAAAGGTATGTTTCCAAAATGTAAAGCTTTATACATGGATGTTACAAGAAGATCCCTTCTGACAAGTTATTCAGAAATATATTTTTTTATGATTTTTACACGAATTTTTTTATTGTAGGCGGCTTTAAGACAGATAACAGATAAAGCCAGAGAATTTGGAGCTGGTCCCCTGTTCAATCAGATATTACCTTTACTTATGTCTCCTACATTGGAGGACCAGGAGAGACATTTGTTGGTCAAGGTCATTGATCGTATCCTGTACAAACTTGATGATTTGGTGAGGCCATACGTTCACAAGATTCTGGTCGTAATTGAACCCTTGTTGATTGATGAAGACTATTATGCCAGAGTTGAGGGCAGAGAAATCATATCTAATTTAGCAAAGGTATGTTTAAAAAAGACGAAAGTCAATACATTGCCACCTAGTTTTTCAGCCAAACTGGTGTTAATATTTATGTGAAAATTTAATTATATTTAGTGACCAAAAATCTGCATCTAAAAAACTATGATGGTAAATCAATTGCATATATTCACCACTACTGTCTTCCAATACTGTACAGAATTGATACACAATAATGCTGGTTAGGTACCAATATTATGTGTCTGTGCAACTGCTTTTTGGTTCAGGTTCATTATCAGGTTTCTATTGTGATATTTCAATGTAACTGTATTTATCTGAAGCTCCTTAAAAATAGCTTGAAACCAATATAATTAAAGATTACAGAAAGGAACATAAAATTGTGCTCATCAATGTATGGTAATATTTAACTTTTAATAAATTTACCTTGTTTTACAGGCTGCTGGTTTGGCTACTATGATTTCTACAATGAGACCTGATATTGACAATATGGATGAATATGTCCGTAACACTACAGCTAGAGCCTTTGCTGTTGTTGCTTCAGCTTTAGGAATACCTTCACTTCTACCTTTCTTGAAGGCTGTGTGTAAGAGTAAGAAGAGTTGGCAAGCTAGACATACAGGAATTAAAATTGTACAACAGATTGCCATTTTGATGGGTTGTGCTATATTGCCACATTTGAAGAATTTAGTAGAAATTATTGAACATGGTGAGGATAATCTATAAATTGATTGAAATAACTCTTTAGTCCTGAAATTTTTTGATTTCACATAGTGAAAAATGTGAACATGCAGTACATGTGTATTTTAGCGGCTAGACAAGTAAACATTAAATTTTCTGGATTTGGTAGTTTGTCCAATTTGAATAGTAGAACTCTGATATAATGCATTTGCCATGTGCCTTTGATTAATAGGGCAAGTTCATATAGACCTACATGTATTTCTCGAATTTCTTGATTAACCCCTGCTCTAAAAGACCAAGATGGTTGGCTTTCTTGAATTTAGTGAAATAAAATCTTTTAAGATGAGTATTTTATAAATGTATGCTATTGTCACCAACAATTTGTTATTTAATTATTATACCCCCGCTTTCAAAAAAATGGGTATACTGTTTTACCTCTTTCTGTCAGTCCGTCCGTCCGTCAGTCAGTCCGGCTCAGGAAACTTTTGTCAGATTTTTCTCAGGAATTACACATCCACCCTTTCTGTAATTTGGTATCAACATTTATATATTTCAGCCATACCGTGTGATGCGTTTTCAGATTCATCATTCATCGACTTCCTGTTTACCGAACACTTGTATGATTTTACACATGACAGCCAAGTTGAAAATTTTTGTCACATTTTTCTCAGGAACTACAATACAAGGATTTCTGAAATTTGGTTTCAGGATTTATATAAGTCAGCTATACCGTGTGATACGTTTTCAGATTCATCACTCGACAACTTCCTGTTTACCGAACACTTGCATATTTTTACACTATTAATATTATCCACTTGCGGCGGGGGTATCATCAGTGAGCAGTAACTCGCAGTTTCACTTGTTTATATTATTAATTTTAAAATATTTGTAGGTCTTGTGGATGAACAGCAGAAAGTAAGAACCATTACAGCTTTGGCTTTAGCTGCTCTAGCAGAGGCAGCCACTCCTTATGGTATTGAATCCTTTGATAGTGTACTGAAACCACTGTGGAAGGGTATCAGGCAGCACAGAGGAAAGGTAAGTACAAGGATATAAAGTCAAATTGTTTAACAAAGATGGAAAAAAAGAAATATCTTCTATTTCTGAATTGTTTGTAAATACTATTGACACATGAAAGGTTCATTTACTAGCACACTGTTTATTTGATAATATATGTAACTGAATATTGTGATAAGTAAGAAATTGATGAACAGATTTATTTGCCCAAAATTACCTTTTTTAAAGCTATGTGCAAGAGCCTCATTGGTCTTAAGTAGGCGATTTTATATTAACATTTTGTAAACCAACAATTTAAAAATCCCTGGTTGACCTCAGAAGACCAGACCTAGAATAAAGGAACATCATTATGTCAGGTCCCTTGGGACTGTATGTACCTGTTCTGTTAGCAGTTTATTATATTATTTCACATATTTGTAGGGTTTGGCTGCTTTCCTGAAGGCTATTGGTTATTTAATCCCCTTGATGGATGCTGAGTATGCTAACTACTATACCAGAGAAGTGATGTTGATCTTGATTAGAGAGTTCCAGTCTCCTGATGAAGAAATGAAGAAGATTGTGTTAAAGGTAAGTTATCAATAAAAAAAATGGTAAACACAAGCAAATATCAAGAATAAAGACAACTGTTTTTTTTATTATTAATAGAAATTTACATCTGTAACATTTTAAAGTATATTCACAGTAAGAGAAACTTATAATTGACATTAAAAAAAAATTTAGGTGAATATTTCCTTCATACAAACATATTGCACAGTATAAAGATGAGATAAAAAATAAATACTCACAGTATTATTGAATGAACATGTTTTTTATCTCTAAACCTGGAAAACATCACAATAAAACTGTTGATGCCTGCATTTTTGTTTTGTCTTTCTAGGACATAGAAATTGATGTTTAAGTACACATTTTGATACCTTTTATTAGGCCAAAAATATGGTGAACAATGTTGTATTGTTCATTCGTTCTATTATTTCATTGTCATAAGTCATAATTTTTTTCAATTTGTAGGTAGTGAAACAGTGCTGTGCAACTGATGGTGTAGAACCTCAATATATTAAAGAAGAAATTCTGCCACCATTCTTCAAACATTTCTGGAATCAGAGAATGGCTTTGGACAGAAGGAATTACAGACAGCTTGTAGATACTACAGTAGAAATAGCTAACAAGGTTGGAGCAGCAGAAATCGTGGGTCGTGTTGTAGATGACCTTAAAGATGAAGCTGAACAATACAGAAAGATGGTAATGGAAACAATTGAAAAGATCATGGCTAACCTGGGAGCCGCTGATATTGATTCACGTCTTGAAGAACAGCTGATTGATGGTATATTGTATGCCTTCCAGGAACAGACAACTGAGGTATGTTATTATTTGTTGGTAGCAAACCGGAATAATAATTATATTGAGATAGACACAATGCATGTCTACATTTCAATACAACTTTGCGTACTGTTGATTGTTTCCTCACACCTTTCCAACATTTACTATATGTTTACATTTTTGAATATCTCTGAAATTCATTTTAGAGTAACTTATCACAAAAAATATGGTTCAGCACTTTAACCTTCAGCAACTCACCAGAAAAAGGAAACAATTTAGAGAAAATATATAGCTGTCTTAGTATAATTGTGATTGGGTAACCAGGTTTAAAGGTACTTCAACACCCTAAGCTATCTTCAAATTCAAAGGAAAGTTGACAAAATTAAAGTTGCATTAAAAGAATAAAAGATGGATTATGCCAAAATGCTAAAAAAAATCAATTAACCATACACAATGCGTAAACAATTCTATACACAGTTACCCTTTACTGATACAGATGTAGTTTTAGGAAAAGACCAACGTGTATGAATTTGTTACACTTTCACAACTTTGTAAACATTGTCTACTAATAAATTAAAAGTAATGCATGCTTTTTCTTTTGATTACAGGTAAATTTTCACCTGATCATTTTCGGTGTCATTAATAAATTTATCCAAAAGACAATACAAAGTGACATTTTAAATGTGAAATATATGTGGACTAGTAAACGTAATATATATTTCAAGCTTAAGACTGGAGAAATTCACAACGTTGTGAAATCAAGATCATACTATAGAACTGAGAACGGGTGTAGAGTGATTTTTGTCGAGCCTGCAACTTTTGTTGCAGAAAGCTCGACTTAGGGATAGTGATCCGGCGGCGGCGGCGTTAGTTAACTTCTTTAAAGCTTTATATTTTATAAGGTAGAAGACCTGAATACTTCATACTTTGTATATAGAGGCCCCATGTTACGAAGTTTCCGTCAGTCACATGTCCAATGTCCTTGACCTCATTTTCATGGTTCAGTGATTGATTGAAAAAAAAGTTCAACTTTTTTGTAATGTTAAATTCTCTCTTATTATAAGTAATAGGATAACTATATTTGGTATGTGCGTACCTTGCAAGGTCCTCATGCCCGTCAGACAGTTTTCACTTGACCTCGACCTCATTTCATGGATCAGTGAACAAGGTTAAGTTTTGGTGGTCAAGTCCATATCTGAGATACTATAAGCAGTAGGTCTAGTATATTCGGTGTATGGAAGGGCTGTAAGCTGTACATGTCCAACTGGCAGGTGTCATCTGACCTTGACCTCATTTTCATGGTTCAGTGGTTACAGTTAGATTTTTGTGTTTTGGTCTGTTTTTCTCATACTTTATGCAATAGGTCTGCTATAATTGTTGTATGGAATGATTGAAAGGTGTACATGTCTAGTGGGCAGATGCCATCTGACCTTGACCTCATTTTCATGGTTCAGTGGTCAAAGTAAAGTTTTTCAGATTTGGTGTTTTTCTCTGATACTATATGCCATTAATCAACTATATTTGGTGTATGGAAATATTTTATGATCTATATGTCAGTAGCGCAGTCTTTATTTGACCTTGACCTAATTTTCACGATCCATTGCTCAGTGTTGACTTTTTATGTTTTGGTTTGTTTTTCTTAAACTATAAGCAATAGGTCAACTGTATTTGATGTATGGAAGAATTGTTAGCTGTTCATGTCTGCCTGGCATGGTTCATCTGACCTTGACCTCATTTTCATGGTTCATTGGTATATGTTTAGTTATCTTGGTTCATGTTAAGTTTATGTGACAGTTTTAATAAAGCTTAATATTTAGGACTATCAACATAATATCAATGATTAATAAAGAAGGCGAGACATTTCAGTGTGTGCACTCTTGTTGTCAGATAAAAATAATTAGTTTTGTTATATTGATTGGAATTTGTAATTTAATTTATAGTTCTTTCGAAAAAAGGTATTTTATGAGATTTTATAGCCATTTTGTGCAACCCAGCTAATGAGTCTTTGATCCATCTGTTTGTGTTAACTATTTGAGATTTTGTATTGTTAAAAATTGTATTTATTTGTGTATTTGATATATAATTGTATTTTGATATTGTATTTGAATAAAGTTAATAACCATGTTTTTTTCTTTCTTTTTTGTTGACAAACAGGATGTAGTGATGTTGAATGGGTTTGGTACAGTGGTGAATGCCCTTGGGAAGCGTGTAAAGCCTTATCTCCCTCAGATCTGTGGTACAATCCTGTGGCGTCTCAACAACAAGTCAGCCAAAGTAAGACAACAGGCAGCAGATCTCATCTCTAGAATTGCTATAGTCATGAAAACTTGTCAGGAGGTGAGTGGTACATTAATTTATTTAATGAATATAACTAAAACACAGTTGTTCTATTCATTATTTGTAGATAATGACTTAAAAATTAAAAGTTAAGTGAAATAGGATACTGTTAAATAAAAAAAATGTAATAGAAAATTTACTCCTATATAAACTTAATATTCTTTTCATTAAAACATGCATTTCATTATTTGAAAACATTTTGATGTATTTCTATCCTGTTAAGATTTTAGTACGTATTCCTTTCCATAAATATGATTAAAGAAAGGAGGACGTAATATGAAGGTCATTATCTTCCTCTTCAGTCCAACCAAGCTGATTTTGTGCTTAATGAATAAGATGACATGGCCTTGTTATTGTAGTGGAGAAATGTAAATTTACTAACATAAACATGTATACTTGCATGAACTGTTTTTGCAAAATATTTTTTTTGTTTGTGTTTATATGAAGCTTTTGTTTGTACCTAAATATTAATGGAAATATCTTTAATATCTAAAAATGTATATAGTCTTTAATAAATGTTTAAGGCAACATTTAAGATTTTCTGAGAGACATATCCCTGTATACTTTATATTTTTAAAGAGGCCAACTTTTTGTCACTTTTGTATTCTCTTTTGCAAAATGTCAAACATCAATCTAGTATATTCTTTGTCAAGCAACTATAATCTGTATAAATACTGTTATTACTGATATACAATTTATTTACAGGAAAGATTGATGGGACATTTAGGTGTTGTACTGTATGAGTACTTGGGAGAAGAGTACCCAGAGGTATTAGGAAGTATCCTGGGGGCATTGAAAGGCATTGTCAATGTCATTGGTATGACAAAGATGACTCCACCCATCAAAGATCTCTTACCAAGACTTACACCTATTCTCAAAAATAGGTAAACTTAAAAATAGAATGGTTTATTTTAAGTTTAAATTTTAAAATATTGTGTAAGACCTACTGATAGAGATTTCAACTTGAAAATTATATTATTATATTTCTTTCATACTTTTATTCTGACACAGTGAAATGGATTCATCATAACTTACCCAATTCTTTTGGCATCATCCAAATTCGTTATATAAAGTCGATTAATTGGGCCAAATAAGACTCAGAAAGTATAGTTGGATCATATATTTTCGTACGTCATATGAATTTGTACTATGCATGCTTTTTCTATGGAAGATGCGATGTCACAATGCATTCTTAATAGTATGAAAACCCACAAGACGAGGATACATGATATGATTTGAGATTTATATATTAAACTGGATTGCAACTTTGTTAAAAGCCTTTCTAAAATAATAACATTTTTATTTCAGACATGAAAAGGTACAGGAGAATTGTATAGACTTAGTAGGTAGGATAGCTGATAGAGGGGCAGAATATGTATCAGCCAGGGAATGGATGAGGATTTGTTTTGAGTTACTGGAATTACTGAAAGCACACAAGAAAGCTATTAGGAGAGCAACAGTCAATACATTTGGTTACATAGCTAAAGCCATTGGGTAGGTTATTTTAGAATAATACAAAACAACAAAACTTTAACTTAACCTAGGCAGTATGCAATAGATCAGGTAATATTAGATGCATATATAATAGATAAATGAAACAAATGCTTGAGAAAATGTTTGTGCACTAAGTTAAATATCAGGTTTAATTTTAACATTGAAGTGATTAATACAGACCACATTTAAGGAGGAAATACAATGCAAAAATTACATAATTTATATTATAAAATGGGGCTGGGTAGAGAATTTACATTAATGTTGAAGAAGGGTTGTTTATAAAAATACATTATATAATGATTACATAATCAGGAAAACACTGCAGGTCAATAATTTATGATACAAAGTCATGAGAAGAAAACTGAAGAATTGCTAAGAAAACCAATTTAATTCATTTTAATGTTCAAATTTCTTTTATTTTTCAGTCCTCATGATGTATTAGCCACATTACTCAACAATCTCAAAGTACAGGAAAGACAGAATCGTGTGTGTACCACAGTGGCTATAGCTATTGTAGCAGAAACATGTTCTCCTTTCACTGTTATACCAGCCCTAATGAACGAATATCGTGTACCTGAACTCAATGTACAAAATGGTGTATTAAAATCATTATCATTTATGTTTGAATATATTGGTGAGATGGGAAAAGATTATATTTATGCTATTGCTCCCCTGTTAGAGGATGCTTTAATGGACAGGTAAGGGTTACATTGCTTTATTTACTTGATGAAGGGTATTGGGGTTAGCATATTCTTGATAAATACTAAAAGTTCTGATATGATATCTTAGTTTCTGGTAATTTGCATATCTTTATTTATTAAAAATTGGCAGTCAAGACTATTTTGCCTTTAACTTCATGCACCATATACAAATAAGGAGATGTGGTATGATTTCAACTAAGACAACTATCGATTAAAGGTCAAATGAAGTACATGTAGATGTTAATATTGTCACTGTGTATCATCGCCACCGGAAATTGGGTACTAACAAAGCAGAGAAATAAAAAAAAAAGTAAACAAGTTAAGAATTCATATAAATTCATAAAAAAAGAAGATGTGTTATGATTGCCAATGAGACAACTACCCACAAAAGATCAAAATGACACAAACATTAACAACTATAGGTCAACGTGCGGCCTTCAAGAATGAGCAAAGCCCATACCGCATAGTCAGCTATAAAAGGCCCCGATAAGACAGTGTTAACAATTCAAAAGAGAAAACTAACGGCAACAAATGGCAACAATCAGCATTTATTTGATACCAAATAATGTAAAATAGGAGGTTGAACATGTCACAAAGACCTCAAAAACTTGGTCCAAAGGAAAATTTCAATCAATAAGAGTGATACCTTTCCTGAAATCATAGACATATATCTATCAAGAGGTAAAAAAATCATATGCATTTCTGCTGTTTTTTTCCATAAAATTGAATTGAAAAGATCGAGCATCAAACCTTTGTTGAAAAACAATACAAAATGACTTATAAAACATGTTAAAAACAATCTAAATGTTCATATAAACCCACTATGAAGACTTTTATTTTATTATTCAACTATCAACTATCTAAAAATCAATTCAATTGTACAAAAACTTTCATATTTAGAAAATTTACCATGGCTATAATGCAAAAATAAACTTGTAACTGTGTATTGGTATACCTGAAGCTGTCTCATAAGTGAGCAATCATTTAACTACAAAAAAGAGGATAGAAGTTCAATGTTTGTTTCTTGAAACATATAAATGAACCAAAATTTAAAAATGAAATAAATACAAAGACTATATAGCAAAGGTTACGGACTCAAGTTGGGTCACGCAGGTGCAACAAATGCGGCAGTGTTAAACACGTACGGATATATCATGCCTCTCTTTATATGTCTAACCAATGTAGTTATTTCTGACTTCTATTTGCAATGTATCCAAAACGTTAAAAGGAAAAGCCACTTCTTATCCAGCTAAAACCATGGTCAGTCCTATGATGTAAATAATTTAGATGTATATGGAATGTTTGATAAGTTATATTGACCCAGAGTACCTGGACGGAATTGTGAAAAATAAAGTACCTTTTCAATTTGCAATTCGTAAAATAACTGAACAGTTTGGCCTAGTAGAAGAAGCTGAAAATGAGGACTTGGTTCTCAAATTGATGTCAAATTTTCTAGTCTTAGACTTCAGAAATGTAAAGATGGGCCTAGGCTTTTTATATATCAACTCAGAGTTGTTAAAAAGGACTTGGAGATGAAAGAGTGCTTCAACTTGTGACACCTTACATGTTACTTTCTGATTTATACACTGGTTTTGATGAGTTAAAATAAAAATCAGTAAACCTTTGCAATTTCTTTTAATAAAATTATTTAAGCAATGAGTCGTATGAATACCCTGACTGAGATGTAACCATGATCTATAAGAGCCCCCGCCCTAAACAAAAATAATGTTTGCGCCCTATAGTATTCACTCATTCTATCTGTTTGTTACACTTTCCTACGTCTTGACGATAACCAAAGTTTGCTACGACTGATTGACATAAAACATTTACTCAACAATATACATAACCAAAAGAAGAATCCCTTTTGCTGTTTGGAGCATTTTCGATTATTTATAAAATACATGTAGTGTCCTTTTTCTTGCTTTTCCGTCCGTTCAATTGTCTGTTCATGTGTCAATAAAAAAAAACCATGGTACTTGCGTGTGTATTCTGAAAATTAGTCAGCTTTATAAAAGATTCCTTATGGAGGTTGGCATTTCTGCGACTTTGTACAGTGGTTTTCAAACTTTTGAATAGATTGAAGAGATGCACTTCCCCTTTTATTGCTTTTGTATTCGTTTGGAAAAAGGTAAATTAGTTGCTGTTAACTCTTATCAGTATTTAAAATTTGTTGTTAACTGTTTTTGTCAAAATCGAGGTGTTGTTAATATATTCACAGACCCTCTATCCCCCCCCCCCCCCCCCCCCCCCCCAAACCAGCACCACCACCATCTAATTATGCATTAAATCGAACTACCATTTGCTTGACAGCATTTAAGATGTATAACAATTATATATTTTCAAAAAGAAACTGACAAGAAAATTAATTGTAAATGCAATTCAATATTTTTTTCTCTTTACTTTCGATGGAAACAAAGTATTTTCCTAATTTTTCTTTTTACAAATGAATCATTTCAGAAATTAGATAATAACAATTTTTATGTGTCTGTTCGAATTCTCGATCCTGTGGTTCGGTGGTTGTCGTTGCTTCATCTATGATCTTATTTGTTGTTTTCATAAATTGTTTTGTTATAAATTAGGCCCTTAGTTTTCTTGTTGAGTCCTTCCACATTTTTCGGTCGGTGCTTTTTATAGCCAACTATAACATGTATAAGGTACGAGTTTTCATTGTTGAAAATCGAAAAGCGGTACACAACGAGGACTTCTGAACTTAATTAACGGCATATATTTATTAATATTTGATAAGTACGACATTTTGTATATTTGTAAGCCTGTAAAGCTTTGATATCAACAAAATATCGTCACTTGATATTATTTAAACAGTGATTAATTTCCTCTTAACATTATTATAAATTGCAAGACGCCGTATAGACAGAAGTTGTTATTTTGCAATTCGCCGTACAACGTCCTACAATTCGCCGTACAACAAACAAACAATGTTTTTGTTCAAATTCTTTTAAAAACATGTTTTTGACAACAAATTTCAGTAAATATGATGCCACACTATTATTATCTAAAAACGTGTCTGAAAAAATAATGAAAAACAGTTCAATATCTTGAAAATGGGGCGACAGAGGACGATAGACCTCAAAATTTTCCGGTACATAGTGGCAAGTTTTGGAGTATTACACAAATTCTTGTATTAATTTTGTACTTATCGGCCTAATACTTTAAAGAATTATATATCAGAAAATCATTTCTTAAGCGGCACCCTCATCAAATGAATGGAAATGCTTTAAATTGAATGAATTCTTAACTTGTTTACTTTTTTTTCTATTTCTCTCCGCTTCGTTAGTACCCAATTTCCGGTGGCGATGATACACAGTGATTGTAGGCAAAATATATATATTTTGTTATTACAACCTATTTTTGTCTTTAAAAACATTTCTATCATCAAAGTGTTATGGGTTAAGTTGATTTGCTTAAGTAAAATGATATTTAACCCAATTATTTTCAAGGAATTTATTTGTTAAAGTGAATATATGTTTCCTATTTGCAGAGATCTGGTACACAGACAGACCACAATGTCTACCATACAACACATGGCTTTAGGTGTATATGGCTTTGGTTGTGAGGATGCTTTGGTACATTTATTGAACTATGTATGGCCAAATATATTTGAAACATCACCTCATGTGGTCCAGGCCTTTATGGGAGCCATTGAAGGATTTAGAGTAGGAATGGGGGCTGCAAAAATACTGCAATATGCTCTTCAGGTATTTATTGTTTATATCTAGAGTTAATGACATTTATTGAATGGAAGTTCATGCTTACTTTTGATTTATTGATAATTGCTTCCTCAACATCCAGCGACAATTATTTCATGCATATTCAGGACATCAACCTTTTGAGTTTTAGCATTGATATAAGGATTATTTAAGAGATAAATGGTGCTTGATAAGTTTAATCTATGTACAGATGCCTTGTAGTCTGCCGTTTCCTTCTAGCAGTAATCCATGAACTCTTTTTCTGGTTCAATAAATGTTTGAATAATTTTTATACGACTGCAAAATTTGAAAAAAAATTCTTCGTATATTGCTATCACGTTGGCGTCGTCGTCGTCCGAATACTTTTAGTTTTCGCACTCTAACTTTAGTAAAAGTGAATAGAAATCTATGAAATTTTAACACAAGGTTTATGACCACAAAAGGAAGGTTGGTATTGATTTTGAGAGTTTTGGTCCCAACATTTTAGGAATTAGGGGCCAAAAAGGGCCCAAATAAGCATTTTCTTGGTTTTCGCACTATAACTTTAGTTTAAGTTAATAGAAATCTATGAAATTTTGACACAAGGTTTATGACCACAAAAGAAAGGTTGGGATTGATTTTGGGAGTTTTGGTTTCAACAGTTTAGGAATTAGGGGCCAAAAAGGGCCCAAATAAGCATTATTCTTGGTTTTCGCACAATAACGTTAGTTTACGTAAATAGAAATCAATGAAATTTAAACACAATGTTTATGACCACAAAAGGAAGGTTGGTATTGATTTTGGGAGTTTAGGTCCCAACAGTTTAGGAATTAGGGGCCAAATAGGGACCCAAATAAGCATTTTTCTTGGTTTTCGCACCATAACGTTAGTATAAGTAAAAAGAAATCTATGAAATTTAAACACAAGGTTTATAACCATAAAAGGGAGGTTGGTATTGATTTTGGGAATTTTGGTCCCAACAGTTTAGGAATAAGGGGCCCAAAGGGTCCAAAATTAAACTTTGTTTGATTTCATCAAAATTGAATAATTGGGGTTCTTTGATACGCCGAATCTAACTGTGTATGTAGATTCTTAACTTTTGGTCCCGTTTTCAAATTGGTCTACATTAAGGTCCAAAGGGTCCAAAATTAAACTTAGTTTGATTTTGACAAAAAATGAATCGGTTGGGTTCTTTGATATGCTGAATCTAAAAATGTACTTAGATTCTTGATTATTGGCCCAGTTTTCAAGTTGGTCCAAATCCGGGTCCAAAATTAAACTTTGTTTGATACATCAAAAATTGAATAAATGGGGTTCTTTGATATGCCAAATCTAACTGTGTATGTAGATTCTTCATTTTTGGTCCTGTTTTCATATTGGTCTACATTAAAGTCCAAAGGGTCAAAAATTAAACTTAGTTTGATTTAAAAAAAAATTGAAATCTTGGGGTTCTTTGATATGCTGAATCCAAACATGTACTTAGATTTTTGATTATGGGCCCAGTTTTCAAGTTGGTCCAAATCAGGATCTAAATTATTATATTAAGTATTGTGCAATAGCAAGTCTTTTCAATTGCACAGTATTGCGCAATGGCAAGAAATATCTAATTGCATAATATTGTGAAATAGCAATTTTTTTTTTAATTAGAGTTATCTTTCTTTGTCCAGAATAGTAAGCAAGAAATATCTAATTGCACAATATAGTGCAATAGCAAGAATTTTTTTTAATGGAGTTATCTTTCTTTGTCCAGAATCAACTTAAATCTTTGTTTTATATAATATACAATGTATATTCACTTTTTACTACCAACTGATAAATTAAAATAATCTTTACCATTCAGTGATAACAAGCAGTTTTTTTATACGACCGCAAATTTTGAAAAAATTTTCGTCGTATATTGCTATCACGTTGGCGTCGTCATCTGCGTCGTCGTCGTCGTCGTCCAAATACTTTTAGTTTTCGCACTCTAACTTTAGTAAAAATGAATAGAAATCTATGAAATTTAAACACAAGGTTTATGAACATAAGAGGAAGGTTGGTATTGATTTTGGGAGTTTTGGTCCCAACATTTTAGGAATTAGGGGCCAAAAAGGGCCCAAATAAGCATTTTCTTGGTTTTCGCACTATAACTTTAGTTTAAGTTAATAGAAATGTATGAAATTTTGACACAAGGTTTATGACCACAAAAGAAAGGTTGGGATTGATTTTGGGAGTTATGGTTTCAACAGTTTAGGAATTAGGGGCCAAAAAAGGGCCCAAATAAGCATTATTCTTGGTTTTTGCACAATAACTTTAGGTTAAGTAAATAGAAATCAATGAAATTTAAACACAATGTTTATGACCACAAAAGGAAGATTGGTATTGATTTTGGGAGTTTAGGTCCCAACAGTTTAGGAATTAGGGGCCAAAAAGGGACCCAAATAAGCATTTTTATACGACCGCAAATTTTGAAAAAATTTTCGTCGTATATTGCTATCACGTCGTCGTCGTCGTCGTCGTCGTCGTCGTCGTCGTCGTCGTCGTCGTCCGAATACTTTTAGTTTTCGCACTCTAACTTTAGTAAAAATGAATAGAAATCTATGAAATTTTAACACAAGGTTTATGACCATAAAAGGAAGGCTGGTATTGATTTTGGGAGTTTTGGTCCCAACATTTCAGGAATTAGGGGCCAAAAAGGGCCCAAATAAGCATTTTCTTGGTTTTCGCACTATAACTTTAGTTTAAGTTAATAGAAATCTATGAAATTTTGACACAAGGTTTATGACCACAAAAGAAAGGTTGGGATTGATTTTGGGAGTTTTGGTTTCAACAGTTTAGGAATTAGGGGCCAAAAAAGGGCCCAAATAAGCATTATTCTTGGTTTTCGCACAATAACTTTAGTTAAAGTAAATAGAAATCAATGAAATTTAAACACAATGTTTATGACCACAAAAGGAAGGTTGGTATTGATTTTGGGAGTTTCGGTCCCAACAGTTTAGGAATTAGGGGCCAAAAAGGGACCCAAATAAGCATTTTTCTTGGTTTTCGCACCATAGCGTTAGTATAAGTAAATAGAAATCTATGAAATTTAAACACAAGGTTTATGACTATAAAAGGAAGGTTGGTATTAATTTTGGGAGTTTTGGTCCCAACAGTTAAGGAAAAAGGGGCCCAAAGGGTCCAAAATTAAACTTTGTTTGATTTCATCAAAATTGAATAATTGGGGTTCTTTAATATGCCGAAACTAACTGTGTGTGTAGATTCTTAATTTTTGGTCCCGTTTTCAAATTGGTCTACATTAAGGTCCAAAGGGTCCAAAATTAAACTTAGTTTGATTTTAACAAAAATTGAAACCTTGGGGTTCTTTGATATGCTGAATCTAAAAATGTACTTAGATTTTTGATTATTGGCCCAGTTTTCAAGTTGGCCCAAATCGGGGTTCAAAATTAAACATTGTTTGATTTCATCAAAAATTGAATAATTGGGGTTCCTTGATATGCCAAATCTAACTGTGTATGTAGATTCTTAATTTTTGGTCCAGTTTTAAAATTGGTCTAAATTAAAGTGCAAAGGGTCCAAAATTAAACTAAGTTTGATTTTAACAAAAATTATATTCTTGGGCCTCTTTGATATGCTGAATCTAAACATGTACTTAGATTTTTGATTATGGGCCCAGTTTTCAAGTTGGTCCAAATCAGGATCTAAAATTATTATATTAAGTATTGTGCAATAGCAAGTCTTTTCAATTGCACAGTATTGTGCAATGGCAAGAAATATCTAATTTCACAATATTGTGAAATAGCAAATTTTTTTTTAATTAAGAGTTATCTTTCTTTGTCCAGTATAGTAAGCAAGAAATATCTGCAAGAATTTTTTTTAATTGGAGTTATCTTTCTTTGTCCAGAATCAACTTAAATCTTTGTTATATACAATATACAATGTATATTCACTTTTTACTACCAACTGATAAATTTAAATAATCTTTACCATTCAGTGATAACAAGCAGTTTTTTTACATCTTAATATTTTATGATGTATTTAAATGAGTAGTAATTGTTGCAAACTCCATTAGAATATTTTAATTGAAATTAGTTTTGGAATAAGGGAAAGGGGGATGTGAATAAAAAATTGGGTTAAATTTTTCTCATTTGAAATTTCATAAATAAAAAGAAAATTTCTTCAAACATTTTTTTGAGAGGATTAATATTCAACAGCATAGTGAATTGCTCTAAGAGGAAACAGAAATTTTAAGTTCATTTGAATACATTCATTCTGTGTCAGAAACCTATGCTGTGTCAACTATTTAATCACAATCCAAATTTAGAGCGGAATCCAGCTTGAATGTTGTGTCCATACTTGCCCCAACCGTTCAGGGTTCAACCTCTGCGGTCGTATAAAGCTACGCCCTGCGGAGCATCTGGTTCTTTGTTTTTCGCACCATAACGTGAGTATTAGTAAATAGAAATCTATGAAATTTAAACACAAGGTTTATGACCATAAAAGGAAGGTTGGTATTGATTTTGGGAGTTTCGGTCCCAACAGTTTAGGAAAAAGGGGCCCAAAGGGTCCAAAATTAAACTTTGTTTGATTTCATCAAAATTGAATAATTGGGGTTCTTTGATATGCCGAATCTATCTGTGTATGTAGATTCTTAACTTTTGGTCATGTTTTCAAATTGGTCTACATTAAGGTCCAAAGGGTCCAAAATTAAACTTAGTTTGATTTTGACAAAAAATGAATCGGTTGGGTTCTTTGATATGTTGAATCTAAAAATGTACTTAGATTCTTGATTATTGGCCCAGTTTTCAAGTTGGTCCAAATCTGGGTCCAAAATTAAACTTTATTTGATTTCATCAAAAATTGAATAAATGGGGTTCTTTGATATGCCAAATCTAACTGTGTATGTAGATTCTTCATATTTGGTCCCGTTTTCAAATTGGCCTACATTAAGGTCCAAAGGGTCCAAAATTAAACTAAGTTTGATTTTAACAAAAATTCAATTCTTGGGCCTCTTTGATATGCTAAATCTAAACATGTATTTAGATTTTTGATTATGGGCCCAGTTTTCAAGTTGGTCCAAATCAGGATCTAAAATTATTATATTAAGTATTGTGCAATAGCAAGTCTTTTCAATTGCACAGTATTGTGCAATGGCAAGAAATATCTAATTTCATAATATTGTGAAATAGCAAATTTTTTTTTAATTAGAGTTATCTTTCTTTGTCCAGAATAGTAAGCAAGAAATATCTTATTGCAAGATTTTTTTTTAATTGGAGTTATCTTTCTTTGTCCAGAATCAACTTAAATCTTTGTTATATACAATATACAATGTATATTCACTTTTTACTACCAACTGATAAATTTAAATAATCTTTACCATTCAGTGATAACAAGCAGTTTTTTTACATCTTAATATTTTATGATGTATTTAAATGAGTAGTAATTGTTGCAAACTCCATTAGAATATTTTAATTGAAATTAGTTTTGGAATAAGGGAAAGGGGGATGTGAATAAAAAATTGGGTTAAATTTTTCTCATTTGAAATTTCATAAATAAAAAGAAAATTTCTTCAAACATTTTTTTGAGAGGATTAATATTCAACAGCATAGTGAATTGCTCTAAGAGGAAACAGAAATTTTAAGTTCATTTGAATACATTCATTCTGTGTCAGAAACCTATGCTGTGTCAACTATTTAATCACAATCCAAATTTAGAGCGGAATCCAGCTTGAATGTTGTGTCCATACTTGCCCCAACCGTTCAGGGTTCAACCTCTGCGGTCGTATAAAGCTACGCCCTGCGGAGCATCTGGTTCTTTGTTTTTCGCACCATAACGTGAGTATTAGTAAATAGAAATCTATGAAATTTAAACACAAGGTTTATGACCATAAAAGGAAGGTTGGTATTGATTTTGGGAGTTTCGGTCCCAACAGTTTAGGAAAAAGGGGCCCAAAGGGTCCAAAATTAAACTTTGTTTGATTTCATCAAAATTGAATAATTGGGGTTCTTTGATATGCCGAATCTATCTGTGTATGTAGATTCTTAACTTTTGGTCATGTTTTCAAATTGGTCTACATTAAGGTCCAAAGGGTCCAAAATTAAACTTAGTTTGATTTTGACAAAAAATGAATCGGTTGGGTTCTTTGATATGTTGAATCTAAAAATGTACTTAGATTCTTGATTATTGGCCCAGTTTTCAAGTTGGTCCAAATCTGGGTCCAAAATTAAACTTTATTTGATTTCATCAAAAATTGAATAAATGGGGTTCTTTTATATGCCAAATCTAACTGTGTATGTAGATTCTTCATATTTGGTCCCGTTTTCAAATTGGCCTACATTAAGGTCCAAAGGGTCCAAAATTAAACTAAGTTTGATTTTAACAAAAATTCAATTCTTGGGCCTCTTTGATATGCTAAATCTAAACATGTATTTAGATTTTTGATTATGGGCCCAGTTTTCAAGTTGGTCCAAATCAGGATCTAAAATTATTATATTAAGTATTGTGCAATAGCAAGTCTTTTCAATTGCACAGTATTGTGCAATGGCAAGAAATATCTAATTTCATAATATTGTGAAATAGCAAATTTTTTTTTAATTAGAGTTATCTTTCTTTGTCCAGAATAGTAAGCAAGAAATATCTTATTGCAAGATTTTTTTTTAATTGGAGTTATCTTTCTTTGTCCAGAATCAACTTAAATCTTTGTTATATACAATATACAATGTATATTCACTTTTTACTACCAACTGATAAATTTAAATAATCTTTACCATTCAGTGATAACAAGCAGTTTTTTTACATCTTAATATTTGATGATGTATTTAAATGAGTAGTTATTGTTGCAAACTCCATTAGAATATTTTAATTGAGATTAGTTTTGGAATAAGGGAAAGGGGGATGTGATTAAAAAAATGGGTTCAATTTTTCTCATTTGAAATTTCATAAATAAAAAGAAAATTTCTTCAAACATTTTTTTGAGAGGATTAATATTCAACAGCATAGTGAATTGCTCTAAGAGAAAACAAAAAAAATTAAGTTCATTAGAACACATTCATTCTGTGTCAGAAACCTATGCTGTGTCAACTATTAAATCACAATCCAAATTTAGAGTGGAATCCAGCTTGAATGTTGTGTCCATACTTGCCCCAACCGTTCAGGGTTCAACCTCTGCGGTCGTATAAAGCTACGCCCTGCGGAGCATCTGGTTACATCTTAATATTTTATGATGTATTTAAATGAGTAGTTATTGTTGCAAACTCCATTAGAAATTTTAATTGAGATTAGTTTTGGAATAAGGGAAAGGGGGATGTGATAAACCCAATTTTTCTCATTTGAAATTTCATTAATAAAAAGAAAATTTCTTCAAACATATTTTTGAGAGGATTAATATTCAACAGCATAGTGAATTGCTCTAAGAGAATTTTTTTTTTAAAGTTCATTAGAACACATTCATTCTGTGTCAGAAACCTATGCTGTGTCAACTATTTAATCACAATCCAAATTTAGAGCTGAATCCAGCTTGAATGTTGTGTCCATACTTGCCCCAACCGTTCAGGGTTCAACCTCTGCGGTCGTATAAAGCTAAGCCCTGCGGAGCATCTGTTTTTTTTTCTTTCTCAGTTATTTTGAGTAAAAGGAGATCTATATTTGGTAAATAGAATGTTTGCAAGGTATACATGTCCCTCTCACAGTGTCCATCTCAGCTTATCTCACCTAAGGTTATTTTTAGTGATAAGGTCAAATGCTATCTTTAAAATGTTCGATGTTGTGTTTATAATTGGATTAAAGTTTTCAAACTAAATTTGCAAAACATGGTAACAAATTATATCGAGAAAATTCTTTAATAGTGGAAAATGTGAAATAATAGTGGGACATAGCAACAATGTAAAGTTGTTTTTGATCTATACATAGTGTAGGATGTAAATTGTTCACTTAAGATATTTGTTTTTCTCTTGGTAGAACATTATCCTTTGTATATATGAATCAAACATCAGAATTGGAACTAAATAATCAACATGTTTTCTCTTGTTTATTATCAGGGCTTATTTCATCCTGCCAGAAAAGTTCGAGATGTTTATTGGAAAGTTTACAATACAGTTTATATTGGTGCACAGGACAGTATGATTCCTTCCTATCCACGAGTACCTAATGATGTCAAAAACAGTTATGTCAGATACGAGCTGGATTATGTGTTATAGTCTTACAACATTTTTATCATTTCCTCTCTTGTAATTTGTGTTTGTTTTCATATTGTAATGCTCATGCATTTAAAAATCATCATTTGAACAGTTAGATATCGCCTAATATTTAGTGCTGAGAGATCATTGTTTTCTGTGTGACCTTGATAAATATTTCATCATGCCTCAATTCCATTTAATTCTGAGTAAGCATATTATTCTGTATAACTACAATATTTTTTTCATCACATATCATTTAAAAAAAAAAAAAAATTGGTTTCTCTGTAGGATGATGAGAACTTTGTGTCAATTTATTCTATTTCTTTACCAAATGATGAAGTTTTACATAATTCTTTCATAAAAAAACCAATTAAAATCATAAGCTTTGCTGATACATGTACTCACATTTCACATTTTCATTTACAATATGACAATAAATCAGATCAGGTATTGATATTTTTTTTACCACTTTTGTCAAGTTACATGTATATATTTTTGCCAAAGATTATTGATGTTTTCTTGAGAAACATTTATAGTTTGATTAATTTAACTGGGAATTGTGAACCATTTCTTTTTGTCATCTTTTAGATAAAATAAATGTCTTTTAAACATAGTGCATATAGTTTGAACTTCATTTTGATTTGGAAATTTTGTCTTTTTCCTTAAATTCTGTAAATGACTAAAGTAATCAATATTTGTGGCAACCATTTAAACATATATGGTAGTAATCCATGTGTATATATTTGGTAAATGTGTGGTTACACTGTGTATACATTTAATAACATTGTCATTGTATAGTGAACACATTTGGTACAATGTCCATACTTTGTAATAATAATTTACAACACTGTCATTGTACTGCATATGTATATGGTAACATTGTTATTGTACTGTGTATGTAGTAACAGTAGCATTGTACATTGTATTGATTTAGTGACAGTGTCGTCCATTATACCTTTATCCTGTTTGATATAAATTTCATCAAATTGTTGGTTTAATGGCACTATTAGGTATGGTCTGTTACAAGAACCATGTTGTTTCCTTCGATGATTATTGGTGCCATCTATGTATCCTATTACAATATCATATATCACCATCATGTCAGTGTCATGTTTCAAGGTTAAAGAACAGAAACAAGCTGTAATAGTTCAATGTTATAAAACGATTACAGAAAAATATCATTGTAATCTGTTTATTATCTTCCTTTTGAAATGTGATAAAGAATATGTAGTCCATGTTTTGTAACATGAAATAAAAAGTAAAACATGCACATAGTTGTATCTCTCACTTCTTTAACAGACATCCTTCGCTGGTGAAAATGTTAGAGTAGATTGGTTGATTGTTGGTCTTCTACAGCTAGTGTTAAAATAGAAAGAGTGTTATCTTAAAATGACTTTTTTTTTTGTCGAGCCTGTGACTTGTGTTACAGAAAGCTCGACATAGGGATAGTGATCAGACTGTGGCAGTAGTTGCGTAAACTAACTTCTAAAATACTTTAAAATATTTCAGAAGGAAAACCTGGCGGCTTCCTAATTTGTCATAGATGCTTTATGTAGCATATTTACCTGACAATATCAAGAATTTGGTATTTTGTCAAATCTTAACCGGAAATTGTGATTCTAATATTTATTGAATGTAAACAACATGTTGAAATATTTAGGCTTGAAATAAATATATTTTTGGATTAGTTAATGCAAGCACACGAGGTGTATAGTGTCTTATACGATTACAGGTTTGTAATGTTTAACAACCATATTATATCAGTGTGTAAACACGTTAATTATGAGCTTTGAAAGTCAAGTAGTTCGAGCATTTTTCTGAGTAAGTGTTAAAAAATTTCAAACAAATATTCTTTACTGTGGTTAGCATTCATTTGTCGTCAGTATCTATAGATTAACAACTTGTGGTTATATTGATAATTTAGAATCTTTTGAAATGTTTAAAATTAATATATACCAATATAAAGAATTATTTTGTTATGAAATCTGTAAGTATTTATACCGTGTTAAAAATAAGCAAGTTCAAATCTGCCTTCATCATCACTAACTTTCTTAGAGCGATGAGACAAACTGCTCTGAATCACAGATCACATGCACTCGTTACAGAATAAAACTTTCCTCTGTTATATAGGGGGAAATATTCTGAAACAAGTGACTATTTCACAGAAAAAGCATCTTCCCAGTATTCCTGAGATTGCTCTCTATTAAAGCCATATCCTGGAAATTATTAAAAAAAAAACCCACTTTTTTCCTACTTTTAATTTGAGGTACAATATGCCGGTGAAAAACATTAATTGTGCTGTCAAGAAAACACTGTTTCAAGTTGTGGTATGCATCAAAAACTGTCCAACAGCATTCGTCATTCTACTCGTAAAGGCATTTGTTTCCAAGATCGATATGGTGTATACCATTATGCCAGAACTCAAATGAAGCAGAAAGCTGATGTAACTTATCTGCTTTACTCGATCCCTTAAGACATACATTAAAGAAGTGTAATAACGCCTAACACAAACACAAAACAGTACACCATAGCCACCATTTTATTCCAGAAGCTTCTAACTGATGCCGAATGCTAGAGTGTAAAATTGTAATTGGGACCTACCCAAAACAGTTAGAACTTTTCTGAAAAAGACTATAAATGAAAACAGAACTATATCATCTTCCTATAATGATTGAATGTTAGGAAAATTGACCAGAGTTATCTTACTTTAATCACAGAGAGGGGAAAGCAAACAATTTTTATACGACCGCAAATTTTGAAAAAAATTTCGTCGTATATTGCTATCACGTTGGCGTCGTCGTCGTCGTCGTCGTCGTCGTCGTCGTCGTCCGAATACTTTTAGTTTTCGCACTCTAACTTTAGTAAAAGTGAATAGAAATCTATGAAATTTTAACACAAGGTTTATGACCATAAAAGGAAGGCTGGTATTGATTTTGGGAGTTTTGGTCCCAACATTTTAGGAATTAGGGGCCAAAAAGGGCCCAAATAAGCATTTTCTTGGTTTTCGCACTATAACTTTAGTTTAAGTTAATAGAAATCTATGAAATTTTGACACAAGGTTTATGACCACAAAAGAAAGGTTGGGATTGATTTTGGGAGTTTTGGTTTCAACAGTTTAGGAATTAGGGGCCAAAAAAGGGCCCAAATAAGCATTATTCTTGGTTTTCGCACAATAACTTTAGTTTAAGTGAATAGAAATCAATGAAATTTAAACACAATGTTTGTGACCACAAAAGGAAGGTTGGTATTGATTTTGGGAGTTTCCGTCCCAACAGTTTAGGAATTAGGGGCCAAAAAGGGACTCAAATAAGCATTTTTCTTGGTTTTCGCACCATAGCGTTAGTATAAGTAAATAGAAATCTATGAAATTTAAACATAAGGTTTATGACTATAAAAGGAAGGTTGGTAATGATTTTGGGAGTTTTGGTCCCAACAGTTAAGGAAAAAGGGGCCCAAAGGGTCCAAAATTAAACTTTGTTTGATTTCATCAAAATTGAATAATTGGGGTTCTTTAATATGCCGAATCTAACTGTGTATGTAGATTCTTAATTTTTGGTCCCGTTTTCAAATTGGTCTACATTAAGGTCCAAAGGGTCCATTAAACATTGTTTGATTTCATCAAAAATTGAATAATTGGGGTTCTTTGATATGCCAAATCTAACTGTGTATGTAGATTCTTAATTTTTTGCCCAGTTTTCAAATTGGTCTAAATTAAAGTGCAAAGGGTCCAAAATTAAACTAAGTTTGATTTTAACAAAAATTAAATTCTTGGGCCTCTTTGATATGCTGAATCTAAACATGTACTTAGATTTTTGATTATGGGCCCAGTTTTCAAGTTGGTCCAAATCAGGATCTAAAATTATTATATTAAGTATTGTGCAATAGCAAGTCTTTTCAATTGCACAGTATTGTGCAATGGCAAGAAATATCTAATTTCACAATATTGTGAAATAGCAAATTTTTTTTTAATTAAGAGTTATCTTTCTTTGTCCAGTATAGTAAGCAAGAAATATCTGCAAGAATTTTTTTTAATTGGAGTTATCTTTCTTTGTCCAGAATCAACTTAAATCTTTGTTATATACAATATACAATGTATATTCACTTTTTACTACCAACTGGTAAATTTAAATAATCTTTACCATTCAGTGATAACAAGCAGTTTTTTTACATCTTAATATTTTATGATGTATTTAAATGAGTAGTAATTGTTGCAAACTCCATTAGAATATTTTAATTGAAATTAGTTTTGGAATAAGGGAAAGGGGGATGTGAATAAAAAATTGGGTTCAATTTTTCTCATTTGAAATTCCATAAATAAAAAGAAAATTTCTTCAAACATTTTTTTGAGAGGATTAATATTCAACAGCATAGTGAATTGCTCTAAGATAAAACAAAAATTTTAAGTTCATTTGAATACATTTATTCTGTGTCAGAAACCTATGCTGTGTCAACTATTTAATCACAATCCAAATTTAGAGTGGAATCCAGCTTGAATGTTGTGTCCATACTTGCCCCAACCGTTCAGGGTTCAACCTCTGCGGTCGTATAAAGCTACGCCCTGCGGAGCATCTGGTTAATTTAAGCCTAATTAACATTAAAACAATTTTCCATTAACAAATAAAGTTACCTTATTGAAATATAAGGACTTTGTTAGCTAAATCTATTAATTTTATTAGATATTATGAATTTTTATGACAATAGAGAAACATGCTACTTTATGATATGAAGTTTACATCTGTCATAAGTCCTTTGTCCTTGACCTTATTTTCATGGTTGAATGACTACTTGAAAAAACTGTTTGGTAATGTTAATGTCTTTTATTATAAGCAATAGGATAAGTATATTTTGTATGTGTGTACCTTGCAAAGGCCTAGTAGACAGTTTTCACTTTACCGTCATGGATCAGTTTTTGTGGTCAGTAGATAAGATATAGGAAGATGCAAATAACAATTTATTAAAGTAAACCATTATAGGTCAATGTACGGCCTTCAACACAGAGCCTTAAGCAATAGGTCTGCTATATTTGGTGTATGTAATGATTGTATGGTGTACATGATCAACTGGCAGGTGTCATTTGACTTTGATATCATCTCCACATATGGAAATATTTTATGATGTACACGTCAGACTGGCAAATTTTATTTGACCTTGACCTCATTTCCATATTTCATTGCTCAATGTTGATTTTTTAGGGGGTTTTGGTCTGTATTTCAGATACTGTATGCAATAGGTCAGCTTATTGTTGATGGGGAATATTTTATGATGTACATGTCTGTCAAGTTTTGTGTTATGGTCTGTTTTTCTTAAACATTTAGCAATAGGTAAACTATATTTGGCGAATGGAATGATTGTAAGGTGTATTTGTCTATGACCTGCACCTAATTTTCATGGTTAATTTGTCATTGTACAGCTTTCCTGAATAACTTTGATGCTTAGATACTATAAGCAAAAAGTCAAAAATATTTGATACATGAAATGATTGTAAGGTGAACATTTCTGTCTGTCAGGGTTCATCTGACCTTGAACTAATTTTCATGTTTCATTTTGTGTCATTTTGTGTCATTTTAATTTTTCACATTAGGTACGTTTCTCAGATAATGTAAGCATTTGGTGAATGGATTGATTGGATGTTTTTCATGTTGTCTCGCAAGGTTCATCTGACCTTGACCTCAGTTTCATAGTTCAATGGTCAATGTTCTTTTTGTTTTTAAGTCAAGGTTGTTTCCTAGATATAATAAGCAATACTGTAAATATATGTAGCGTAAGGTATGACAGTTTGGGAGTACATGTTTTTTTCTTGCCGGGTTCATCTGATCTTGACCCAATTATCATTGGTCATTGTTAAAGTTTATTCAATAAAGTAAAACCTTAATGTTACAGACTTCCAACATAAAATAAATCAAAAGTAAAGCTGGCGAAACATTTCAGTGTGCATGCTTGCTTCATATGAATAGAATATATATTGTCGTGTTGTACTTTATGTACTGGAAATTCAGAAATTATTGCATGCATTTATTATTGTGTAATTTTAGAATAAAACTAGAACACACCCGTGCTTTCAAATCTTTCTGTTTGAACCCGTCGAACTGGAACTTATCAATTATTGGTAATATTAATTATTTGGAAACCAAAAAGTCCAGGAATGGAGTATTTTTTAATCAACAGCATTGTCCTATATTAGTTATAAATAAAGTTGAATTCTTTGATTCGCTGTTTTACGTCATGCCCACTTACAAATTGAAAACTGTACCCATGCGCCTTATTTTTAGTCCAGATTTTTAGTATTCGTATTGTTATCTTAGAAAGTCTTACTGATTAAAATACTACAATAGGTAAAAATTTTACAATTAAGTAGTGTCAACCCTGTGATTATGACCCGTGAATATAGCATATTAATCCTGAATACACCGTTTGGTGGTGCGCCCGTCAGATGCGGAACGTACAGATAAGGTAATAGGTAACAGGTTAATATACTATTGGTATCGGTATCGGAATCGACCCGGAACTTCTTAATTATTGGCAATATTAATTACGTGGAAAACAAAAGGGCCTGGAGTGGTGTAATTTTTAATCTACACCTTTGTACAATATTAGTTATATATAAAGTTCAATTCTGTGATTTGTCGTTTTTACGTGATGACGGCTGACAAATTGGACGACGTAATTTTAGTATTATAGATGCGTTAATAAGTTTTGCAAATTTGAGAAGAATCCTATTAAATTTATATACAAAATTTAAAAATGTGAGTTTAAATTATTGTGTTTATAACCCCGTCTCATTTTTCACAATAATAACCAGATGCTCTGCAGGGCGCAGCTTTATACGACCGCAGAGGCTGAACCCTGATCAGTTGGGGCAAGTATGGACACAACATTCAAGCTGAATCCAGCTCTAAATTTGGATTGTGATTAAATAGTTGACACAGCATAGGTTTCTGACACAGAATGAATGTGCTCTAATGAACTTAAAATTTTTGTTTTCTCTTTGAGCAATTCACTATGCTGTTGAATATAATATTAATCCTCTCAAAAAAATGTTTGAAGAAATTTTCTTTTCATTTATGAAATTTCAAATGAGAAATATTGAACCCCCCCTGAATGGTAAAGATTGTTTTAATTTATCAGTTGGTAGTAATAAGTGAATATACATTGTATATTGTATATAACAAAGATCTAAGTTGATTCTGGACAAAGAAAGATAAATCCAATTAAACAATGTCTTGCTATTGCACAATATTGTGCAATTAAACTTCTTGCTTACTATTCTGGACAAAGAAAGATAACTCTAATTAAAAAAAAATTTGCAATTGCACTATATTGAGCAATTAGATATTTCTTGCTATTGACCAATACTGTGCAATTGAAAAGACTTCCTATTGAACAATTGAAGATTTCTTGCTTTTGCCCAATTCTGTGTAATGGAAAATTTCTTGCTATTGCACAATACTTAATATAATAATTTTAGATCCTGATTTGGACCAACTAAGTACTTAGATTTTTTATTATGGGCCCAGTTTTCAAGTTCAACTTGAAAACTGGGCCCATAATAAAAAATCTAAGTACATGTTTGGATTCAGCATATCAAAGAACCCCATGAATTTAATTTTTGTTAAAATCAAACGAAGTTTAATTTTGGACCCATTGGACTTTAATGTAGACCAATTTGAAAACGGGACAAAAAATTAAGAATCTTCATACACGGTTAGATTCGGCATATCAAAGAACCCCAATTATTCAATTTTTGATAAAATCAAACAAAGTTAAATTTTGGACCCTTTGAGCCCCTTATTCCTAAACAGTTAGGACCAAAACCCCCAAAATCAATACCAACCTTCCTTTTATAGTCATAAACCTTGTGTTTAAATTTCATAGATTTCTATTTACTAATACTAAAGTTATGGTGAAAAAACCAAGAAAAGTGCTTATTTGGACCCTTTATTGGCCACTTATTCCTAAACTGTTAGAAATAAAACTCCCAAAATCAATCCCAATCTTCCTTTTGTGGTTATAAACCTTGAGTCAAAATTTCATAGATTTCTATTTACTTTTACTAAAGTTACTGTGCGAAAAACAAGAAAATGCTAATTTGGGCCCTTTTTGGCCCCTAATTCCTAAAATATTGGGATCAAAACTCCCAAAATCAATCCCAACCTTCCTTTTGTGGTCATAAACCTTGTGTTAAAATGTCATAGATTTCTATTCATTTTTACTTAAGTTAGAGTGCGAAAACTAAAAGTATTCGGACGATGACGGCAACGTGATAGCAATATACGACGAAAATTTTTCAAATTTTGCGGTCGTATAAAAATGTGGCAATAATTTCTGAATTAACATTAGCAAATTATCAGTATGGGTTTAGATCATTGTTGAAGGCTGAACTCAAAAGGTATTTTATTTCTGGTGGATTAATCCATGAAAATTACTTCAAAGACAACAGATAAACCAGACAGAATCCTTATGTATACAAGATACCAATTATTCTGCTCTTCTAACTTCCTATTTTTTTGGGGGACCTAATATTGACTAAATGTATTACATTTGTATACAAAAAAATCTAGTGTGAAAATTTAGGTAAAGATCAAGTAAATGTCCAGACAGATGGACAGACTAACCATGGTATACAAAAATATGACCAACTGTTAACATAAACTTGAGTCATGGATGACCTAAATATCATTTTTATAGTATAATGCAAGTGAATAGTATGCAAAGCGTTCAGAGTCAATAGACCAAGAATGAGGAAAACATAGCCATATTACTGCGGTGGAAATGAGATACAACAAAGTTATTACTACTGAAAACTTTAAAATTTTCACACAAATTCAGAAGGGTTCCCTTTAAATGGTACCACCACAAACTTTAACATGTATACTGAGCAAACAGTTTTAAAGTCAACAAACCATCAATGATTGGGGCAAACTAATTACAACAGAAATAAGATTTTCCGATGTTTCAACAACTGCATACCATATTTAATGGAATTATAATTAGTAGTTCACCAAAACTGACCTTGTTACACACTTTAACATGTAAAATGTTTTATTATAAATTAGGCTGTCATTTTTCTAGTTTGAATTTCTTCACTTATGTCATGTCGTAGAGCTTATAATAGCTTACTATATGTTTTTTTCATTGTTGAAGGTCACACAGTGAAATGTAGTTGTTTTAACACCCACATCATTTGATCACTGGTGGATAATTGTCACATTAAAAATCATACCACATCTCAATATTTTTATATAAAAGAGTTTCAAAGCCACAGATTATGATGAAGTGTGTCTAAATAATCTCAATGGAAATGAGATGTACCATTGCTTTACAATCAGTGACTAACTTTCAGTGGTTTCCCTTTAACTAACCTTGATTTCAAGATTAAAATCAAATAATCACAACTTTAATCATTTATTGATGCTGCCTACAATAGAAACAGATCCTTTATAAATTCACATTTAGCGAAAGGCAAGACAATAAATTATAATTTTACATCTATTCCTTTTATTGCATCAAATACATTTGTAAAAATAATAATACACAAATTCAAGATAAAACATTTAAATAAATAATATGATTTAAAGTTTATTTTTCAACAGAGCTGCTCTTACTGTGTCTGCAATATTACCATTAAATATGTCATAACCACGATCATTAAGATGGACCCCATCATCACGGTACAGCGAGAGATTTACATTTCTTATATCAGGATGGTGAATCATAAATCCACCCATTGATTCCACTGCCGGTTTGACATATTTATTTATAGACAATCTCTGTTGCTCACCATCCTCATTAGTTGGAGCACCCCTCCAGTTGATTCTGGACAGGATTTCATTGTAAATCAGCTGAGTATCAGGGCACATTTCTTTAATGGTACATAAATCATTCTTAATCATTTTGACCAAGTCCATTGGTTTGACATAGCCAACATCATTTGAACCAACATATAATATTAATACATCTGGGGGAGGTTTTGACTGTACAAGTTCCATCAACTTTGGCATCAGTGCATTCCATCTCATTCCTCGTGTGCCATACCATTCTACACAGGCTTCTGAGGTTTTTACACCCAGGTTGATATCTCTCAGCTGAGATGCCCTCTTGTGAGCCCAGTAAACAATAGACGACCCAACTATCCATACTGAAGCTGAAAAGACAATAAAAACATGAAAATACAATGGATTTTGAACATGATTTCAGTGTGTTCTTACATATTTTCTTTACTTGTGTATGTTATTTCTTTGGAAATTTTTTCTAATTTAGGATCAGGCCTTGCAGTTATAAAATTGTCAATAACGATTGTTGTACTCACGACTCAGAAATCAACCAATCAAAATACTTGCAGTTTAATTTAGGTCTGGAACTGGCATGTCAGTAACTGCTAGTAGTTTGTTGTCATTTATGTATTATTGTCATTTTGTTTATTTTCTCTTGTGACCTCTTCTGACATCTGATTTCTCTTGAACTGAATTTACTGTGCATATTGTTATGCGTTTACTTTCCTTCATAGGCTAGGGGTATAGGGGGAGAGTTGAGATCTCAAAAAACATGTTTTGCACCTGTCCCAAGTCTGGAGACTCTGGCCTTTGGTCTTGTATGATTTTTAATTTGAGTTTTTTGTGTATAATTCAGACTTTAGTATGATGTCCATTATCACGAAACTAGTGTAGATATTTGTTATTGGGCCAGCTGAAGGACGCCTCAGGTGAGGGAGTTTCTTGCTGCATTGAAGACCTATTGGTGACCTTCTGCTGTTGTCTGTTCTGTGGCCGGGTTGTTGTCTCTTTGACACATTCCCCATTTCCATTCTCAATTTCATTTTTATTGATTTGGTGTTTAAGAGCAAGTTTTGTACTCATAGTATTGAGTGTATTTTTATGGCGGTGAACCTTGATGAGTAAATTCTATATACCAGAATCCAAAACAAGCTTACATATATGTAAATGCTTGTCTCATGACTGCCTTGAAGTTGTAACTGTCATCATTTTATTTACCTTAATGGTTTGCTATCGACTACAGTCAGACCTACATTTTTCTAGGGTCATTTATAGCTTACAAAGTATGTGTGAACTCAATAGTAATTTTCACATTTTATTGAACTTTATACATTTGTTTATTGAAAAATTGAACTGATTCACTCATATGAAATAAATATTTTTACAATGGGTTTTCAGTTTTCCTAATTTCAAGTTATAATTGTCATTTTTGCTCTTTACATGTGGTAAAGTGACCATTAAAGTATTCATACAAATTAGATCATTAAAAAGAACCATCCTTTATTATTTCAACAAATCTATTTTTGTTGAAATGTTATGCTATATTGAAAACGATACATTAATCTATTTATTAATTGTCTTACTTCTTGATCTTTTATCCTTGACTCCTGGAGTTAATTCGGCAGTTGAGAACCAGCCTTTTACTGGTGGAGTGTTGACTGATGCCCTTCCACCATGCGTGCTGTATCTTGAATGTTGACGATCTGGAGATCTTGACCTACTTCTTTGACCTACATTGCTGTTCTTTGATCTTGACTCATATCTTTCTCTAGAAAAAGACCTTCTCTCTTCTGAACTAGATCTATCCCTCCTAGATTTATTTGCATCTGGTGACCTGCTTCTTGACCTTGTATATCTACGATGTGATTGCTCTCTTTTTTCATTTGAACTTGACCTTTTTCTCCTAGATTTATTTTCGTTTGGTGACCTGCTCCTTGATCTTGTATATCTACGACGTGATTGCTTTCTTTTTTCATTTGAACTTGATCTATTTCTTCTCGACTTTTTTTCTTCTGGGGACCTACTTTTTGTCCTTGTATGTCTATGATGTGATTGTTCTCTTCTTTCATTCGACATAGATCTATTTCTCCTAGACTTACTTTTGGATGGTGACCTACTACCCGACCTTGAATTTCTCTGATATGATTGCTCTTTAGATATTCTACTTGATTTAAAATCTCTCACTCTATCTTTTTTATCTGTTCTATTATCAGGTGATCTATTTCTTCTTTCTTTCTGTCTGGAATCATGTGACTGTTTATTATACTTTTGCTCATAAAAATCACTTCCTGTGTTACTACTGGAGTCTGAGTCACTAGAACTTTCATAATGCTTCTGTTTGTAGTCCTTGGAATTTCTTTGTCTCTCTCTTGATGACCTTTTGTCAGGACTGGAGCTGTATCTTCTCATCTTTCCTTTGCCTTTATCTCTTCTTTTAGACTTCAAATCTATGTCTGGAAAAAAATCAAAATCTGCTGAGATGCAAATAAAAATCATAATTTATTCCATCTTCTGAATGAAAAAAATAATATATTCAGTTTGTTCTTGCTTAGTATAAAATAAACTTTAACCTGATATTAAAAAGAATGAAATTGTCTAAAATCAATAAATGTAAAATGTTTAATGCAGATTATATTGTTGCACATAGGAGGAAAAATGGGTAAATTAACATTGTAAAGTAAAGCAAAAATTGAAGAGTAAATTTGTACTATACATTCTTTTTTTATGAAAGTTAAACTCAACTAAAAATATGTGGAATTGGGAACATAAATTTGAATAGAAAATGAATAATGATATTCCTTCTGCCTTCTTTCTTCTAAGCAGAAAGACTATGTAGAACTATTCTTTTAAAAACCAACCTGTTTTCAATCCAGTGTCAATTTAAAAAAAAATAGGGACACCATAAAAAAAAGCCAATCTTTAAGTTACTCTAGAGATGGGACAAATGGCCTGAAATGGCCTAAAAGTTTGTAGTGTTTCAAACAAAAATTATTTGAAAGGAAGCTTGCAGTTTTACTAAATGCAAAAGTAAATTCACTCAAGGATTGTAAAATTCTCTAAGAAAATGTTACACATGAATATTTGTCTCTAAATTAACTTAATGAGTTGATTCAATCAATGACAAAAATCTGTTGTTAATTAGAATTGAGTATTATTCTTACCTTAACAACTGACAATACATTTGATATTTCTAACAATGTTTTAAACTGTTTTTCATTTACTTATAAGAAAACAAATATCAAATATCAAATCCCTTACTCATAAGAAAACAAAAGTTTAAAATATCTAAAATAACTAGCAAAACACATTTTATTTCATCAATTTAAAAAAAAATTAAAAAAAACAGTGACCAAAATCAAAGTTTGATAGTTTGATGAGAATGTGTGCATATTTTCAGTAATTTTAGTATCCCATTGAGAGGGTAGATAAAATAACTTGATAGAGCATTTATGCATACATAGTTGCATATCAGCAGTCCTTTAAAGAGATGAGTAATGTGATCCCAGACCATTGAATTCTCTGCAATTTATATATTCAATATTTACTTGAACTAGAACGGTCTCTTCTTTTCTTTGAATCTTCGTCACTACTATCACTGTCAGATTCTTCGTTTCTTTTTTTCTTTTTTCTTCTTGAGCTTTCATCTTCAGAATCTAAATAAGATATAAGATTTTTTTTTGATTTATTCTCTTAAATCTTTACTAACAAATCAATATTCATCCAACTGTAAGCAATAGATTTACATATGTTATATATAATAGAAGAGTGTTCTTTAACCAATTAACTGTTATGGCCTTTTGAAATCTATTTTATACAGAAAAACATGGGGGTCTAAGATAGCTTGTTTTACTAATTAAAATTAATATATAAATATAAAATTATGTAAAATTTTGACAATGTGTAAATGTTTTAACCTGATGATTTAATAATAATACTTTATTCCAAAAGCACAGCTTATAGGATATTAAAGGAATAAGTATTTGTAGCATTTGTCTCATAGTGTTCAATTAAGACATTAACAAATACTGTTTTATTATTGGACTATTACCTGATGAAGACCTATGCTTCTTTTTCTTCTTTTGCTTTTTTTCTTTTTTTGACCTCTTAACTTTTCCTTCCTGTATTTTGTTCAGTTTCCTATAAAAAAAAAAACATATAGTATGTTGAAAGAAAACGAAACCCAGAAACATTAAATTGATCACACACAATTTATAAAGTTACTCAGTCCTATTTGTCAATCTACGGTGCCAAAAATATATTTTCTACATATGTTATATAATATTTGATGATACAGATAAAATAGTCAATCTAAATGTCATTTGGGAATATGTGTGGATATTGATGTTGTCTTATTGATTTATATCCCACATGTGTTTATTCACATTCAGATAATAATGCATCTTTGAAAGAACCAAGTCCCTGTTGCCTTGGTGTACAAAATATGAAAATCTAGTATTCATATATATATGATAAATCAGTAACAAAGTCAAATTATTGTATCATAGTTTCATATATTGTTTTTCTCAATGTTGATTACAGGTGCCCAATTTTCATGGAATTAAACAGATGTCTGAAAATTGAATAAAATTTGAAATTATATCCATGGGAAAGTGGTCATGCTGTTAAAATTGAGGTTAAAGACTATATAATAAATGCAAGACCAAAATGCACTGATAACCAAATTCTGGCATGTATAATCCAATTTTGTACCAAAATTCAAATTGCCAGGCATACAAAGTAGAGGGTGCCCTTTTTTCAATTCTTTTGCCTAATCTATTATACATGATATTTTCATATTAAATAGAATATTTGCCTACAATTATTTAAATTGTGAGCTTTAGTACAAATTTCTTCTTTTCAAATTCAGAAAAAGATCAGGCTTCAAAATAGTCATTAAACTGAATTGTACTGATAGAAAAGCAGCAAATGTCACATATGTTCACATATGCCAGAAAAGCAACACCTATGTCTCCCTTTCCAAGACTTGTGTTGCAGGCAAGACAAAAACCAATTAAGCAGAACTAAACTCTACTAGAGGGTATCAATATATATTGAAAACCTTATGAAACCTTTATCAATATGAATGCCTACTTTAGTAACTTTTTCTTCTGTTTAGCACTGAGTGACTTCAGAAACTTGACCTCTGGGTCATCTTCATCTCCACTTTCTAACAATTTCTACAAAATATAAAACCAATATATAATGATTTAAACTACAAAATATATAACAAATAGTGTTTTACCTACAAAATATAAATTACCAATATATATATATATTTTATCTTCAAAATATATAAACAATAGATAATGCTTCTATCATAAATGATTAAAAAAACACTTTTCTGTAAGAAATAATGCATATTTCAAATTGTGAATATGAAATTGTTGGGTTAGTAGAAGTAGCTACTCAAATATTCATTTTCAGTTTGAAAATGACATATCTTTGAAATTTGTATGACAAGAGGTAAAAATATACTAGGTGTACCTTTTAGGAAATTACTCAAATTGAAAATGATAACACAACAGAAACATATTACTTACAATGAAAACAACAGAAGAACTTATTCAAATTTAAGTATTTAAGGGAAAAAACATGAGACTTGCATACATCACATCAGCCCTATTTCATCATGGAAAATACACTTGTCAAAGACATCACAAGATGCAATTTAACCAATACTGTATACTTTTGTTGGACATTATGTTTAAATTTGAGGTGAAGGTACAGTAAATGGAATACTGTTCTTTTGTTGGAGATTATGTTTTAATTTGAGGTGAAGGTACAGTAAATGGAATACTGTTCTTTTGTTGGAGATTATGTTTTAATTTGAGGTGAAGGTACAGTAAATGGAATACTGTTCTTTTGTTGGAGATTATGTTTTAACTTGAGGTGGGTACAGTAAATGGGATTCTGTTCTTTTTGTTGGAGATTATGTTCCAAGTTTTTAGCTATTACATTTGTACTTTCTACAACACAATATTTTATTATCGGCCCAGGTATGTATATAAATATTTTTACATGGCCATGATGGACACATTCCAAAATATAAACTAATCAATATGACTAACATTACCTCATGTTCTGCTGATGGATCTTCAGCCATTCTACCCAGAATGCTTTGCTTTAATTTAAATCCATCCTCTTTCATTCCTTCTACTAAAGCTGCTGCACTTGTTGATGCTGTAAAAACATATTCAAATTACTTAACCAATTATCTTCAACCGTTACTAGACCTATGAAGAGTAAATCAACAATCCAGTGGCGGATCCAGAGGGGGGGTTCCGGGGGTGGGCACCCCCCGCAACCCCCCTTTATTTTTGCCGATCAATGCATTAGTATCGGGACATATGTTTTGCACCCCCCCCCCCTTTCGAAAATTCCTGCATCCGCCCCTGCAATCAGTGTTCCAAAATAAGTAAAAGATTAGAACACTAAAGCAATACTTAGTAGATTGACACATGATAATGGAATGGTCCAAAAGTTATGCAAAAACTTAAATCCCATAACTTCAACTAGGTGCTCCACAGGGCACAGCTTTATACGAACGCAGAGGTCGAAAAACTGAACAGTTGGGGCAAGTATGGACACAACATTCAAGCTTGATACAGCTCTGAATTTGGATTGTGATTAAATAGTTGACACAGTATAGGTTTCTGACACAGAATGAATCTGGTCTAATGAACTTAAAAAAAAAATGTTTTTGCTTTGAACAATACACTATGCTGTTGAATATTAATCCCCTCCCAAAAAAACATTTAAAGAAATTTTCTTTTTAATTTCTGAAATCTGAAATGAGAAAAATCTATCCTCCTTCAAATTCTTATTCTATAGGTTATATCAAGTGATGGCAGTAGATCATCTGATCATCTCAGGACCAAATATATTCAAAATAAACTTACGTTGAGGTGGTTCTGCTGTCAAATCTCTGTTAAACAGTGGACATATTTTGTCTGTATTAACATGGCCCCATTTTCTACATTTGATACAGCGCACATTACGAACCTCAATACCAAAAGGTTGGTCACGTATTTCATCATCATTTTTGGCATATCTGCAATAATAAATCATATCTGGTACAGAAAAGGATACAAAGTAAAAAAGTTGCTGCAATGACAGCTTATGGATTTTAAAAGAACTAATATTGATTAATTCTGGTTATATTAGCAAAATTTCATCAAAAAAATGCACAATCATATAAAACATGAAAAAAATTAGTTTCAAATGAAGCCTGATTACAAGTTTCTGGAGGTTGAAATAAGAGAAGACTAAATAGGAACACTGATGATATCCCTGCTTTAGGTACATATATACACTAACAAGATTGCATACTTAATACCATTGAATCATCATAAAGTGGATCTCTTTAACTGACCTAATCACATAATTCAGCATGTAAACCAAGCACAAAATCAATACACTATGACAGGGGCAGTAGGGTGAAATAATCTCCCTTTTGACGAGATGTTCTTATAAGTAAGCAAATAAATAACAAATATCATTTAATAACCACTATTGGTTTGCCCTAAACACTTAAAACAGTAACCAATTCACAAACTAATTGTTAATGGTAATGCCATTTTGAACATGCATTTATCTTGCCTACTGAATTCCTATAGCTACAAGACAATAAATCAGCAGATTATTGTTTACAGTACACAATAAATAACAACTTACTGTTCTCTTGGAGCATTGTATTTTCATTGTTTACAGTACACAATAAATAACAACTTACTGTTCTCTTGGAGCATTTTATTTTCATTGTTTACAGTACACAATAAATAACAACTTACTGTTCTCTTGGAGCATTGTATTTTCTCTGCCATTCAAACTTAACCTCTGTTTCAACGTCTTTTTCCTGAAAATTTAAATTTATCATTAAAAAGTTGTTCATGGTAGATAGATCCCTTTGAAATGTTGTAGGAAAATGGGCCTTCATGGTTTTGTGACTTTGTTTCCGATTTCTGAATTTTAAATGTTAAATAGCAGATATTTCATGAATACCAAGACTGAGATGCTGGTTGTAAACATTGACCATTCTTATAATACAGGGAATCATGAACATATTTCATATATAAATTGTTATATAATGAAGTATTTAAAATTTTTGAACTGAATCATTTTTCTGAAGTTGACAATGCAATAGTTTAATGGATGTTGGGTATAACCAATATGCAAATGGATCTTATTTTGACTACATTGGTGAATAACCTATTTTTGCATGTACATATATGTTCATGTCTTAGCCCGGTATATTTATATATACTTTCAGTCAAAACTTCACTTAACTACATGTAGTACACAATTTTATAAAGGTGCCAGCTGAGGACCACCTCCAAGTACATATTTTTCTAGCTGTGTTGAATACCCATGACCCATTGGTGGCCTTCGGATGTTGTCTTCTCTTTGGTTGAGTCATTGTCTCTTTGACATATTCCCCATTTCCATTCTCAATTTCACATTTAAAAATTATGATAAGCTTTAATAAACCCTGTTAATTTGTAGTGTAAAATGATATAAAATAGGACATAGATCTGAAGAAAAAAACTGTATTAAAAACTCTTACATCTTCTTTTTTCTTCAGCCCTGGTGGTGCATCGTACATAAAACTTAAACCAAGCTTTGCCTTTTCATCACCAAGTAAAGCCCTAAAACAAATAAATTGAAACTATGTTAGGGAAAAATGTTCATCACCAAGAAAAATTGATAAGTGTCTCGCCTTCTTTTGGTGTAAATCGCACTCAACAAAAATGAGGAAAAAAACAATAAAAATATCCCTCTCCATACTCTTTTTTGATTGTAAGAAGTTTCTGTCCAAGTTTGGTAAAAATCCAGGATTGTTTATGAATCTTATAATGTTTAAAAACTTTATTTGCAAACTGTAATGTTCAATGGAAAAAAAAACTAAGTCCATTTATAAGTAAAATATGGAAAAGATGGAATTTTATTTTTACAAAATTTACTTCTGGATACTATCTAATGATCATAAACAAGTTTCTGTCCAAGTTTGGTAGATATCCAGGATTGTTTAAGGAAGTTATTAAAATTTCAAAAACTTAACCACAGAGTGAATATTTGTGGACGCTGCTGTAGACGGAATGAAGGATCCCTAATTGTCGCTTTTTCAACTTAAGTAGATGGCTTGACAAAAACCTTGAAATACATAATCATTGGTAATTAAAGTCTTTCAGGGAAATTTTGAAGGTCCTGAGACAAAAGGTTCTGATTAACTAAAATATGAAACAATAAATAAGGTGTACCATGTAGATTATAAAATAGATTAAGGGTATATAACATCATGAACACTTTTTTAACAGAAAAAAAAAGACCATCATGTTTTAAACAGTTTGAATAGCATGAAAATTTTTGTTTTCATTATTTTAGATAAAAGTTCTTTTGTTTCTTAGAATTTCATGTTTCAATAAGAAAATATTATCTGAATAACAGACCCATGAATGCATATTTTAAATTGGCAGTATTTTTTTACCTGTTTGAATATGTTTCTTGTTCTTTTTGATACTGATTGAGTAATTCTTCCTGTTTTTTCTTTTCAAATTCTGTTTTCTGTTGAGCCATCCATACCTAGTATATTAAAAAAAAATTAAATTATAATTCTAAAAAATTTCTCAAACTTCAATTTCATGTATTTAGAGGGTTAAAGGGAAAATTCACGATTTTTTACTTATGGTTTAAATATGTTCATTATGACATAATATATATATTCACAAAGTTTTATCGCTATATGAGCAGTAATAAAGGAGAAATTCAATATTTAATGAAAAAATATTAACTACTTCCTGTAGGTCGTGACGTTTTCTCCTGGTTTTTGCATGCCGGGATTTAAAAAACAATCATTAAAAGTCTTGGTTTTTAATCATATTTTAACGTAATCGTAAGCGCGCCGATGACTTATGCTTTATCTAATAACCATCCGATAATAAGAAGATAAAACGCACATACGTTCAATTGTGCATATTCATGAGATAAATTTTCTATGTTAAACGTATATATTCGAATTATTTTTGTAGACAACACAAAAAGTTATAAATTGATTTTTAATTAATGTATTTTCGGACTGATAAGGTGAACAAAGTAAAGTACAATAATCTGTAAAGACAATATGTTGGTGTACTCTTATTGACCTTTTACTATCTCTGCTATGACTTGATACAATATGTGTATTCACGGTTCTGTAGCAATACTCGTAGATGGCTTGTTGAAAGGTAAATTGTTATTTGCACCTCGGTATTTAACCACGCCTCTCGGGCACACCTTGCCAGGTGTGACTGTCTAATCGGATCAGTGAATTATAAGACAAGAGCATCCAATACACATATTTAAAATATATATTCAAGTTGGTGACAAATAAAAATTGATCGCCGTGGAATTATTTAATTATGTTTGGTGCTATTATTTATTTGAATTCAAATAAGTTAATTTACTAAGAAATACACAATTTTTGGTTAAAGACGGGAAACTTAATTCATATGTCCGATTGAAATGATTTACACCTTTTGTCCTTGATTGATGTCTAATAAAAAGGAGAACTTAGAAATTATAAATAGCTTTACCAAAGTATTTTTATTTGTCTTTATTAGGCAAATAAATGAATGAGAACACTTAGATTTAGACTTTTTAAAAGCCACGTACAAATTAATAACTGGAACTCACTGAAGATAACTCTACCGAAGCGGAATATAATATGAACGAATAAAGAAAAAATACTTTTGTACTTGAGAAGTCTTAAAACATTGACAGCAAATTTAAGGTCTTCTTGGAATGGAATCGAAAAATTACGAATAAATATTCTTTATGAAGTGTGAAAAACGTCAACCAAATTTAATCATAATCGGGGACGTCCTTATTAAAGTAGTCTTCGTCTCACAACGTATAATACTTAATAACTATTTGACCAAAGATGTTTAAAAACAGAAGACAACGAATTTAATGTCATCTTTCCCTATTTTTGAATGTAATTATAAGTCTGTTCAACTGGCAAGAATACCCCTAAAGCGGACAAATATCTGACAAGCAGTTTATTCTTTAAATTTGCTGTCATTGAATATCAAGAAAGAAAATAAATCCCGAAAATGATTTGAAACTTTAATACTCAATAGCTTTCCTAGAAAATATTCACATCCCTCGGGGATTATTAGTGTACGTCCAGTTGCATATGTCGGAACAGTTGTGGTGATGACGAATTTCTTTCTTTATTCGAGAACAATCTAATTGATATATAAATCTGTGATTTTACTATGTTAATAACTTCGATGAACCAAAGCAAGTTATAGATCGACCAGTATTTAAATCAAATTGGTCCTCTTCTTCTTCTTCTTTTGGTATACAATAGTCTATCGAATTGGATGATTACATACTGTTGGTATACGTGGACTAGTCTATTTACAAAACTTTTACCCCAATTTGCACAAAATGTATTTTTCTTTCTTATGTTCAATGTATAGATGTATATATTTTAAATTGCGCTGTAGTTCCGTAACTTTCTATCCGGGCGTATAAACGAATCGCCGACAAGTGCGCACATTTTTTTAATCAACATTTCTGGAATGATCCAACTATGTCTTTTACTATTGACAACGAGTAAATATTACATTGTCCCAGAGACATATAATACAATTATATGTCTCTGATTTCCCCCAAATTAACCCTTGGAAAAAATACGTATATTTGTATATCTTCAATTTTTTTTTTTTTTTTTTTTGGTATCATTTTTTTTTTTTTTTATAAATAATATTCTTTACACCAGAAATTTTATTTATAAACAAGCGTATGAGTTAAGTAATGACTAGTATATTATATCACTTTCGGACACGCAAGACAGAGATGTATATTATACATGCACCTGATAGTTCAAAATGGAAAGTTATAAGTTATCGGCCGTGTACACTGATCAATACCTACAGAAGTGAAACGAGGCATGAACTTGCAGGCCCGACAGGAAATCGCTTGAATACCTGGTCGTGTCACCTTACACCCCTCACAATACCTTTGGGAGTAATACCTTAAGCCATGCGGGTGATCAGTGGAGCGAAGATTCTTATTTATTTGAATAAAGTATATTACTTTAAAGAATTATGAACGAATTAGATTTTCGAAAACAATTTTCACGGAACTCTTATTTATGATTTGAACTTTGACTTTTTAACTAATTCCAATATTAACAGTTTAAAAATAACAGACTATATGGTTATTAAAAATATAAGAACATTTTCCGAATCAAGTTAGTTAGTCAGATAAAACAACCGTACGATTGACAAGATATCGACACGTAATTACGACAACATCGGTTACTGTAGTTTTGTTTCTTTATGGTTTATAGACATATCGTGATTTTTATTTGGACAAGATAACAAAATGGCGGAATGCAAAGAACTGATACTCAAAATTTAAAATCGATGGTGATCTTTTATCTAGCGGAATAAAACTTTAATATTTATAAATTTGAGCATTTTTATACAGAATGGACTTAATATGAATTTTTGATTTTTTTGCGAAGTTTCCCTTTAAAGCCTCAATTGACACGGTTGCAATATTTATAGATGTGTTTCACTTTGTCAAACAGTGTTCTTGTCGTGATGCACATATTTGATTTGTCCAAGACCTTTAATCATGTAAATACAATTTTGACAAAAATCTGGAAATTTTGTACATATGTACATTGTATGTGAAAATGTATATAATGCAATTCTTTAAATACTTAGTATTATTGACAGACAATTTTATGGTCTTTCCTGTAGGCTAGCATTTTTTTTCTTGAGTGAAAGGCTACACTTTAAGGGCGTCTTTTGGGGGAAGGAAAGAATGCAGGCGTTAAAGGTACCTGTTTGAGGGCTTAAGGTCAGAGGGATTATGAGGCAGCCAACTCAGAAAATCCCTTCAGAGTCTGACTAAGAATTCAAAGGGATAACATGTTGCACAGAAAAATCTGAATTAATTGTTTGGTAAAATTGTGCTACATTTTTTTTTGGGGCAGTCAATTTTTATTAATAAAGGAAGTTGAGTTTCTCAGAAAAAACAACGACCTTCAGTAGGAAAACTAACATGTACAATCCTAATTAATTAAGAGATTAAAAAATCTTAATGGCTAGCATCTATGTTGAAGATTCTTGTTGGACTAACTGTTACACGTTTAAAAACACTCATAACATTTTGGTTTCACTCTTTTGAAAATATTACCCGGAATGCATTACATTCTGAAACAGCGAATTATGATGTTGTTGATAGCACTGATTGAAGACATATTTAAACAAATATATACACATAGATATAAGACACACACAATACAACATAATAAAATAAAAATCAGGGTGAAAGATCTCAGGGTGAACAGGTACTTATCGTACTAGGGTGAACATAAATTTGAACCTTCAATTTCAGGATCTAAAGGAAGCACTTTAACCAATTTAGCAATTTTAGAAGATATTACCTATTAAACTTATAAAGTAAAAGTACCTTTATTTCTACAGGTTTACAAGAAGGTAGGAATGCCTTTTTTGTCAGGCGTCAAACCATCATGTTCACCTACCGTTTTAAAGTGTCAAATTGGTTAAAATTTTACAGTTATTCATTGAAATATCCTTAATATAATAATTTGTTGGAGGTCTCAAACAGTGTTAAATAATATAGTGTTATTAACTGGCTGTATTGGCACTGGTATAGATTCGAGGTTTGCTGTATTGGCCTCGAGACCCGTGATTATAAGAAAATTAAAAACTGGCAGTGAACCAATATGGCTTTTCCCCCACTTTTTTCTGTATTGGCCCTGTTTTTTTCCGTTTCATAACCTTAGAACATTCCAAAAGATTGCACATCATTTAACCTGTTTATTTTATAAACACAAATGTTTTTATGCATAACGATACTTCCAAAGTTAAGTAGTGGCAAAAGAAAATTGAAAACCGGAAATGAGAACTGTATTAGCCCTAGGGCCAATACAGCTTTTCCCCCGCTTTTTTCTGTATTGGCCCTGTTCGAAGAGCAATATTATGGGGACGAAGTCCCCAATTACGGTAGAAAAATCAATAAAAAAAAAAAAATCAGGAAAATTTCCAGAATTTTTCATTCTACTAATGAACTCAAAATCGTTAACTTTTTTTTTTAAATCTACTTCCTGTTCCGGTTTTCCCCGTAATTGCGCAGATATCTGTCTTGTTTGCATGAGACTTTGATTTTTTTTTTATATTTATCAGTCTAGTAAAATATAAGATTGGAACTCAATACAAATTCAATTTTAATAATTGTTTGATATGAAAAAAAAACGTTAACTGATGAAAGCGTTTCTTTTGTTTACATAGAATATGACTTCATAACTTTAAGAACGTCACAGCTAAATCCCTAACTACAGAACTAAAATCGGGAACGTTATGTACGGTATTTCGGTTTCTTTTATTAACATGTTTGAATTAAAAAAAATAATACATACGGACTTCGTCCCCATTCACAGGTTATGCCTGCCTCATATTAAATCTTGATTTATATCGACAGTGGTACGTTTTCGGTATTGCACATGCTGATTTATCCATATTAAGGCTTATTTGCTCATATCATTTAATAATTATAGTTAATTTTTTTTCAGACAATATTTAGTGTGATACGTCAATATTTATAGTCTATCTTTATTATCTTGTACAAAAGAAAGTGTTGTATCGTCATGCACCATTAAGGTTCATCATAACCTTTTGGCTAAAATGGCCGTATTTACACCCCAAATTTTACTCTGAGTACAGACTAACCTATACACCTGCAACAATTTTAAGGGATGGCAGGAACTAGATATATAAGTTTTAAATGCATTTTATGTTTCAGAAAATTATAAACTTTTCTAGATTTTGCTATCCATTTTTTTTCGTTCCTGCAGAAGGTGCAAAAATTAACTAAGTAGTGAAAACGATTGAGAAGCTCCCCTCATATAATCAATGTTGTGAGTAGTATTGATTTAAATGGACAATAGATGGACAATAGATGGACAATAGACACCTGTAAACAATAGGTGATTTAACAGGTTTAAACTGTGTAACTGAGTGGACCGTATCAAATGAAACTCGGGTTTTTGTTTATTTTGCTATCTTCTGCAGACTGGAAAAAAATGAACATCAAAATCCAGCAGAAGATTGGAAAAAAATGAACATCAAAATCCAGGTAAGTTTATAATTTTCTGAAACGTAGACTTCATATAACTTTTAAATATCTAGTTCCTGCCATGCCTTAAAACTTTCCTGGATGTACCAGTTTGTCTGTACTCATAGTAATTTTGGAGGTGTAAACACGGCCATATTTTTCAATTCCTTATGATGAACCTTAATGTCATTTCATAAGACTTTATACATTAATTTTCATACACCTTCTTGCTATTTATCTGAAGCCACAATTGAAAAGTGATTGTTGTATGATGTCAATCTGTATGTATACGTTGAAGACACCAATTCTGGCTTTTACAAAACGAGAATAGTTCAAGCGGGGTAAATTCTTCGGTCAAGCAGGGCAAATAGTTGGGTCAAGCAGGGAAGATTCTCTGCTCAACTGGGACAGATTTCCTAACAGCGATAAAGTGTGTTACCACCCTCCTACAACACTACAGATAAAAATTTTAATGTTTTGGGCTTCTATTTGCATGTCTGATGTCAAACACTTTATTTAAGAAGATTATACCGTATGTGTGATTTATAGGCATCTTACCCTTTTGATATTTTCTTTGCTTGATGGATGGAAAAATTTCTTGGTCATATAATTATTGAAACCCTTCCCCATGACTGCTTTTTGTTAGAAAACCTTTTCTCAACGTTTAGGGGATAACAGGAAGTGAATATACACTATAAGTCCGAGGTAAATATATGAAACTTCCGGTGTTACGAAATCGTGAAGGAAGAGATTAAATTTGACCCAAAATCGTCTGCTTTTCAAATGTGGTCATGACCGGTTGCAAACTTATGAAAATCCTCCCGTCCTGTCTGTCCTTTGTCCTGAAAAGAAAGAAAGTATTGCATTTAAACAGGTTGGTCAGTTTGTCCGTCCGTCCGTCGTATCCTGACCTTATCCTGAAATTTGTTTACTTAGTTTACGTTGATATAGTTTTACTTCAACCAAATGTTATGAAAAGTATACTACTAAAAAAATATGGTTATTATGCTTTATAATATCGACTTTATATTACATCTTAATCCAACAAGTTGAAGGCATTATCTTTATTATTAAACTATTTAAAAAGGCACAAAACACAGTTGAATTTCTGTTGTGACAAATTATTTCCCTTTGTAAATGGAAAAGATGTTAATTTTTTGGTTTCTGCTTTGTCCCAACCAAATTTGAGGGGGGATAGGTTCTTTATCGGGACTCCGGGATCGGGTGTTTTTAAGCTCGGGATATCAGGATTGATCCTTTCGGGATCCGGGAATTCTTTTTTTCGAATTTCGGGACTTCATGATTTCGTGTTTTCAAGCCCAGGATTTCAGGATTTCAGGATTTCATGTTTATAAGCTCAGGATTTCGGGATCAGGACCCCTCCTACCCTCCCTCAAATTAATGAAAGTTATTTATTTATTACCATTTTAAACCAATGCGGAGTTCTGTTATATATACCTGCCATAGGTAACGGTTACCCTTGACTGTCCTTCTTGGAGGGGGCTACTCGACAGAGGAGGTTGAGTGGGCGTAAGTCTCCCCTCTGGTTGGATTTTTTTTTTTTTTTTTTTTGTAAAATGATAAATCAGACCAGACATTGTGAACTTTGCCATTTCCCGTGTATTTAATTTTTATGCAACAATTCTTGAAGGGGGATAGGACCATTATCGGGACTCCGGGATCAGGTGTTTTGAAGCTCGGGATTTCGGGATTGACTCTATCGGGATCAGGAATCCTTTTTCTCAGATTTCTGGAGGTCGGGATTACTTTATTTAAATTCGAGACGTCAGGATTTGTTTTTTTTAAGTCCAGGATTTCAGGATCAGGACCCCTCTTATCCCCCCTCATTCTTTATATAATTACATGACTTATAAAGATATTTTTCGCTGCTATTTACTTATTACGTAAAAGTCATGTGATTTTAACTCACCTTAATTTTGACCTGAGGTAAATTGTGCCATCATTGATCAATCTGTCCTTGGTGAAACAGAAAGATTATTGTAAATCTATTATTAAGTGCCTGTGGGAAGTATATAAACTGTTTATTAATATTCAATAGATTATTTAAAAGGCCCAATGAAATAATCAAAATAAAAGATAATTATTATTTTCATTATTTTTTTTTCTCAGAAATTTTGGAAGAAAAATGACAGATGGGAGCAATCATTTGGAGAGAACTGCAGAAAGTGGAAGAAATAATGTAAATTCTGTTCCATTTGGAATTTGACAGTTTTTGCTCATTAGTTCTTTTATATGATGACTGTAAAATTATAATATAAATATATTATAGCACTTAAAGTAATGATGCAACCAATTAATTTACTTCTATTCCATTTCTCCTTTTTTTTTTTTTTTTTTATACATTTGTACTTAATATAAAAAAGAAGATGTGGTATGATTGCCAATGAGACAACTATCCACAAAAGACCAAAATGACACAAACATTAACAACTATAGGTCACCGTACGGCCTTCAACAATGAGCAAAGCCCAAACCGCATAGTCAGCTATAAAAGGCCCCAATAAGACAATGTAAAACAATTCAAATGAGAAAACTAACGTCCTTATTTATGTAAAAAAGGAACAAAAACAAATATGTAATGCATAAACAAACAACAACCACTGAATTACAGGCTCCTGACTTGGGATAGGCACATACATAAATAATGTTTGTATTATAATGCATGTAGTTATATTTTCACATCATTTGTTTTAACTAAATATCTGCAATAAATTTCAAATTAATTAAAATTGAGAAAGAAAATGGTGAATGTGTCATAGGGACAACAACAATGTTCCTTTAATGGCACAAAAAGAAGGAAAGATTTATTTTATTCTTGTCTTTCTCTATGCATTGAATTATAAGACATTACGTTTAAACATACACCAACTAAAAATACCATGATGTATCAATCTACAAATAACTGCATGGCATTCAACAAAAAGCACAGTCCCATTACAATATTAAAATAACTAGAATTCTAAGAGACAACAAATGTAGGAATTGTGTTATTTTCCCTGTTTTTTTTTGTTTTTTTTATAATAAAGTAATTTTAACAAGAAGTGTCACTTAAAGAATACAATTAAAAAACTGTGATAGATTACAAACTGCATATAATTTGTAAACCACTGATTGAACATTAGTCTGAAAATTTGATTGTTCTTTGCAGATAACCTCCTTGGCAACAGTCATAGGATTGAGACAAGAGTCAACAACAGTAAAAAGTCTAAGGTTAAAAATTCATGATGAAAGGCTAACTTTCAAGGCAGGACAGTGGTAAGGTTAAAAATGGAGTAAAAAAGACCATTGGTTTATGTTTATAAGACAGCAACCATTAAACAATAAAGCCAGTGACACAAAGAAGGAAACAGGCAAGAATACACCTTATCGCTAATCTTTTGACATCAACAACAATCACTTTTCCATTGTGGCGTTAGATATTTTGTTTTATGACGTCAAAATTTTACGGGAACCTTTGTGATATTCAGTGATATCCAGTAATGGCAGCCAAATAGCGATAAGGTGTAAAGACACATCATGAACTCTAAATTATTGGAATTTGGTTTATATGGAAATGATATATTATTTAAACTCTTTTGGCCTATGACAATTGCATGATATATAAAATCTCTTTAGTGAGAAAGCAATCATTTTTTATATGAATTTTAAACGGGATTATTCTCAATATCGCAAAATTGATATAGCAATTTTGTCTAAAATGACAAAATCACATTATAAATGCACACAATAATTTCTGAATTTACAATATATTCCTTACATATTTTAGGGTTACAGATATATAATCACCTTAAGAGTTTTCAAGAATCTTGACTGTAAAACTATTAGCACTATAAAAGCAAAAATCAAAACTATGTTCATTAAGCTGAGAATTGATGAAAACTTTATGTTTGTGTTACGGTTACCTCTATTAGTTCTGTGGATTTATTATTATTCATTTGGTACCAATTTTCATTGATTTTGTAGTTATCAATTAACCCTGAATTTTAATATCTAATGAAGTATAAATATGCTATATATGCATTATAATAAACTTATAAATATGTTTAACTTTTGCACATTTATATAGGAGCAAAAATCAGATGCACAATTATTATTTGAATTACAGGGTTGATATGTTCATGCCTGAGGTTGACATTGTTGGTGGTTTTTCCATGTATTCATCACCAGAACAGTTACAGAGAGAGGGTACTATTGATTTAGCTGTAAAATACAGTAAACATCCACCAGCATTATGGGTACATTCAAAGGTAATCACAAACTTCAATCTCAACATTGTATCTTGTAGAGAAACAAACCTTGGCACAATATTTTGCATTTATAAATGTATTTATTTATATTAGAAATATTCACTAGATTTTGGAGTGTAGTAGGAATAGCGTGATTCCACATTTAAACCTGATATGAGTGCAGTCGTTATTATCTTCTTATTTCTATTTATTGTTTGCTGTTTTGATGAATTCATACAATTAATTGTAAGTTCATTTTTAAACACCATCAACAAAGAAAGTTTTATAGTTGTTTCAACCCGTTTTTATTTTTTTCAATCCTGAGTAATGATCTTGAATCTAAAAAAAATTACAATCCTTACTGTGACTTGACTGTTAGTGTTGCTCACCACGTATTGCAGATTATTCAAAATTCTGACGAAATTGCAATATGTTTAATCAAACCAAACTATTTGATAACACAAATTGCAAGAATTTTGAATAAACTGCACTTAACAGGCTATCATTTGAACTTGGAATTATTTTTAATTATGGAATTTGCGTAATTTCTTGTGTTTAAAATTTAAAATAAATTCCATGTTTATTTGGTATAATAATCTTTTGAGCGGTTAATAACACTTTCCATTTAAATTAATCAATGTATTTTGGTTAGATAGTGTTGTGCACGGCACGGTACATTCTATTTAAAATATACTATTTTCTTTGTAATAGAAAGTGCTGTGCGCAGCACAGAACATTTCACTACAGAATAAACATGGAATTTATTTAAAATTTCAATAACAAAAAATCAAGCAAATTCCATAATAAAAAATAATTCCAAGTTCATCTTTGTTTGGCTGGTATCATTTGACCTTGAACCAATTTTCATGGTTTCATTTGTCATTGTTTAGTTAAGTCCTCTTCTGAGATACTCATAGTACTAGGTCAACTTTATTTGGTACATGGAATGACTATACGTTTCATATGTGTGTCTGGTAGGGTTCATCTAACCTTTACAACCTCATTTTCATGCTTCATTGGTCAATGTTAAGTTTTCCTTGTCAAGTCTGTTTCTTAGATACTACAATGTATAAACAATTTGTAAAATATATTTGGTGCAATGAATGATTGAAAGGCATACATGTTTGGCTCAGTCTTGTATCATCTGATCTTGAACTTAATTCATTGTTCATCAGTCAATGTAAAGTTTTCACAGTTGGGTTTGTTTCTTTGATACTTTTTAAGACTTTGAACAGTAACTCAGTTATAGTCAGAAAAGCAGGCAAGACATGTCAACGTGTCAAAATAGGGAAATACATATTGTACAAATATTCCTGATTGTCTTGAACTTATAAACTATAATTTCTACAAGATAATTAAGAATGGGCCAGTAGATTTTCACTTATGGGTTGATACTGCCTAAATTTTACAGTTATTATGTAGTAACATTGGACTTTACTTTGTATAAATATCATTTTTCTTCAAGTACTAACCATTATTTTATAATGATTGATTGTAACAGGCATATCACTTTTTGTGCATTAGTTTATATTCTACTTTGTATTTATTTCAGTGTTATGAAGGTACCAAAGTATATCTAAGAGTTGGTGGGGATATTTATTATGACCCTAGTGTGTCAGAGTCACCCCATGATCTCTTGCTGATAGCTGGTGGCATTGGTATCAATCCCCTTTTAAGTATATTGTACCATGTCAGAGATTTGATATCCTTAAAGGAAAAAGGAAACCTTGAAGGTGACAAATTAATACCACAGAAAGTTTTATTATTGTACAGTGCAGCTAAACAAGAGGAACTTATTTGTAAGGTATTGTACACAAATGATTAAATTTTGTTTATTAATTCACCTTTCATTAAAATATACAAAATTTGTTTATACCAGTAGTATAGAAATATTGCATAGTAGAAGATGCTTTGGTCTAGCCTATTTCTATTATGATTTACAAGATTTGTATTCAAACTTTAAAAACCTTTTAGAAAATGTACTCTTTTTGTAAGGTGTCATCAGACATGGGCACTTTTTTTGTTAGGTCACAGAAAGGCAAGGACATTTTTGACAATTGGAGAACTCAGAGGACAATAAAATAAAACCTTGATGATAAAAAACTAAGTAACTGGTGTAGGAAAGTAAATATAGACTAAGAATTAAATACATATATTTCTGTGACTGTATCATACGATACTTTACGATTAATATTTTGCATATCTGCAAGCAGTTTCATCCTCATGTCTCGATATCCAAATAGCATGAGTTTGAATCTATGCGAGGGAAGAACAAAAATTTGCCAACTGTAGTGAAAATTACAAAAACTATATTTTACTTACTGTTACATTTAACTATATAATGTAGAGAGTCTTATAACAACAACACTTTAGGGACTGCTGCAGTAATTTATTGATCGACATGTTTCTGTGCCTAGGGCACCATCATCAGGATAAAAACAATACATAAAATCATGTTGAAGTACAAAATCGGGTTGTTAAAATTTAAACGTCACAATGTTACAATGGTAAGTAACGTTATTAATAGCAACGTACTGAAAGTGAAAGTTCATTGTTAGTATGTAAATAAACTATAAAAGAAATAAAATAAAATAAAATGTTTTAGTTGTGAAATGTTGTTAAAATTATTCTGCCAACATGTGTTTGTCCTCTTGCATCGTGAAAAGAATAATACAATTAGTTGTTAGGTTGTGAATAGACTGTATAGGTTGTATGGTCTGAATGTTCTGTTAACTTTCTTCCCCAAAATAGACGACATATTATCAGCAATTCCGTACCATTTCGACTGGCTTCCCTTGGCCAGAGGTACTGCTTCCAATTGCGTCAGGATTGCTGTAAAATGTTTTGGTCGCCGAGAGTATGATGATCGAACACATAGTTAAAATTCAACATAGACCAGTGATATTTATACCTTGTCCTTTACTCTCGGCGACCGAAACATTTTACAGCATTCCTGACGTGATTGGAAGCAGTACCTCTGGCCAAGGGAAGCCAGTCGAAATGGTACGGAATTGCTGATAATATGTCGTCTATTTTGGGGAAGAAAGTTAACAGAACATTCAGACCATACAACCTATACAGTCTATTCACAACCTAACAACTAATTGTATTATTCTTTTCACGATGCAAGAGGACAAACACATGTTGGCAGAATAATTTTAACAACATTTCACAACTAAAACATTTTATTTTATTTTATTTCTTTTATAGTTTATTTACATACTAACAATGAACTTTCACTTTCACTTTCAGTACGTTGCTATTAATAACGTTACTTACCATTGTTACATTGTGACGTTTAAATTTTAACAACCCGATTTTGTACTTCAACATGATTTTATGTATTGTTTTTATCCTGATGATGGTGCCCTAGGCACAGAAACATGTCGATCAATAAATTACTGCAGCAGTCCCTAAAGTGTTGTTGTTATAAGACTCTCTACATTATATGTTTTTCATCATAACGACCCTGCATACCCTCGGGTATCCACTTTAAGGACTCTACCGTACTTCAGACTCACCAGGCGTTGGTTCACTTTCGTTTGTAATTGATTTAACTATATAGTATAATTGCACAGTATTTTTTGGGGGTCAAATTTTAATTTAAGTCTTCAACTGTTTCCTTTTTAGAACATTTGAAAATTTTCTTTTCCTATTTATTGTAGAATGAGATAGAACAGATTGTATCTGTAAACGATAAGATCAAATGTAATTTTTTTGTAACTCAGGCAGAACCTAGTTATGGTTTTAAGGGTAAGTTTTACTGGCAGACTTATGAGTATACGGACGGTTTACCATTTACTATTAAGTTCAGTAAACTTGATGTCAGTTATTTTACTCTTCACTATTATAAAAGTCAGTCAATACATGTACATTATTTTACTCAAAACATATTTACAAATTCAACCAGTAGTTTAATTATTTTTATCAATTATTTCCTCTTTTGCTGTATGTATGTCAAAATTCGAAAATTATGACTGCAATATAATATACAAATTAAAGAGCATGTGTTCTATCACTTCCTATTTCCTTACTGTAAAATGAGATTGAATATATGTATTTACATCTAACTAGCATAAATTCAGAAATTATTGTGTGCATTTATTATTACAATTTGACATTTTTGACTGAAATGCAATTTTAATATTTGCAATAATGAGAAAAATTCTGCTACATTCATATTAAAAATTTCAAAATGCAGTTTAAATTGTTGCGATTCTAACACTGTTGCATTTTTTTTTCAATAATAATAACTGCAATAATATCTGTATGAATAGTATATGCACCACATTGAAAAAATTATTGTTTTAGGTTATACATTGTAATGCTTTAGAATTTACACTCTAAAAATATTTTCAGGTGGAAGAATTTGTAAAGAAGATATAAAAGAATCATTTAATTGGTTGAATGAACATCAGACAAAAACTTATATATGTGGACCACCACCAATGATAACAAATATGGAAAAACTTTTGATAGAGCAAGGATTAGACAAAAAAACAATACTATATGAGCAGTGGTGGACTTCTGCTGACACATAATAACTGTCAATTTATATACATGATTTTTGCTTTTACATAATTTATGAATAAATAATTAAGTTTCAATTTATTTTAAGAAGTCAGTGAGACATCCAAGTTAGTCTCCTTCTACCAAAGTTAGTCACATTTTTACTGAGGCTTTATGAAGATATTTTCAATATTTTATATAATCTCAGTAATCATATTTATAGGCCATGTGAAGAACGATGTATAACATGTATAATGGTAATAATTATGGTATACTGTTGTCCATCTGTCCCACCAAATGTTATAAAAATAAGGAGATGTAGTTTAATTGTTGCATATGAGACAACTATCCATCAAAGTTCAAATGAAGTGGTTGTAAGCACTTCAACAATGAGAAAAACCCATTCTGTATGGTCGGCTTTGAAAGGCCCTGACATGAAAATATGAAACAATTCAATTGAGAGAACTAACCACCTAATTTATAATAAAATAGTTTATGAAAAAAGATGTATGACTAACATGAACCAACAATAACCAAGGCTCCTGGCTTGGGAAGGCACATACAGAATGTGTGGGGTTTATGAGTGCTCAAGTTGTCCCCTAACCTGGGACAGGGTGTTACAGTACAACATGAATCAATTGAAAATTGCTTAACTCAACAATGGATACAAATAGAAATTCATCGAACAAAAACACAAAGTAGACATGGCTGGGTACTTATTCATCCTACCGAGAGTACTCACAGTTACAGACGGCTAGTTCAAAACCAATATCTAATGAAAATAATCATGTATCTAAGACTAAATTATCAATCAGTGCACATCCAACATTCAATATATTAAAAGTGTAAAGACGCAGATTGTTATACCGTGAAGGTGCATGTGTAATATTTAGTAGGGTATTAATTTATTGAAAACAAAGTCAATATTTACACCAATAAAAGCAATATTCAAAGATTGAAAAGGTAACCTTTTAGAATAAGATTAATTTTAAGGATTGACAAGTTTACCCGGATCCAATCTAAATTACCAGGCTTGGTTTACAACATCAACATGATATTTAGGATGTGCTATTTGTTGTCGAAATAAGTTTTCTGCAGGTACAGCCAAACTTGCAGACCAAATCTTTGTACCTATGAAAGAATTAGGAAAAGGATTTAAGTAATTGGTGGTAACAGTTAGCTGGTGTGCTAGTATGAATGATATAGAGAAAAACATTTGACCTGTTTTATTCAAACCTAATCGAATGTTTTGGATTGCCAATTGTAGTTTGTATGATTATTTTGTTACAGTGTTTCTCTGTTGTGGCCCATTTAAATTTTCAAATATAAGTATAATGGTTAAAATTGTTGGTTGACTCATGGACCATGAGAAAAATAACTTGATCTTGATTTAGTAATGTTGAATATTACATTTTTATAAAGGCCATAATTAAATACATGTATTGACAGTGTAGGATGATGGTATGATTAGATTTGTTTTCAGTCAGATTAGTATAATGAGCTTATTTCAGTAACTGTTAACATTCCTTGATAAGGTATCTTTCTTCTGCTTATTCTTATGTTTTTTCTATTTTATTTACTGGTTTTAAAAGAAAGTAATTTTATTTCACCTTTCATTCTTCCATGTATCCTGACAGAAGGGGATGGATTTCATGGTAGACATAAATAAATTGCTTCACTGAGTGCAGCCTGATACAACTGCAGAAGTTGAACCCTGAACAGCTGGGGCAAATTTGGACACAATATTCAAGCTTGATTCTGTCTGAAATTGGATTGTGATAAAAATTTTGACATAGTATAGGTTTCTGGTACAAAATAAATGTCAATTTCTTACAAATCTATTGTGCAATACTGTGCAATTGAAGATTCTTCTTGAAACTTGTATAATTTCAGAGCTAATACACAAGTTCTTATCCTGAAAGTAGAAAAATGCTTGTTTTGGGTCTTAATTCCTAAAGGGTTAGAGCCATCATCCCCAAAATCAATCCCAACATTCCCTTTGTGGTACATGTATGGAACCAGATTATTAAATTTCATAGAGATACACGTCTTTAAACCAAAGTTATTGTCCAGAAACCAAATGTGTCTTCGAACAACACAGACGATGACGCCTTCATACCATTATACAATCCCAAAAAATTTTTGCGGTCTTATTAAAAGATATGTTTATGTGTCTGTTCCAGATCAGGTCTCATGACTTTATTTGTCTTTGATTCTTTTATATTAGGGGTTAAATTCCTGTGGATTGAAGAAATATTGTATTTTTTTGTGCATTGTGATTTCCATAGTTTTAACATGGTCTATGATTTTTTTCTAGACCTCTAGGTGACCAAGAACTAAACATATTCTATATAAATTTGATAATTGTTTACCTCTTGATGTTGCTTTTTTGTGTCATTGGATTGCTTCGTCATTGAGCACTTCTTTTCTTTGACCTAATCCAAAAACAGGACTACTGGAGAAGGTATTTTGACAGATAAAAGTTTACAACTTAAAAATAATATGTTGATTTATTGTGTATATCAGGGGAGCACTTCCTATTTACAAGATGATAGGATGTGCTGAAGGAATAAGTCATTTTTTTCTAGCTTGAAAATGTGGGAAAAGGTAGGGAAAACTATTAGAAATATATGATAATCTCAATAAAGTTCCAATTACTTGTATATGAAAAACCCTGTAATTTTTCACTGCCAAAAGTCTTGAAATAAGTAAGCATTACCCATAATATCAGCCTTAAATATTAAAAATTTATGAAAAGGGTGGGGTTATAGAACTCCAGCTTCACCCCATCATCATTGGCTTTGATTGTCAAATTAGAATGCTGAACCCAAAACAATATGGCTAATGTTGGATGGAGGTATACTCCTTCAAACCAATACCAAATAATGTTGATCTATCATGTATAGAAAATGAAGAACACACCTCATCCTGACAACTTATCCAGATCTTTGGAGGGTGCAAACAAGATCATATATAAGTAAGCCAAAGATGTATATACTACTTCCAACCAATCCAAAATCAAATAGTGTAGACCTTTATTAATAGCCGTTAAAGGAACAGACCTCACCTGGCCATTGCTCGATGAGGCCAGGCAACAACATCCACTTGACAAGTTTATCAATAACAACCTCTGTACATTTTTTGTTATTCAATATGAAGGTGTAGATACTTCTACATCAGTTGGTCTCTGTTAGTAAGTTGTCTCATTGGCAATTATACCACATCTTATTTTTATATTATATAAGTATAAAGTTATCTGCAAATTGATAACACTGCTGTTGCTAGAATTGTTAATGTTGCTGTATAGTAATAATATCTCAACTTTCACCCTCCAAGGCACTTCCCAAAGGAGGTTACAATCTCTTAGAAAAATGGCGACAAGAATGGTATATACATAGACAATGAGGTGTGTAAAGGAAGTATTTGTTTACCAAGGTATACATGTAAGTTTTTTGGCAAATAATTTGATAACACGTTTTTAGATGAAGTCATTTATTCCATTGTGATGATATTTTTTTCAGAATGATTTTAAAAATCTTTCATAAATCAAACAAGCAGAAAAAGAATGATTCTTGGTCTCATTCATGGCATTAATGATGAAGGAAAAACATGGAGTGGTCGATTCATTGTTTAATAACAAATTTAAGTTTAACAAGAAGGTGACCATTGTTATATTGAATCAAATTTTGAGCTTGATGAAGCAGTGTATTGAATGTATTTTTACTGAAAAATCAGTACTACAAAGTGACATATCAAGACCTAAAATAAACCACTCCATGTTATCCATTCTTAAAAATTTAAATGAAAGAACATTATTTACATGTAACCTAAACTAAGCACTGTAAAAAAGATGATGTTTGTACAACTCCAATAAAAACTTATGAATATCTTCACTAAAAATATTTTGCATATGAACAATCTCGGACATGAAAATCAATAAAAGGCAGATAAAAGTGAGTGGAATTAATTTGCATGCAAACGATTTCACACACACACACACTGAAAACGAAATATGTGTACAAAAGTACTGTTTCCACATGCTATTACCACACAGTGGTATCGTATGTGACAAAGTGGGGCAGATTCCTAAAACTAAGTGTCTTTAAATGGTTACTTTCTTTTTCTAATTTTGAATGATAAGTTTTGTGCTATTGATATGACTGACAGCGCTGCCATTTCTGCCATACAAAAATTTGTTCTGACTTTATTCTACAAAATGATTAAACTTTTTGATGTATTACACAGTAAAATTAAATATAATACAAAATGGGGAATAAATGGTTTTGACAAAATATTTTGTAGAATCGACTACATTAAAAATATTGCTGTATAAAATATTTAGAAAATAAATTTTCTTTAAAAATTGATCAACAGTAAAACATACATATAATTTGTTTTGGAGGAAATTGAAAAAGAGCAGAATTAATTCTGTACTTTCTATTTAGGTCTGAGAATGAATAACCTGGCATTAATTGCGTTTTTCAAAAGAAAAAATTGTGAGGTAATAAAAACTGAATTATAAATTGTAAAATAAAAACAAATACGCAATAGTAAAATGTAAAATATTCAAATAGGAATCCCTACTCATAAACTCTCCCCAGTATTCATCAATAATAAACATTTTAAAATATCAATAACAATGAGATTAATGGTCCACCATTTTCGTCTTAAAACATGATATATGATAAAAATTCAGAAATAAAATTTAATTTAAGCATTTCAACGGTCGTACATTTCTATAATATAACATTTAGCAGACATTTGGATTTCTAGAACACCAAGAAATTTCGAAACATGTTTTTTTTTGGTGTTTTTAGCAGGGTTAAATCAAAACTATAGAAGCAATAACTAAACATGAATAGATTTGATAATCATTTGTGTTTTTGAGAATCGATGTTCTGCTATAATAAAAACTTAAGTATTTCACTATCAGCATGAGGTGTGATGTTTTTTTTCTCTTTTCTTCAGTCCTCACCAAAAGTATAAGAAGCAACTAAACCTACAGACTAATTGAGTATTCCATCACCTGAGGTATCAACAAACAGTGAGGACATCCCACCTTACCCTGAGCAATGAAAAACATTTACCATGTTGTCAATCTCAACAATATTGTATTGTCTATTACTACACAAACCAATCCTCCCTAATGGCTAGGCATGTAACACAGTTAATTTCAGGTTTACTACACGTCCATAGCTTCTGGTCTTTACAAAATAAATTTTTGAGGAAAGTTTAAAGTATTACTCTCAAAGTTCTAAATAAAATTTCTGCATTTTGATTTGAACTTAAGTGGAAATTCTGTATTCCTTTTTTATTTATTTTTTATTGGGGGATTGGTATAAGTGGGTGTTGAGTGCAAACAAAACAGTCCTTTTCATAAAGAGTGTAATAACCAAAGAATATAGTTTTTTTCCTCTAATTGTGAAACACTAAATAAAAACAAAAATAATTTTGAAATTCCAACACATAAGAATATGTTAAGATAGACTGAAATGGTGAACCAACATATACATAATCATGAAAAACATAATATGACCTGGATGAAACAATTATCTACAAACTAACATATCTACCAAGCACTAAATTTCTTTACAGCATACAATTCAACATTAGGATAAACAATTATCAATGACTGTACAATTGTGGAAGTTCATTTGCTACCATTTTATTTTCTTTCACATACTAATTTCTGCATAACTAAGCTTCTATTTGTATACCATTTTAGGTTTATTCATACAGGACATCAAAATGATACTCCTGTCCAAGATGTTATACTCAATTCTCTCTTATAAAAAATATGACCAAAGCCTCATCATTAATTGCCATGTGATTGGAAATCCACCTTACAATTCAGGAAGGGTTGCACTTAAGATAAAAAAAAACATAATTCGTTATAAAAGGGAGATAAATCAAGCAATAAATTGTGAATCTTGATTGGAACATAAAGGCAGTGAGTTATTTTGTTTCATGTGAATTAGGAGGTAGTTTTTCTGAATTACACCAAACATTTGTGGTAGTTAAATCCATATTGCTGTAGTTTTATCATTTCATTGACAAAAAATATCAAACTTTAAAATATTTTGATTTCAAATTTTTAATAAATTCAAGTTTTTGTCCCTAAATATTATTTACCTGTCATGCAGCTGCCAAGTTTGCTGTCCAATGAAAGATAAATGCACATAACAAATCCAAAAGTCAGAATTCATCAAATTATAAAACATCTGTTCTTCTTTAAATTAGAAGAATTTTTAAATTATCCAATTAGAATACAGAATTGCCTCTGCTTTGCTTTTCATTTGGATGTATGATTTAAACATGAAGACTAGGTTTGTAACTTTACAGAAAATATATAAATGGCAATTAGATGAGGACATTGATCATATAGCTTCTGGGTCAGGCTAACTAACAGCATATTTAAACTGTAGGTTACTGCAGACATAGATAGTAAATGAGAAAGTAGTGCTTTGAACTAGGAGATGCCTTCAAGGTTAAAACCTGTAATGAATGATGCACTACCATATATCAAATTCAAATTCAATGACATAACTAAACAATATTTAAAAATATTAAAAACAATAAAATTCACAATGTGATTTATAACAAACATTTAAACATATTCATCAATATCAAATTAAAGAACTAAAAAGCAAAAAAAATAATAATAAAAAAAACCAATAATTGATCTTAAACAAAATGATTATTTCTTTGTTACTATATACAATTTTTTCAATTCTCCCAGTTTTTATTTACATTTGCCTCCATTACTGCACCATGTGCATCACTAAAAATATTTCACACCTTTTTTTTCACTGAAATAATTGTTGCATTTTGCAACTAAAAATGTATAAGGCTTTGAAAATAAATTAAAATCTTGATCTTTAATTACTTTTTATTTGTTCATTGTAAGGCCTCTTAAAGTAGCCTGAAAGTTCAATATTTCAAGGTAAAATGTTCAAATTGTACATTTTTCTTTATAAATATATCACGGGTAATGCCCTTCAAATTATCACGAGCATATGTATACAACTATAGGTCTATTATAAAAAAAGATTTAAGTAAAAAAATCAATTCTATATTATTCTTACTTCTAAATTTGTAAATGCCCTGCAATTAACTTTTAATAATTCATATAAAACAATACATTCATGAAGAAGGCTTGATTTTGATTTTTCTTGGAATCATTTAAGTACAAAAAGATGAAAGAATAAAATTTTCGGATTAAGTTATTCTGTACCGGGATAGCCACATTGCTATTAAAAATGTTTGACTTCTCAGGTATATTTTGACATTGATGCCCAGTGAAGGCGTTTGTTCCTTTTTATTGAAGTGTCTCTATTTGGATGTTCAACTATATTGCATTAATATTCAATCTTAAGCTGCTAGTTTAACATACATATTCACCAAATGAACGACCAATCTGGTAGTTTTTAACAACCTTGACTACCTATAGGGTCTTGCAAGGTCTCCAAATAAACACTATCTAGTGTATAGAAAATATGCACTAACATTATTTATACTGAAGTTGGTGTCCAAATCAAAGAAATGTAATAAAAAAAACATTTTTTTTAGTGATATGACCTGAGAAACAAGACATCTAAAATAGCAAAACAGATCTTTGGTATTATGCTAAGTATTTTTGTTTCTTTTTGAAGAGCAATGAAAAAATAAGTACACAGATTTTTTTTTATAACTCAATATTAATTATTGTTCATGGACAAATTATTAAATTTAATGTAATTTACAAAATGACAATGTATAATTTGATCTTTATTTACTTTTATTTTGATAACATATATATCATACTGACACATAGAAAACTGGAAGAACTTATTTCAACAAACAAACATAATGAATAGCGCCATTGGTCCTTTAGAAGTCAATTCAACTATATTACTATAAGAAACATGTATCCTTTAATATTTGTTCTATTCACAAAGACATTTGGCCATTTTCTATTCACTTTTAAATGGCTACTCTAATTTACCTATATCTAATGTTCTTCTATTTGCATAAAAATATCAACAATCTACAATGTTTATAACAAATAGGGTATAAAGATACCAAGAATTCTAGGCTGTAAATCACACTCTTCAATTTACTCAATTTCACTTTGTAAACCAACAACAGACATTACAAATTAAAAGAAAGACGCTCATAATATTTTGTCCCTTTATACAGTAAAAACATTTTCTCAACTGCTTGATTATGCATATTACACATTTCAAACAAAAAGAGTGATTCTAGCACCTAGTTGTTACAAGAAAGAAGAGACAAAATTTTATGGTTAAATTGTGACTTAAAGTCTAGAAGATTGATTTCACCTGGTTTTAATAAGCAAGACAATAACAGAAAACAAAATAAAAAACTACTTGTAAATCTATGAAAAATGTTTGAGTAGCTGCAATGCAAAACTGAAGGATTTTAAAAAAGGATGACAATTTTCATGAGGTAGCGTTTGTGAATAAAGATGTTTTTGTTGTAACATAAAGGGGAAGCCATTGCTGTAAACATTGCTGTTGTTCTTTTGGTTGTCTTGTGGCACTTTGGTTCATCATGATGTGAATCTGGAAAAAAAGAAAATAAAAACATACAATGCTGTTAGCAGAATTTCTAACCTATACTTGACAATAAAGAGACTTGGTCTGTTTGTTGTTAGAGTTTGTTTTGAGAGAAACAGCTGTATTGATTGACCCTAAAAACTACTTTCTCAGATAAAAGAAAGGGTCTGTAATTGCTTCATCTTATATGCATTAAATATGTTTATATTGTTACTGAATGTAGACTTGGTCATGTTTTTGTCTTTTTGTTTGTGATTAAGATTAAAGCTAAACATACCTTGGTAATAAAACTTGTGTTATGTAATTCAAAATCTCGACTTTCTGATGTGTTTGTCTTAGTTTTTATGATTAGATTAGAGGGTAAATACACTTCTGCTTATGTTGAAGATGCTGATGTTAAGTATGTTGTGTAAGTGTTATGAGGTAGAGTGTAAATACTACTTACGTTGAAGGTTGAGATGTAAAGATTTGATAATGTTGCTGTAAGGCATCCTCTGTGGTTAAACCATGTTCCTGTAGATTAGAAGTTTATAACACATTAATAAGTTCATTCTATTGTATACATACTTAGATTGTAAAATGTTAATTATAATAATAATCAATATGTTCAGGTTGTTCCAACTTGTTTTGCATAGTTGTTTAAACAATGGTTTTCACTTGTAAAGAACAAGACAACAATTTAAACAAACTAAAAACGCAATTAATTCCATATACTGTTTTATATTGATATACCCTAAATATTCATCTATTCCTTGTCCCCAAATTTTCTGTTTCTAAATAAAGCTTCTATATTTTTGGACTAAGACATTACACACAACAAAATCAATGAAAAACTGCCATAGGTTATGCTATTAACATTGTTAATTTTATAATGTGCAGAAAAAAAACAAAGAGAAATTATTATCACATCATAATAAGTTTTTTACACTAAACCAAATCATATAGATAAATGGCCTGATGACCTTGAGTAGACTTACATCTAATTGTAGAGGTTGTAGGAAAGCTCCTGCTCCAGCTGCTGAGTTAGAACCGTATGGGAATTGGTAAGCAGCATTTCCAGTCAGGTACTGCAAAAACAACAGAAATTAATTCAATAAATATTACGTCTTTATAAATAAATAATGGAAAATTCAAATGTTTTCAAAGTAAAAGTTCATTGCTATAGATCAATATGAAATAGTTAACAAAATTCATGAACCTGCCGATAAAAAATTGAGTCACAGCAGATATGCATAATGTACTTCAAAAGTCAAAATACCTGTATTTGCAAATTAGTTTATATTCATTGGAGTTTGGTTATATGATATTATACAAACTTGCTTACGAAATACATACATGCTTACAAATGATAGCAAAAAGACAATAGAATATGTAAACCACCTCAAACTTTTACAATATTTAATCGGTCTCTACATGCTAGAATAACATATAAAATTTAAAATATGTATAATACGCATTTCAATATGTTCCAATATAATACAAATACACACTGGATTATGTTTGGTTACAAAATCTAAATTCTAACAGAATTGTCAGTAATTTGATAAAAAAATTTGACCTGCATATATTATTCTTTTTTTTTTATTCTTGAATTGGCGGAAAGGCATGGACTAAAAAAAATATTCTACCTGATCAAAATTTTTAATCAAAACTGACAATGTATCTGTTTGCTAAGGATATGGTACTTTTCAAAGAAGATGCATACATCATAAACTAGATTTTTTTTTAATGAATTCTCTGTTAATGATATATGTTTCAATATAGCATTACTTCTTAAAAAAGCATGTTAAGTACAAAAAATTGTAATCCTGCAATAGCTAGCAGCATCTTCTTCAATTTTTGTGATACTGAGTATAATACAATGTTAAATAGGAAAATGTTATCATCTATAATAGCAGAAAATATGTATCATTCAACAATAAACTAATTGTAATTTAATTTGATTACAATTGCAGATTCTACTGCGAACTCCACAAATTTTCATTCATTGTGTCAAACTGCATATACAAATTGATTTGTACAGATAGAAGAATTTATCCATTTTTTAATTTCAAACTCATTTTTATTTCTAAAAATGTTATGCAGTTTGAGACAAATCTGACAGAGGTACAATATGTATATATAAAATGTGTAAAGTATACAAAAATACAAAGAGTGTACAATATCTTTTGTTTACAAGTGCCGGGTAAGCATTAGTGGTAGTGATGATACACACTTGGTTTGAAATCAACATCATAGCATTGGTAAATTACATCTAAATATATTTACAGAGGAGTTAGCTTTCATTTGCTATTGTTTGTAGGCAAGTTTTGGATTTCATAAAAAAAAAAAATTTCAATATAATTGATTTAAATTTTTTTTAACTTTTTTTTGTTTTCTTGGTCAAGATTTAAAAATAAGGAAATGACCATGATATATAATCTATGAGATGATTTCAAATTTGATATATAATTTCTGGTTTATATTGATATATAATTAACTGAGAATCTACGAAAGCAGTGCAAATAAAAGCTCAATCCATGCTTACAAACATAAATAAAAAAAACATCAGTATATAATTACTGCAACGGATATATAATATATTTTACAAAGCATAGAGTACATAGTTCAACTGATATATGAATATATATATGGAATAAAACCAACACCAATCATTATTTACCAGGCACTGTTGGAAGATGTTTTCACCTGACTTCTAGACATCATATTTCTTCAGTATCCATATTCCCTTATATTCAGCTTCCAGAAAAGTATCTTTATGGTGAACACATCTTTTTCTCTCTTCAAACACCAAGTCTTCTACCATTCTTCAAGTATCAGGTCCATTCTTCACATTACATCAATCACATGTTTCAAAACTAAGCAATTGACAACTGGTTGTTGTCTTAAATACCATGGAAATGGATTTCCCTTTTATTCTTTATATAAAATGATCTTGAATCCCCCATATCCTTTCCTATCATATCAGTTTCATTTACAACCAAATATGTCTATATCCCTATAGCATGAGTTTGCCAGTCTCGGCAAGGAAAGGACAAAAGTTTGTAGATTTAACATTGTTGTGCTGATATTTAGAGTAGCCAAAATCATGCTTCTTAATGTTTTTTGGTAATTTGTGACAATGAGTTGCTGTCTCATTAACATATAACCCACGTGATGGCCACATTTCCTTTTACCCATATTGTAGCTCTTGTCATAAGGAAAGTTTCTTTTGCAAGGTCTGAAACATTTTATTTTTTCTGTTTTTGTTTCTTACATTCAAGAAAGAAGGCAGGTAGTATAAAAACAAATTTCTGACAAATGACTTTATTTTCCATGAATTCAATATGACAACAATGTCATTTGTTAACAAAATGTCAACAAGAGCAGACAACTCCTGTTTAATCTGAATCTGAAGATAATATTTTGTGGTAAATATTTTGTTAATGTTTCATATTGTAGCTTTTAATAGCTACTCCTTCTTGTAGGGTTTCTTTGTCATTATATTCTATTTTGACTTATCTTGAAACCCTTGTCAAAGAAGCTATCATCTTCAAAACACTTATGTTATACAGCATTTAGTCCAAATAAAACTAATATACAGTAAAAAACAAACCACATATATTTTGACAAAAGTTTGATTCAAATTAAACAGGGTTGTTTGCTTACATATAAAACTGCAAATACGCCAATCTCATTGCAGTACGATGTAAAAATAAACAATCTTCATTTGTAAAAATAAGTGAAAAAATTCCTTGGTCAAGTAAATAATAAAGCATTCAAAATAAAAAATAAAAAATATGATAATTAATGATTTAATGAAATTTGATCTACTACTACAGAAGGATAGTAAAGGCAATGGTGTTTTGGAATTGTACTAACACATACTGATTCTTCAAATTATCTTTCTAATTTCCTTTCATAAGCAGGAGTGGGTGTGTACATTTACCAGTAGTAACATAGAAATTATAATATATAAAAAAAATAGGACAAAATAAAAATGCTTTGTTTTCTTTTTCCTGCAGTTAAATTTGTCTGCACAGCAATATTTGAGATAGTTTTACTCTATATGTACTACATTTGTCATATTTGCCTGGTCTTTTACTAAATCAGTCACATTTGGAACAAAACACCATTTCCTTCACAATAAAAACTATTTACATAAACCATCACCAATGAAACATGAGATAGTTCTTTAAGATTTTATGCAGTCCATAACATTATGTTGTAAATAATATGCCATTTTTTAAGTGAAAAAAATGTTCAATGTTGAACAGATATCTTCAATATATCATCTATTTCATCCAAATAAACAGGATTTCTGAAAGTTATATCTAATCGACTGCATAGAGATCTTAAAAGAACACATTATAAATAAGAACAACTTTGGATTTACAGAGTTTGCTATTTTGACAAAAAATACCTATTTACACATTTGTAGAATGTAAATAAATAAGAATCAAAAATCTGAAAAAAATATCAGTTAGGTAAAAGAAAGAAAGACCATGAAAAACTGCAACAAAAACAAACAAAAACTGAAATAAAATATATTATACATATATAGGACAATTCCACTATATTGAAAGGTCACTGGATGTCAAAGTTAATGTGTTCAGAAAAACAAAAACATATTCAAAAACATCATGATGTCAAAAATAACTTAAAATTTGATCAAACATCATATGTTCATATAAAAATGGATTTTCTATTGATTTAAAGAGACAAATCTTTTCTCTGCTAACCGTATATACTTTCTTTAAATAATTTTTTATATTAAAATAGTTTGCACCGAATAAATAAGTATTTTTTGCTATACATTTTATGTATATATATAAGTTATATATACTATAAGTAGATTCACCAATTTCATTTGTGTAATACCACATGACCAGCATAATATGAATCTCTCTACATTTACTATTTTTGAAAACTATTATAGGATTTATTCCTATGTCACTTTTTATTCTTTTAACAGTTTTTAGGATAATTCCAAAGGGATATTCAATGTCAACTACAGAACTAAAGAAACTGTTAATCAGAAAATATTTCCAGTTTACCCTGATTTTCTACGGCTAATTCCAGTAAGTATGATGCATATTAGTAGGAGTATCATTATGGTGGAGTAGTTTACACAAGATGAAAGTTTTACTTAGCACCACTTTTTAAATGCTTGGATTTGATTATTGCTACCGTTTTATATAACTACGGGATTAGAGTTTACTGGTAAAAAGTGGATATACGTTGCTATATATTAACACATTGTGAATATAAGGAATAATATCGGGCGATCACAAAACGGATCTCGTCATTGGAGGTAGCACTTTTGGTGAGGATTTTTTATGATACAAAATATTTTTATAAAAAACTGGCCTACCATTATCGGCACAAATCATTTTCTAACTTGTTATATCACTTATGAGGGCAAGGTTTAATAGAGTTTTGGTATAAATTACAAATTAAATTTGGTATAGCCTATTAATTTCTACTATGCATTTCAACAGCCACTTAGTATTAACAAGATTATAGAAATCTAAGCCAACATGTAAACAAATTTAATAGTTTATACATGCTTGTAACATGTTAGATTATATAGTTTTAAAAAAAAAACCTGAGTATTTTTTCACTTTGATGAAAAAAATATAAACAAAAATTTACAGATGCTAAAATTAAATATATTAAGTACCACTTTTAAACTTTATATACTTTTGCAACAAACGTAAAAATTACTTAACAAATTTATAAATTAATATCTATTAGAAATATGTATCTATAAAATATTTATTCTACTCAAAATAACTATGAAGTGTCCTCTTAAGAATTTTGTCATCCGAATCATAATTATCAGGGAATATTAGATTTAAATCATTTTGTTTTGGTTCCTAACTGCATTTTTCTTTCATACTCAAAATCAATTTTAAGACCAGAAAATTCTAAATGGAAACAAAAAAATCAAAATTTCTCCCTCCACACTATGATCCCACTAAGATAAACCATGACAGTTATCATTAACTTGTAAAAGAATGGAATTTAACAAAACACAAAAGTTTCCCCATCTACATCATCTTATAAATTTCCTAATTTTTTGCATATGACAAAAATAACACACATGATATTTACAACTATTTACATTTGCATAGATCTTCATGATACAGATGTTTGAAATCTGAAAAGCAAAATTAGTTTACAAACAAAAAAATCATTAAATTGTAACTGAAACTAACTGGATGTGTATAGAAATTTGTCTAATCATTCATGCTGCAATCCTAAAAGGCTTTAAACAAAATATCATGCTTCTTATAATATTTGGTTCCACTCACATTGGACAAGCAGGACACAAAATAAAGTGTTTTTGGCATTCCAGATTTTGATTTTAATATTTTGAATGTTTCATTCCAAGCTATCAACACAGATCTCTACAGTTACACAATGAAATTCACTAATAAAAAAAGATATTCAAAAGCAAATGTAGAGAAACTGCAAGTGGAATTCTTTTTATAATTTTGAATGAGGGCTAAAGAAACTGTTTCCTTCACAATTCCAAAATCATTTACAGAAAAAAAGCCAGAAAAATGGTGAATTATTTATTTAATTCATTAACATTGATAAAAAATCTTATTGGAAATTAAAAAAAAAAAAATCCTTTACATGTTGTTAATATTCTACTTGCAGCTTAAAAAGCGGACAACACAAATTCTAAGTTTGAGGTGATTGATTCAATAACTAAATGTTAATGCATTGCCCAAGACGATCATTGGCCTACCGAGCCTTGGGAAATGTGTAGCTGTCCCATTTGAGCAGATAAAGAGGGAAGCGTGGACTGGATACATGGGGTACCAGTGTACATCGTTGATGACGGAACAATCTGAAACAGAATCAGACCTTACTCAATGCTAGCATAAATTATCCAATTTTTCGTTAGTAGAATTACCAAAGATTAGCCAAGATGCTAGCATTAGGTCTTTAAACTAAATTTGCAAATAAAATTAGATGCAAAAAGCTATAATTCATTGACAGTGTTCACTTGTTTAGCCTTTTTCATTTTGAATAGAGGATGAATTAAATAAACTATGATAACAAACAGAAATTAAAATAAAATCTAGACTTATAGAAAATTAGTCAGTTAAAAAATAAATTTAAAGGGGACAGTTCCATTCCAAGGTGGTCTGTAGGCGTATGATAATTGGGCAAACTTCTATAAGTATAGCTATGTAATCATAAATATTACTCAATAAATAAGTTGTTGAAGTTGATCTTACAACAAAGAAGTGAGTAAATAAAAATAAACTGCAAAAGATGACAAACTTTTCTAAATGAAGAAATAAGGATATGATAATCTTAGGTTTACAACATCAATAACGAGATCTGAATTACCATGATAACGTTTTATAACAATGTATATTCTCAACAATAATAATTTCAAATTCTTTGGCATATTTTGTCTGAAAAAAAGATCGTCTTTTGTTTTTTTTCTCTCTGATCTACCTTAAATTCTTTATTCATTCCACAATTACTTTCCTTCATTTTCAAAATTCCGTCTCCAATATTTTTAAGGTTCAAATGCTTTGTTCTGCCAAAATTTTACTAACACAGTATGATATTTTATACGCCAGTATAATTTCAGTTACAAATTCATTGCGTCAGTAACAATAAAAAAATATGTACACTCATTCATGGTTTTCTAAAGATGGTCATTGACCAAAATAACTATCCTACACAAAAGTAAAATCAAATAAAATCGAAATAAAAATGACTTAAGAATGTGTTATCTAAAATCTGCTAAAATGTACATGATGATAAATTCTGCCCAAAATACTACATTCAAATTAAAATGAAAGTGCTAAAGATTAATGTGAAATACTGCCGCAAAATTCTTCATATTTTTTTTATATTTGAATCTATCAACAACTATTATCATATTTCAACAACATACATAGCATCCAAATAGCAATTGATAAAATATATACTTTTTAGGACACCTCATTTTGTGCAAGAAATACTTTCACTTCTTTAAAGTTTCTCTGCAGAAAATGAAATTGACTGTTGATAAAAGTACTCTTCATAAAGAATTTGAAATTGTATTTCACATTAATGTATCACACTTTATACACAATATCCACAAATCATCCACTCATATTCCACTAAGCATATTAACAATCATTTGTTCATGAAGTAAGTTCATATAAAAGTTCACAATTTATTTTCAATTTGACGGATCGATCAAACCTTGTGCCTGGCCACTATAATAAGAAAATGGGCTTACATGGGCCATTGGTGGTTGAACTATGTAGCCACTAGGATGGACCCAGCCTGCTGCACCTGCTGACTGATGAACTTGGTATGTGGTTTGGGGGGTGGTTGCCATGGAGTATCTAGGGAGAAGGCCTTGGCTAAGTAACTGCTGGGCAGCAAGTCTGAAAAAAAATAATATAAGCTTATTAAAAACATAAATAAGTTGAAAGCAGATAAAAAAGCATCATTCAGTCTATAAAACACAAATAAAAACTACATGTATGTAAAAAAACAATGAAGCTGTAGAGAATTAGTGTGGTCTAGTCAAAATTAATAAACAAGATACATCAAATCAATAATAATAAGTGCAAATACTTTTGGATGTACATCAAATTATCACACAGTGAAATAATCATATGATTACTATGTCGGTGCACATGACAAGTTTCTGGAATTACATTCATCAGGTTTTTTTCTGACTAAATGTTACGAAGCCAAATCCATAAAACATTTGCCAACATTTAAACAAAAAAGAGCCTACCAATAGTCAAACCAGTTGACATAAAGATTTTCCTACAAGTAGTTTTACAATACATGTATCAAATTGATTTTTATTGAAAAATAAACATCAGAATGCATGATTTTAATCCTGACAGAAGCACTATCTATTGGGTGGATGGAATAATGTGGGAATGAAAGTCCACCGGTGCTGACAGAAGTAACTATATAAATACTGTATAGACTATAATGTAAAAACTTACCCATTTTGTTGAGCTATAATACTTGCTTGGTCAGCATACGCAGATGATGGAATTAGTAACTACAAAATATAATAAGAAACAAAGTGAGCTGGGATGAGTAACTAGTTTCTGAGCAGAGCATCAGTTCTCTCATCAAATTGATGAGGAATGACAAATTTTCAAATGTTCTACAAATCTTTGAACAATCAATTATTCTTAGTTAAGTTTATCTATATCTTCTTCTCATTTTTATTTTGTCTATTCAGATCAGTCTACCTTATTATAATTAAGATATTCTAATCCCAAATTGTTTCAATGAAATCTATTGCATCAAGAGTAATCTCCCCTTGGCAGGATTACAGAATAAGTTAACTTACATCTCTAGTTGCATCAGCCCAAATTTTTGTAGGAATTGTAAGAGCTTGTGGTGTCTTTTTCTTATTTCCACCATCAGCAAGTTTGACTATCATAGGTTCTGTACTGCCTATAAAAGAAAGAGATAAAACAATTTATGAAGTGGACAAACATTGACAAATTGAAGAAGAAAGATTCAATTTTGATGATGTGTGTTTATCATATTTGGTAGTTTAGGTAGGGTTTGTATTATTTTCTTCAAGTTTTTAATGATATATGAAATCTCTATAAAGATCATCTTAGTAAATGCAAAATTTAAATACCACAGTTTCAGCATCAGATTTGCTGACTGATAGTAAAAAAAATATTGTCTGACTATTTCTTAATAAAAGAAGCATTAACAACTTGTCAGATTTGCTCTCTATTAAAAATGAACTCCCAACAGATTGTTCACTTCATTGTAGTCTTATTCAGTTATTATTCTTGAGATTTTAAATATATGACTAGTTGCTATGGTAACACATTTTTTATTTGACAAATGATGTAAGAATAATACTTCACATCAAGTTACAACTTGATATATCATGCTAACATAATCTTGATCATAAATACTTCTCTCTTCAAAATTTACATTTAAATGGGTTTATATCTACTCCTGAATTTTCCTATTGAAAGTTATTATGTGTCCTAATTTCAAGGAATTTTGGGTGTTGCATTTTCATAAAACAAAATAATTGCTATGTGTGTGCAGTTTTTGTTAGCATTGTCACATATGTGTATTTTCTAATTAAAAAAGATGGCTTAAAAACAAGAAAAATGACAGTTTTTGTTACAGATTTTTCTTTGCACTGTTAAATAAGATTTTTTTTATGTCACACAGTGTAGGCAGCTGTGAACCGTATAAGCTTTAAGTAATGTATACAAATTTTTAAATGCCAAGGTATTTAGTTTGACATACCACGTTTCAGGATGAATTGTTTGTCAACGTGGGCTCGTTACTACACCTTTGTTATGCAAACTAAGTTAAAGCTTCACCGAATTTCTCATAACACTGCTATTAATGGTGTTTTTCAAAAAAGATTTATGCAGGTATAATATTTTTTAATCTAAAATTAGCCCTTTTATCTATGCAAGGAAAACTTTTACTGAAACGCAGTACATTGTATTGTAATTGAGTGAATACAAAAAATGGCTGTAAATGTGTAGAGCAGATTTATACAAATTTCAGCACCTTTTTATATTTAAAAGTAGTTCATATTAAAAATCAAAATAAATACAACCAAATACAAGTTAGAGAGTTCCTTCTCTTAACGTAAATTTCTGCATTAAAATAATTAGAACACAGACTGTAAATGTATAAAAGTCCTGACATAAGCTGTTAACATCTAATTAGAAATGAAACCTTTCCCTTAGTGCCCTTAAATGGCCATATCTGTGATCAAAGCTCTCAAGTTATAGGTCTTTAACGCCAATCATTAACATAATAGGGTGATATATAGGACAATATCAACTTTGGTATTATTGCCCACTATATCACTATATTCAATCTCTCAAGTCAGGTGGTGATATATGACACCAACCTGATATTCTATGGAAAAAATTAAAATTTACGATATTTGAACTTTGTAATTAAAAGATAAAATCATGCAAGAAAGAAAGTTTGGGGGTCACCACAGACGATAACATCTAATATCATAATTATAGAATACTACAGATTAATTACTTTAAAAAACTTTATTAATTTTTCTTCAAAGCAGGTGAATAAGGTTAATAAAAAAGATAATAAGTATGTATATTGTAAAAAAGGCACATACCTGGTACAAGTTTTCCATTAAAAACAGTTATAATTTGTTCACATTTTTCTTTCGATTCCATTCTTGCAAAACCCACTCCTTTACTGACACCATCAGGGTTTCTTAAAATTCTTGTAGATATAACAGTACCATATTCCTTAAACATATTTTCTAAATGTGTTTCTGTATATTGTATTGGCAAATTGGCAATGTATAAGTTGGTAGGATCTTGTTCTTGTTGCTGAAAAATAATACAGGTACTGTAAAGATAGGTGGCTTTTTTAAATCAATGTTTATTTTTCTGATAAAACAGAGCACAGTATTAAAACATTTCAATTAAAGAACATTACAGCAACCCAAGGATGAAAGACTATTACAGCTATTCAAGGATAAAAGAACATTGCAGCTACCCCAGGGTGAAAGAACATAACAGCTACCCAAGGATGAAAGACCATTACAGCTACCCAAGGATGAAAGAACATTGTAGCTACCCAAGGATGAAATAACATTGCAGCTACCCAAGGATGAAAGAACATAACAGCTACCCAAGGATGAAAGAACATTGTAGCTACCCAAGGATGAAATAACATTGCAGCTACCCAAGGATGAAAGAACATTGCAGATACCCAAGGATAAAAGATCATAACAGCTACCCAAGGATGAAAGAACATTATATCAACCAAAGGATGAAAGAACAGTGCAGGTTCCCAAAGGAACCACAATCAGAATATGTATCTGCATGAAGTATATTAGGCATTCAATGTCATATTCAACTATATATTTTGAATTTGGATTTTTTCAAGTATGTTTGACATCATATCTATTTTGATTGAATGATTGTTAAATGCTATTTCTATTTCGATATAAGACATTTACTAGCTTTTTATTCAGTTTAACATTACATATAACAAATGATCCCAATTTAAAAATTCTATTAACCTCTATTTGGGGTTATGGATTTTCTTGCAAATTGAAACCTGCACACATCAAAATTTTGGCTTGTCTAATTTACCAATAAAATGCCATTGTATTTTGTCATCTAATCAATATTCTGAAAATTGACCTTTAATTATGTGCCATTATGTCTGAAAAAATGGTAAAGGCAGCATATTTGGATGATAAATCAAGGATCAGCCATTTACAATTTGCATAACCAAACACAGTGGACTCCATACAAACAATTTTACCTCTCATTTCCAATGACAAATACAATTTATTTCTTGTCACATTTTATTCCGATCATACTGAACAAGTATGAGCTTAAACATGCAAGCCATACAATTATAAATCAATTTTCTCTGATGCCATATACCCTTTTAAGGTGTCAATAAATTTGTGCGACAGTTTGAATTACTAGGGGTGTAATTGTCATGTTATTGTATAAGATGTGATTTTTATCAATAAACTACCAGCACTTGATATTTACTTTCAAAATACAATTAAATAATATCAAACCAGACAGTGATTTTGGTGCAAAAAATGATTGACTTATTTAAAGACCAAACATTCATTACTTTACATGTACTTTTAATGAATATAATCCAAAAACCTGTACAGCTCAAAAGTAAACAATTTTTAAATTGAACTTGAACTACATCTCAAAATGTTTAACGAACCTCTCAAAACACATAAGCCTATTATAATATTAAACTTGATAAACAAAAAGTTTCTCCCAAAAAATACAATAGGCATGTTCCATTTCAAGATGCAAAAATTCTACTGTTAAAATGGGTATCAATGAAAGAAAAAAAAGCAAACGAAACCTTACAATGACAAGTAATGATATGATGCCAACAGCTGATCAATGATCCCTTATGATTTTTTATTGCAAAAGTACTGAAATAAAACAAGACCCATATTAATCAAATGCACCAGCATGAAATATAAATAATGATTAAAATATCATATATAATTTAAAAGGAAGATAATAATTCAACTATTTTACTTTTTATGACAAGTATAATTGATTTTTTCTGGCAAAATTCCATTTACATTGGGTCAACAACCATAAACCTAAAGTCAACTCAGATTTCACAACTGTTGAAATTAAACTGACATAACAGGTAAATAAAACCAAAATTGAAGCATGAAGACATGCAGGAAATCTGGGGGACCAGTAAATTTGAGCATGCATATAGATTTTTGATCAAATTGTATCCATATTTTCCTTGATATGTTTCTTGTTCTAGAGGTGCTACTTATTTTTTTCAGTTAACATTTTTTACCAACATTCTACTCTAGGGGCAATATAAATCTCAAGGTCAGTGATTAATACACTAACCAGTCATCTTTATCTGAACAGGAAACCAGCTTCCTGTCTGCTGGGGGCTAAACTGATATGCTCAAAATAAAAGCTTTTGGTTAATTAGTATCTATTTTTTCATAACTAGGTATTTCAAAATTTATTTCTGTTGCCTTCTCGTATTTCTCAAATGCCATTTTTTGACACACAAATAAATTAACTAAAAACTGGGTTCTGTCAATAAACATATGATTCACATACAACATGAGCTGCTCTAAAACAGATAATATCCTTGAAAAAAATGACAACCATAAAACATGCATTACTTAACACACATTAAAAATGTTATAAAAAAATTCCACTGACACTTAATCTCATCAAACTGTTCATGCTTTACACCCATACTGTATCATCAATTTAACCAAGATGCTTTCATTACCCTTAAAGGTATGTGGGTATTCATGTGTATAGATAGACCAAGAATACCGCCTCATCTCAAATGACACGTCTGGTACAATATAATCATTTAAAAATTCAATATGCTGAAAACTGCCATATGTTGATAAATTTTCTACTTTTAGTGGAAATGCACATTACATTTGAAATGATTTGATAAGAATTGTGTTTTTATAAATAAGAATGTTGCAATTTTAAAATTTCAACTGTTGGACCACCTTAATTTGAAATTTTAACGACTAAATCAATGTCAGCTGGATTTAAGTACACTTGTATCATGTGACCTCAAAATACCCACGAGAAATAAAACATGTTTTCAGTATCTGCAAAACTATAGCTGTTAAATTTTCTTTTGAACAGTGTTGTGATAAATTTGTACATTTATGGAACTGACTTTATACCAATTTCATAGCAAATATGCAAGGTGGAGTTTATGTAAAGGAAGTTTAAGACCTGGCGGCCACCTAAGTGATTAAGCTAACCTATTTTGAGCTAAGTACTTGTCTGAATTTGTCTTTTTTTACATTAAACCCTCCTATCAATTTAAAGACCCTCAGATCTTTCCATGGACTGTTTTTATATATTGTTGTATCTGTAACAATTCAACCTTAAACAGTTGTACTTTAGTGTAAAACATCTGTATGAATTCTCTTCATAAAACCTAACAAATTCATAAAATTGTAAACTTTTTTTTCACTTCACCAAATCCTTTAACATGTGGATATGCTAAGAGAGTTTCTTAAAAACGGGATTAAATGAATAATTTCTTTACATGAAAAGAAACACTTCTTTGCTTGTAACAGTAGGATATAAATATGAAGAAATATGATACTTAATGTTTGTTTTGTAAAGAAGATCTAATATGTCAAACTGAATAAAAAGAAAGTAAAATACCAACAGAAATTACAATTTAATCAATGACCTAAGGGGCACATATGAAATATAACCTACTTGTTTTGTCCTACATAAAACAATTTGAAAAGCATGTGAAAAAATCATTTAAATTTCTAAACAATATCCTCACTGAACCATTCTACATATTAAGCAAAAAGATTTTCCATTATACTAGTACATATTTAGTGTTCTTTTTATAAGAGGGAAAATGGGGAGGGGTGTGCTTTAATTAATTCTTGGGAGTTTTCTGATTGAGAAAAAATTGGTAGGTATATAGATGCACTGTATAAAGTGCAATGTATGATTCACTGTATGTAGTATTCTCATTTCTTCAGCAAGGCTATATCTTATTAAACAAATTAAAACACAAAACTGTCTTACTCTTTTTACAGGAAATTAGCTTGTTACATTTCATAGACCACCTCAATGGTTAGCACATACTTATTTCTGTTGTTTTTTTTGGTGTGTGTGTGTTATCAGAAATGATGTGTATTTGATATACCTATCAACATAGAAAAATTAACATAACAGCCCAGAGAAACCCCTACACATGAATAGAAAAAAAAAGACATCCTTTTACATCACCAAGCAAGTTAAAAGCCATTTAGAACTCATATCAGATTACCCAAATCTAGTGACTAAATAGGAGTTCTATTGAATTAATATCTTATTATTCTTTATTTTTCATGCAAAAGAATATCAATTGTCATGACAAATGACAAATATAATGATCACGACACAATCTCTTATTTAATTCTAAGAAAACATATTTTTGCTTTCATCCATTTAGACAGAGTAGATTGGAAATAACTTAGAGATTGTCATTCAAATATTGATCTGTTTCCAAGCATATAATTGTTTGGACATTGTATGTTATTGTAGAAATATGGCTGAGTATTGTCTGGGGAGTCTCTCTAAAAAAGCCAATTTTTCAACATCTAACAAACATGGAAGATTGCTATCGGACTTATTTAGCTAATGTTTATTTCAAATAACACTAAATCTGGAAACAGTATAAAGATGAATTAAAAAATGCTTGTATAAAAAAGTGAGGGGACAAAAAATCAGAATACTTCCTAGTCTAGTTAGTGCTTTATGATTTAATAGTCCAAATCATTCCTACATGTACTGTAGAAAGGAAGAGTATGTTGTGAAGCATTTTGGTATTTGAAACTTTTTAAAATGAAATTCAATGCATTTGATTCACAAAAGTAAAAATGTCAATTGTAACAAGAGCTTTTAGTTTACAGTAATATAATGAGCCTTTGTCAGAACCTAACCATCTTAACATTAATACAAATCAAATATACACTGATCCTTAACCACAAACAAAATTCCCCTTCCAAGTAAATGGATTTTCCTAAGCAAAAGCAATTGACTTGATGATTCAATATTTTCTTGTCTATAACAGTCTCCTGCAAACTGTAATCGGCAGCATTGTATTACAACATGTTGTTATTTAATTCTCATTCAATCGGAAAAACTTTTTCAATGTATTGACAACTAGAAAATGCAGTTTGAATTGATCTGTGAAATTTGTGATGTACCAGCGACAACGTGTCCTGATGTCCCAAATAAAGCAGGGAACAAATTGAATTTGATGAATATTGTAATTGATCTGTTGCTCAAAGCATTTTTATTGAATGATAGGGAAATCCATTTCATGACCAAGTACAATAACTAAAACAGCTACAACAATAAAACAGCCACAATTTAATGAGATTTTTGTTATCTTGTTGGAAATAAAGAAAGCTAATGTTTTGTATTTGGTTTTCTATCGATGTTCAATTTTTAGAAATAAGAAACTCCCTCAGGCAAATTTGACCTTAGATGGGTTTTGGCTATTATTTTAAGTTGCCCTTTGGTCATATAGCTAATGTATTAAAGTACTTATACATCCTTAGCTTTCAAATACTCCCTATAAAGTGCTTCAGACACATCAACATTATAAATTGTGTTTTCCATTTTTGGATATTATTTTAAAGTGACCTGGTTATATGGAAAAGAACTGCTTTTTTCATATATATACCATATACATTGATTATAAATGACAGTTAAATTATGAGCTTGACCACTAGAAAGGTCAAACTTTTATTAACTTTATTTTCAAATCGATATTGTAATATGAAATATGCCCTTTTATGAACTTTGGTCAGATCATTGACACTCACCTTGGCCATTTGTGCTTGAATACCCTGGGCTTGTAATGCCTGAACAGCTACCTCTGCTGCCTGGTGAGATTCAAAATCAACAAAACCATATCCTGTAATTAATAAACAATTGATCATTACAAAACCAAAATAAAAAGTAGGACCTTAACAAGAAAGGAAAGAGTAGTGAGTGTTCATCTACCATGGATTAAGTAAGCAAGATATTAAAAATTTGCTGCAAGCACAAACGGGGGGCTGCATTCTATTTTTTAAGTATATATTCAACATCCTCATGACTGAGATTAAAACAAACAAACAGCTAAATCTTGGGGATTCCTCATGACTGAGATTAAAACAATGGAACAGCAAAGTCTTGGGATTTTTTGGCGAACCATTTGAAAGAAGCAAACAATGAAGTTGACACACAAAACAAGGAATATACACTACCACAGAAATATTGGGACTAGGACAAGAAATCTCACCTTTGCATTTACTTGTACTTAGGTCTATAATTGCCTTAGTGGATACAATGTGGCCATATCTGCAATGAAAATAAATACTGTATATTATATTGATATATTAATTGTCTCACCTTTGCATTTTTTTGTATTTTCATCTAATATGGCCTTCGTTGAAATGATTTTGCCATATCTGCAAAAGAGAAAAATTCTTTAATAAACTGTTGCAAATAAAAATGAATGGATCATTTCTTATTACATACCTGTCTATCTAAATCTAGATAAAAGGGGATTATGGGTGAACAGGAAGTAGTCCATGCAATCTACTCATAGAAGTTTTTATCAGGTCTGATATAAGCCATAAACAAAATATTCAAATGATTGTGGATCAAGTTCTGCATAAATGATGCAATTTATGGATAGAAATATAAAAATATGTGAGCTGTGGTATTGCCAATTTGAAAACTTTCAACCAGAGTTCAAATGAAGTTGATAAAAGCAACTCTTCATCATTATTTGGCCTTCAACAATGGAAACAAATCATACCATGTAGTTGGCTATAAGAGGCCAATCCAGCTGGTGTGTAAAATGTGAATTGTTTCAAACTAGAAATAGAACAGCCTAATTTATCACAAAGTTATTTACCAAAAACCTAAAATGACAAACAAGAACCACTGAACAACAGGCTCCTGACTTGGGACATACAGAAAGGACAGTAATTTTGTGGAATTTATCAGTAATCTACTAAATTTCTATTAAATATGATTGTCTCATATAGTCAAGAAAATTAATAAGCATATACCAAGTTTTCAGACCATCAGAAAATGAATTAACTCAAAAATCCATACATCATCTGTTAAGAAAGTCAAATCCTGTAATTACCAAATGAAATCGCTAATCACGCCATCAATAATTATTGTAATTAACGTGATTTTCGTCACAAAATGCTTTTACGTTGATTATATTCCCTTTCATAAAGTAATTAATGACTGAAAGAAAAAGGCTGCAGTCAGATTATTCCATAAGAAATGCATTTTACACATGCAATAATTGTGCAGAATCATAAAATTTACAACATAAATGAAATGTAAAATCAATTTGTTTATGACCTATTGATGAAGCAGGTAATCTTAGAAGGAATTAAAACCTACAACTGCTGGAATATCTCAAACTTCTATTTCCATTCTTGGTCATAAAAACAGGCCATGGTAACATTTTATAGTTTTAATTTTATAACGACTCACAGAATGGAATAATGACTTTTGTTGGACTATCATTACAAATTCATCTATTGACAGATTTTTAGTCAAATACTACAAGTTAGTATTTAATATATATGCAAAATGTACTTCTCATATATTTTTTTATAAATCTTTGCAGGACTTCAGGTTCCTGCAGATACTAAAATCGTAGAAAAGATTTTCTTTTCTAACTTTGAAAAACATATTTTGACAGCAAGACAAGATACGAAAAAGACTGAACAAAAACCCTAAACTTTTTGAAACCATTAAAAAAACATTCTTCTAGACTTTCCCTCACAGAAAACCATAAAAACTTGGAATACTAGTAAGACAAATGGAAGGTGTCAACTGTCATCTTCAACTCATAAAAGTTTTCTTTGTATCACTTTTTATTATAGATGTTAGTACATTTCAATTAGTAATTAATCAAAATAATTAATGATGGCATTATTATTAACAGAGTAATTATCTCATGAAAATATTTTAAAATTTCTTTGTGTAAAATCTTCAAAAATTATCCAAACATGAAAGATCAAATGGCAACAATTTGTCATCATCAATTTGCCAAAAAAGTCTACCAAAACATTTCTAGTGATTTATCAAACTTTCACTATTTCATTTCATATATTGCTTGTGACTATTTTTCAAAAAGTGTTATTCCCCTGTTATTATTTTCAAAACGTCTTTTACCCCTGCCATGAAGGACAACATTTTTTAATCATTCTGTAATTCATTGAAGCCCTTGGGTGCACCAAGTTCATTTAAATACCTGAACAAGATAGCCATTGTTCCTAAATGTCTAAAGTTATGATAGCCTTTATGATATCTATCAAAGAAAAACAAACACTATTACACCTTTATTACACAAGATTTGAAGTAATCTTGTTTTCATTTAATTTCATGTATGTAAATGGGAAGATTATCTTCTTAGTTAATTTTTGAAATTGAGCATAACTGGTTAAATTCTAAATCAAATATTTTTAATCTGTTTTGCAAGATCATGAATAATGCCTTAAGAAAAAGCCAATATTTGCTGTCAGTCTTAGTTTTAATTGGAAACAAAACTGTAATTTTTCTTTCACCATGCACTGACTTATAACAAAGCCACCTTTCTTCTATAAGCAATATCATATTAGGTGATAAAAATCAAATAGTTTCTCAGGAATTTCAATGTTATAATTCATTTAGATAGTATTTAAAACATGTTTTCTACAAACAAATACTGATGCTTTTTTATGAAGGTATTAAAGGGCAGTAGACCTTAGTCTTAAGGTTTATAAATCACCCCTAAAGCAGAAAAAATCTCAAAGTGAGGCAGAAAATACTAGTTTTTACAAAAGATCAACACACGACCTGCGACTGAAGTAAGCATGCTCAAGAAGAAAAGATTATAATGCCTTGCGTAATCATTAAGAATCCTCCCCCCCCCCCCCCCCCCCCCCCCCCCCCCAACCGATTTTTGCAAATTTATTTCAATGAAATAAATATCATTGGCAGTTGGTGTGCAAGTTTATATTATTTGATGTTTGTGTATTAAATAACTTTTCCCTCCTTTCTAAATTATACCACAAGTCTTTAGATAAATCATATTTTGCCAGTTAATAAACATTATAACCTAACCACTTGAGGATTTTCATGATTAATGCCAAAAATCAATGATTTAGATGTTCAGTGTGGTTTTGAATTTCATGCTGACAGTCAGAAGAAATGTTGATTTGGTCAAGTAACCACATGTCATCTTGAAAACTAAATGTGTTTTACAACAGTTGCACACATTTTTAATCGGTTATGTGTAATATGAATGTTGGTCATTGATGTATGGGAGGTGACAGAATTTCTACCAATACAGAATTAAAAAAAAAAAAATGTCGTGTCTGAGCACATTCACCCATCTTATATTTATACACAATTTTGGCTCCTAAATATTAAGGCAAGAGTTATTGACTTTTAAAATACTAAGTTATATTGCTCACCATGAAGTTATAGTTATTTGGAAGTCTAGACAAACTATTGATGTCATTTATGCAATTTATCTGTGCAGACAAATGCACTTGTATTCGTAACCAATTCCTAACAATATCAACATTGATTTTACCAAATCGCAAATGTTATAAAAAGATTGCTGACAGAATTGGTGAAATTATTGTAGTAGTGGACAGTAGTGTAAATGATTTAATGTCATATCGTGGAGACAGACATGATTTCTAATAATCTTAATAGTCATTGTCAGCTGTAGTTACTTTGACATTTGTACTTGAAATGTTTATGAAAAAGATTGGTAGGTATTGGTAGGTATACAGACAGTTACCTCACAACATAGAAACAGAGATTATAAACCATTCCTGAAAGAGGTAACATAATGTCAGTTCTCTATTTAGGAATTTGGTAGCCTGTCATAACAAGAAAGCTGTTAACAAGATAACTAAAACCTGTCAAATACTTGAACCTAACTAAAAATATTCAAATTATACTACAAATATTTGATTTTCTAATAAAACCAGCTCCTTATAAGCTTTTTAATAAACATGACAGAGTATAACTTTATTAAATACCCCCTTCTTATGTCAACAAATCTGTTGCTTGGATGTGGAAGAATTGTATGATTACTGATTGTAAACAGATATGTAAATTTCCATCTAATTGAACAAAAATCAATGGCTGTGCTTTTAAAAAACAGCAAAATGAAAGTCTTTGATCTTTTGTCAACTAACAAAACACTGCAATGTTAAACCCTGTAAAATAAAGATCAGTCAATGAAATGTCAAATATTGCACTTCATTAAAACAATATCCAGGCATAAAAGCTTTCATACTCTTTAAAATCCAATTTCCATATTATAACAGCATGCCTCATGTTTACCTTCTAAAGTAGTGAAAACCAACTGTTTTTTAATAAATCATATTTCAATTCTACATATATTAAAGGAAATGTTGGAAATGGGACAATGGGACAGCAACACATCAACATAGAAAATCAATAGACCTCTAAACGTTAACATTTCTGTCTTCAAGCACACACAACACAAAAGACAAGTAGATTTAAAATATTTTAAAGGCAATACCAGAGAGAACTTGAAAATCTTGTTGAAATACGTTTTTTTTTTATAACTAGAAACTTTTTGCATTGTTTGCACCTTGTTTGATGGTAAATGGCATTTCTTTAGGGTCCTATTGAGTTATAAGGTCTTGAAAGTTATTCAGTCTTTAAAAGTAGTGAACAAATGAAACATCATTTCAAGACATTTCCTAGAACAAAAAAAAACACATGAAGATGACCACTGTTCAGGTTCCTCAATTGGGACAGACAATAAACATGTAGCTTACTTCAAATACTGTACTCTTCAAACTATTATACTCTATCAGTAGTATAACAACAATGTCGAAAAATTTTAACCTGAATAACCCAGCTGGAATAACCTAAAATAGTTGAAATAGTTGAGGACATGTTAGACTGGTATGAATGACAGACAAATGTACCACCCTCCAAGATGCACCAAAAAATCAGTTTAATGAACCAATGACCTAATTGTACCTAGAGATAAAAGGTTTGATGCCAATTATTAACCTACTTGCAATCCCACACAAAATCTAACCTCTTGTTTACTTTATAATGTTTGGATCTCCTAGAGACTTTCAACTTTGATATCTGATATATAATCCTTCAAACTTCAAAGGTATTAGTGAGCAAGGTAGAGTATTGGAATTAGGCTTTCCATAACCCATTAAAAGTTAATATACCTCAATATCTTGACAAATTTTGCTACCTTACATTGTGAACTACCAATAGTTTCTATGTTTTTGAAAAGAGTTGCTCAACCTCCCTAATGATCCCCTACAGAAAATAATAAATCTCCCCTATCATTAGGCCTCGTTAACTGAACCATTAATACATAAGAATAGGAGATGAAGAGAACTTTAACAAGAAAATACAGGATGTTAGATCCCTGATGAAAAATGACAACTTCCTATACAGACATTAGTTTTAAATTATATAGATGATAAAATCACACATTTATTGAGAAATATGAAGGATGTTGGCTACTGTGCTATCTGTTAATCTCAAAGTAGATCTCATCTCATGAGGTGAATCCTAAAAGAAATATTATGATGGCCATCAGCAGATTTTTGAAACATTTCTTTACAGGTCATTGATTTATTCCAAAGGAGCTTAAATCAAATAATAAAAGGGTAAAAAGACTACTTTAGAAAAAATTCTGGTATCACCCTTATGAAGAGTTACCTCCCAAATTCCAATTAACATATTTCATTGAACATGGATTCAACTGACCCATAAGTTAAACCTAAAAACTAGTGAGCATCTCTATGCCACAAAATATAATCATCAGCCACAAACTTAGAAAATGATAGGCTAATATGTTAACTTATGCTGATATATCAGTTTCAGTTGACTTTTCTTCTAAATTAAAAAATAAAGATGTTTACATTAGGATTTATACAACTTGGTAATGAAAAGACAAGTAATCACAGAAAAAAACACATTGTCTCTTTTTAAATATAAAAGAAAATACTTGATGAACTTCCTATATAACAGAATACTGCCATCCAAATAACCTGACAAGTAAGAAGACTTAAAATGATGCTATCTCCTGCTGTAATGTCAGTAAGTGTTAAAGTCAATATATTATACACTTCCACTTTCTCAATTCTAAATGGATATTAAAAGATGCACACTAAGTTTGGTTACTGAGTGGACACCTTCCGTGGCATATGTGTTCAAATGGATTTTTCTATAACAGCTGAGACTAAAGTGATGAATTGTTTTGTAATAATGGAAAACATTGGTCACATTAAGATATGACAGTCTTCTCTTAATGATTTCAGGAAGATTAGGACTGACTACTGACTCATGGCAATTAACACCAAGAATCAACAATTGAGGATTTGGTTTTGTTGAAAGCATTGAAAGTGATAAGTTCTTCTTATTGTCATCTACAACAAAAGCCCAATACTACAACTGTATAGCTAGTAGATTGTGCATAATAATATATTCATGTAGTACTTATCTCCTCATTGTTTATTGCATGGGAACTGTATACCCAAGTGTTTACAGAATTTGTGTACATTGTAAGTGGTATCTCCAAGTCATGTTCACTTCTAATGAATGTATAAAAACAATATAAAAAGTTAAAAGTGAGTGTGAAGAGACTTTGTTATATTTATTCTTGACATTTCACTAAGTAAGCAAATCTGTCATGTCTTTTTAATGTGTTTACTGCATGTGTAATTTTTTTGGTGAGAGAATCAAGGTCTTATTTTTTTATCCAGTGTATAAAGCTGACAACTAATATTTTTGTTATACCTTTACAAAGGAACTGTGTCAAGAGATGAAATAGTGAGAAGAAATTTTTGACAATATTTTTCCTGATTTAAAGAAATACTTACGGCTGGCATAAATTAATTAAATCTTTGTCAGTAGTATTAGGGTTAAGTCCACGTATATACAGATTTGTTTTGCTGAGGTCGTTCATGCTTCCGCTCTGTGAACTAGACTGACTGCTGGTGGTGTTTGGACTTGCCGCAGGCATGCTGCGAGGTGTGTAGGTCTAAAAAATAAAACATTGGAATGAAAACAATTATATAGAATTTACTTTTCTTTATGCAACAACATTATTTTAAGCTTAACACATAAGTAATGTATAATTCTGATTACCAATTAACTAAGGTAATGAAGTTTTTGTTCTGACCAGTACCTTTTAGTAAACAAATTCTCTGAAAAAAATGTTGACCATATAGTTCCTTAAAGATTCTTTTTGGAAAAAGGACTTTTAAATGTTCAGGTGATGCAATCAAACTGATAGGTTACAACAATCAGGCCCTCCTGAACAAGACTACCTTGAGGCAGTAAACAAACTCATAGGCACTTTCATAACAAAAAAAAAATACTTCAACTTTTATCAAAATAAATGTATTGTAAAGATGAATGTTTGTCAAAGGTATGTCCTAATACCAAGAATAAACTTCAAAGAGAATAAAGAGATCACTGATATGTAGCATGAACAATCTCATGTCTAAAGTCAAGTGTTTGCACTTTTGCTCAAATTTTATCTATTTCACTATTTTTACTTTTAAGAACAAGAATATATATCCTTCATATGAAGATCCATACAGTAAAAAATATTAAAATAGCACACAGACTGCGAAAAAAACCAACACACCATTACTTTCAAAAGTTAATTGGTCATTTCTGGGGTACACCCTCAAGATTTATTAAAACTGAGCTACTCCCATTCAACTTGAAGACAAGAAATATGTGATCCTTAAATGGAGAATAACACAGTTTACATTCTTAATTTATCTAATTTGTCTGCTGGGGCTCCCGAAAGGAGAATAATTCCCATGCCAGTTTCTCTCAATGAATTTCAGATGTGTTTTCTTGCACTGAGTCACCAAAGTATAATTTTTTCAACTTCAGGTCGTCAAAAGTGATGATAATCAAACTTAATTTAAATGGAACCAAAAAGAACCTTTCGATCCTAGATGATTTTCTTTGGCTCTTGTTAAATTGATGAAACCCTGAGCATAGATTATACTTGTAAATGTCAGGCATTTTGACTTAACACTTCAATGAGGGCTTTCAGTATGTGCACTTTTTTTTACTTTTTATACATGTATAAGTTCCTTTTTATTTCAATAAATACGGAGACAGAATGCTGCCTGTAACTCCCATTATCCCCATAATGATTTTCTCTTGGCTTCAGCGCCCCTCTCCAGTAAGTTAAACACTCTATTATCTCAATTGTTATATCAAGTGTTCCCAGTAATAATGTCCTTACATTAACAGAGCAGAAAATTGTATGTATGAATAATGTCATCAAACTCATGTGATTTGCAATTATCGAGTCATCTGCATATTAAACATAGCATTTTATAGAATAAAAGTTCTTCAATATATAAAAGTTTTCATTGTGAAATTCAAAGACCACAGATATTTCAACCTGAGAAAATGAAATGGGATAATATTTTCTAAAGCAATCATTTGTCACTGCCATCTTTATTTAAATAAGCCTGAAGCATGTTTATAATGTTGGTATAAAAGAGATGACTTTGATAGTTAAAAAACATAGCACAAGTAGGTAAAAATACTTATACACCATTTAACTAGATTGGTTTTAAGATAATTATTTGCAGAAAACAGGCAAGCTTTGATGGGATATTCTAATAACATTTTCTTTCATCATGATATTGAACTGCCGTGAACGAGATCTTTTTCCCTAATTATTTCATCTAATTAATAACCACTCAGAGCTTGCTATAATAGCCCACTGTGTGAGAGTTGGTTTTTATTAACACGAAAGTACATGTACATACTTTTAAACAAATTAAAAGCCCAACCTCAAATTCTTGTATGTGATAATATATATGACATTTTTCACAGTTCAACAGATGAATAATACCTGCAGAATATGCAAGTATTGCTGCGGTTTATTTCAACCTTTAAATTATACATGGTGCATAGAGAAAAAAAAACCAGAATAAAACAACATACCTTTTGGAAGAAAAATTAATTCAAAGCTTGAACATCACAATATGAACTACCATGTCATGTGACCTTCTTCAATTTAATAGTGCAATTATCCCTAAAAATGTGGAGAATTTGTTTTCCATTGGACATGAGTGCCGACAGATTAATATCTCATCAAATACTGACAGAGTAATAATACAATGGTTCATTAATATCTGTATAATATAGATAGGAACAATTGTGTATAATCATCCCTGATTTCTTCAAAGTATCATATTGAAAACAGGAGCAAATTGCTTGCGATTCCTATCTGAATACAAGAAAAAAACCTTAATGCAGCTGCCCAATACTATCTCAACATGACAGCCAAATTTGATTCACAGTCAGCGCAGTTCTAAAAGCCTTTATTTTGATATACACTTCTTGGCTGTTTCAAAACAAATTAACACTTTTCAGCTTGAAGCCCCTACTTTTAAAATCACCATTTTGAAAACTGTTATGTGTGTCACCCTGAACAGTTTAATGTAGGGAGAAAAAGCTTGATAAACGAGATAATTTATAACCTTACCATACTGTGCCAAATGAACAAGCTTTCCGCTTATAAACTTATTATTTTGTCAGTTTGGAGTATTCATAAAACCTTTAAAAATTATCAATTTTTGATGAGAAAATCTTTATCCATATCTAAAGATAATGCCTACGTCAAAGGTTTTGTAGAAAATTCTGTATATCAAATGCTTCAGACTACAACCACCAGGCGCCCAAAGTCCTTAGCAAACAATATCTGTATATAGGATATCATAAATTCTTTGACCACTATCCCAGTAATAATGTTATATGGACAGACCTACAGAGTAAACAAATATAAGTCCCTTTATGACTCTTTAAGCTGAAAACTATAATCGCTTGACCTACATATTTTGGTTGTTCAAATTCTCTATCCATAAGCTGATAACCAGGATTTACTCTTTCACAAATCTATTTAACAAAAATGTTTTTGTAACCAAAAAATATGACATAATAAAATGACATATCAGGGATATTGTAACATCAATTTTACACATATAATCAATGTTTTATTTGACTATTACAAAAGTTTGAAAATTATCAGTTATTTATAAACAATTTGGAATTTTACACGGAACATAATTTATATATTTATTAATGTATATGTGCAATTCAAAGGTTGAAATAATAATTTGAAACTTAAATAATTTTTTTCACTGATAAACTGACAGCATCCTAACTAATAGAAAATAAACTTACTGTTTTCTGTTACACCTGTTTGATCACAATTAAATCCTATCCCACATAATACTACCAAGTCAATAGAAATTTGTACAAAATTCTCCCTATTATTGTTTATATAAACCACATTCCTTTAAAGAAAGTTTTAAATGAATTTGTAAAATAAATTACACAACAAATTAACAATCAACCATTCAGCAAGTATCAAACTTACAACTACTGTGACTTTTCATGGGCTAACAGAGAATAATAGGGTGGATGACTGTGATTAACTGATTAATCTGGCTGACACAAAGTAAAGGCAGTGCAGGTCAGTAAATAAGATTATCCTATAAGACATTGTGAAAACAAATTCCTTTTTAAATCGGTGGAAAATTGATCAAAAATACAATTACCTGAGCAAGACAGGTACATAAATTTATCTTGTTTAATTGAGCGGCGAAGGACATATATTTCATATTGGGAGAGGTTCTCTCTGATTCAGAACAAAAATTAAATAAAATCCTATGAATCAATAGTCCCGTCATGACGACAATGAACTTGTGTTTCTCAAAGAACACTCCATTATACAATTTCTATTATCTATATTTAGTTCAATAGTAAATTGTAGTTTCACAAAATTATTTACTTAACCAAGAGAAAGAGACATTCTTCTCAAATAACACTATACTTTACTGAATGGCAATTATTATTTTAATTATGACTAATAATTAAAATGAAGTTTAAATGGGTATGTCTTACAGTGCAATCACCCCAAAATATGTCAATAGTCGGACTGCGGTATCAAACATGAAGTTGTAGAAATGTTTTATTTAAACTCCAATTGAGTATTTAGATGATAATTTTACATCAATACAACTATTTCTAAAACCAAACTTGGTGTACAGTTTGTTTTTAAATAAGTTATAGAAAAAAATTGGGATATTGACCTAAAATATTCCCTAAACATAATTAACCGATTTATGACAATTATTAATTGCCATTTGTGACATTTTTGTGACAATAAACATTAGAAGAAACATATATGTCATTGATAATGGTGTATGTTTAATCATCCCAAGTTGAAGAAGTACCTTTTTTTATTTAGTGAAGGTCATATTAATGTATGCAAAATAATTACATCACTAAGTATTAACCATGCAGATCTTTTAAAAAATTGTTTGTGACTTTTTACACCCTACACTCTTTCAAAAGTACATCAACTCCTGTATTATCTAAAAGCTCTGACTAAATACAATTGCTACTTAAAGAAAAGCAAAATGAATATCATATCAAACGTCAAAATGTTTTCTACATTACAACATTCTAAAAACATTTTTCCTGTTTCCAAACTGTTTTAACCATTAACCTTTACTGTAAAACTGATCTTGTTAATGATGAAAACAGCTCATAGATAATTGCTAATGGCTCAGACTTTGGAAATCTTCAGAAAAAGAAGATAAAAAAGGTCTGATATTTTCCAGAGTTAAAGCAATTGAAGATTGATCGCCTCTCAATATAGACTGGCCATTTAGCTTTTTGGAATAAAAGTTCTCTCTTATTTTAGAATAATTTCAGTTATAAACATAGAACTGTAATAGCAGATCAATGATGCTGTTCTCAACTGCAATGATTTGTTTAGTTTCAGTGACTAACAGGAAATATTGGGAGCTTGGATAAAATTGAATTTGAAAAGTGCTTACTCAAGACATTTATCCTTCTGACATTTTTAGTTGAGTCCAGAATTTAAGATTGTGTAACAGTCCCTTCATGCAGAAAGACAATTTTACAGTATTCTTTCATAACAATGGCTACTTATAGCCTTGAGCTAATCAAAATACCTACCCCTATCTGTACTAATTATACTTTTATTAAATCTAGTTAAAATTGAATTGGTGGCAATAAATGTAAGAAAATTATCTCTACAAAGCTGTAAAACTGTGGCAAAAATCCAAACTTTATATATTCTGTGCTGAGTTTGTTTTTAAACCAATTACTTCTAAACTTAAAAGATTAATGAGTCCTTAAGAGCAAGTTTATATCATTGCAGGCTCTGTTTTGTCATAAGAATGCACCTGATTTGTACAAATAAATGATAAAACCAGAGTTTTATTGCCTCCTTAGTATTGTTAGTACATATTGCAGAGCTGGTTAAAACATGTATAAAGTATAAATGGACCACCTACTCTGGACTCCCGAAAAAAACACATGCACAAACAAAGACAAACATCACCTAATACAAAACTGAATCTTCTGTCATCAAAAGCTTCTATTATATCATACATTAAAAGACTGCCTTTATAATTGACTTAGAAAGTACTTTGGGTACATATATCACTTAAATTAGGCCATAAAGCGGAATTTATGGCAGCCATCCTGACTGTCCAAAAGACCCAATTTATTTCAAACACTGGAATTATATAACCATGATTTACAAATAACAGTTATTAAATTTCGTGGCGGGAGGACTGAGAGCTCAATATTTACCCAAAGATTTTCAATCTTTAATGGATTATTCTGTTGATAAACCATTATAGCTTTCATAGATATTGTTATGCCATGTATATATCCAAAGACTTTACTTTGTCAAATTTTAAAAGTTCTAAATAATATGTGCTTTACATATACTAGCTGTGATAAATAATTTTATAAACCAATGCAAAATGACGATATCAGGGTGACCCCTTTCTTAAATGTTTGCATAGATTTATAAAGCATTACATTTAATCATAATGACTTATTATGCGAATATTACAAAATAAAACATAAATACCCATTTAAGTCTACTTTATTCCTTCACAGTTTTGGAATCATTGCATACCAGGGTTTGAGAGATGTGAAAACATAATAGGAGATACCTGCCTGACCATAAAATATTTCTTGATAACAACGAAATGCTAACACATCAAATTTGAAATCGTCAAACAGACATAGCAATAAAATAGCCTCTATACTAGGGGCATAAAACTTTTAAATTCCCTAACAATGTATGTTTATAAAGTTAATAGACACATAAAAATGTCTAAGTAGCCAAGTTATTTTGTGAAGATCACTTAAGGTGTCTCCAGTCTAAAGGTTTAATTTTCAGCAACATACTTTCAAACACGTTTTAAAAGTGTATATACATTTTTTCATTTTTTTTGGAATTCAAACAAGTGCTGAACATCTTCACAAGTTTTCATCACCGTTCTTTGATTAACAAAAAGTTAGAAATTTCATCAAAACTAAATTCAGTGCATTGACCCCATTTTCTGATATGTCACATGTGGATCTGGTGAATCTTTTCAAGGAGTCACAATCAGGTGACCTTTCACTTAAGTTAAAATTAGATTCATTAAATAGCATGGTCAGTGTAACTTAAATGAAATAGTTAGATATTTCTGTACATACTAGTTCATGTGTACTACCATATCAAACAGATATAGTCTTACATGAACCAAGGCTTCTAATTCTTAAAGACATCAACAATCGTTTCAAGATGGAAATCATCGAAGAGTTGATAAAATGCAAATGTTTCAAGATAGAGTCTTTGCTACAATGCATAACATGTATAAAATTATGAAAAAAATAATATTTATGTAGATAAAAACTCAAACCAATCTATAATTGGATGTTTGAAATCATATGATCTCTGATTGGCGAGGACTGGAAATATCATGGAGGCTTACATAAAAACTCTTAACATAAACAAGTTACCTTGTCAAAGGTGTTCTGATTAATTAATCACTTCAAATTAAGTCAATATTTACAAAACTATTGAAACTTGTTGGTGACATTTTGAATGACCAAACATAGGATGTTTAAACATGACCGATACAAACACATATGAACTTTACAATTTCAATCAAAAATGAAACAAGAAAGAAAAATATTCGTTCGTACAAATGAGTAAAAAAACTTTACCTTGTAATAACTTTAAATCCAATGTGTTTAAATTTGTAAGAAGCAAAGAAAATCTCATCTTTAAAAAAATCTGTTCCATGTTTTATTTTCCTTACATTCAGTTGCATTTATAAACTTTAAAAAAAATTAAATTAAATCTTTCTAAACAAGTTTGTCTTACTCTTTTTTTGTTTATCACTTTTTAATTGTGTAATGACTTACTTTTAAACTAAGAAATAAAGCACTTCACCCGACAAAAACCATGTAACTCCTGAATGACTGTAGATATGATAGGTATTTACTATACAGGTACGCTCGTTTACACAAGTATAGAGATATATACCCCCTAACAGGTGAAATGTGACATATTATACCTTCTAGTCAAAGACATGCCCACACAAATATATCTACAAAATTGACATTAAATATCAGCCTTTAATTATAGGAGGCAGAAATTTAAAAACCAATTTTTAAACTCATGTCATAAGTTAAAAACTTTTTCTGCCATTTTTATTTATTTTGCCAATAAAAATCAATTTTTTGTTGAAAGATAAATCACTTCAGCTGGTAGCAAACCTGGTTATTAAAAGGTGTGTCTTGTAGATTTAGGTTAATGCTTTTTGGATAAAGTACAGATTATAAATTATTTATCCAACAGACCTTGATCGATCTCATTTAATTTGCAAATGATTTGTGTCCTTTTTTTAAAAACAGATGATAAAAGAGAAGTGTTCCTTTATTTACTCCCTCTTCCCCAAAACATTATTTTGGGCCTAGATATTCCCCCCCCCCCCCCTAGATATTTCCCCTTCTCCAATGCAAATCAATGCATTATCTCTGTAAAAAAACTAAGTACTTATGGTATATCAATCAATTTAAGAACATCTCCAGATAATAAACATTATAACCCCAAAACGGTGTCCTTTAGAGTTTATCAAACTTTGCCAAAAGCAACAAATTAACATTTACTGATTTTTAATGAATTTTTGTTTGCAATGTTACAAAAAAATGGTTTAAGTATAAACGTTGTGCTTATGATCGATAACAGAAAATCATCTTAATTTTTTCGTAAAGAGTTACTATACAACTTCCATCGACTTCAGTAAACAAATTCTTAATCTAAATATGATTTCACATAATATGAATGCTGTTCATTAAAGAATTCTGTAGTTCATTAATTAAAATTCTTACTTTTATCAGAACAATAAAGATAGCAAGAAATAAATTAGCAACACCTACCCACTGGTGAAAAAATGATGTCCTCCAGATTTACTCTAAATGTGAACCTAATCAATGAGTTGCCATCTCTTCCCTCCTATTGATGAAATGTATTATTTGATGATATGAACATGATGTTAGTAACAATGATAAAACATTGTCTGTCTGAACGTGTTAGATACTACATTCCCAACTCTCTTTTACCTTCCAAAGAGGTGATGTTATAACTCACATTCCAAGGTAAACATCGCTAATTGTTTCCTCAATGTTTGTTCGTAAATCGATTTACCGACATATGCCTCTATCCATTGATACAGCAATAATACAGTAATGATATAATAATATGCCTTTGTACAGAGAATAAAAAATACTGTTACTTATATCGTTTGGCATTGATCAATCTATAATGGTCTTCATCATTCTGCAAGGGATATGTTTTATCAAAAATATCCTTAAAATGATTTCAAAATTGTTCACCTTTCCTTAGACTGGTTTAATTATTAAGGAAGCTTAAGAAGTAAGGGGCGTATTTTATGAGATCAAAATAATAACTTGCAGTTAATTGCCACTCAATAATGAAAATTACAAAGTTAATGAATAGTATATACTTCTGTGCAAACTTCTGATAATAATTATTATAATGTACCAGCGTCTTTAGATATTAGCCAAGAATTAATAGAATATTGACTTCTATAGAAACTTTATGTACTGATGCTCCCAATGAAAGATTTTGGATCTGAATTTATATCTTACAGAATATTCAAATAGAATGAGTTTTAAATGTAAATTTTCACAGATTTCAATAAATATGACTTCTGATAGACGCTAGTCTATAAAGAAGCCTTTTATATTACCATGCATATAAGATCAGAAATACAAATTGTGTTTCCGTGTATCCCTATAATCCCATTGCACAATATCAATATTCAAGTCATTAATTTCTTTGCTATCTTTTGAAAATATAAACTAAATGGATACATTAAAATGGTTATCTATGAAAACCAGGCTCCCCAAACTGAATGGAAATGACATGAATGATGTATACATCACTTGATCACTATGATAAACAAAACAGCAGGTTCCCTAGTCTATAGTAACGCTCTTTGTATACAACAGTACACAGGGTTGTTTAGACAGAAGATGATTTATTGCCTACACTCTCTAAAGGATGCTTACTGTCCTAGGTATACAGAACCTCTCATGAAGTATACTAATACATATGGCCTCTACTTAAACCTTAAGAAGGGGGATCTGGCAGTATAAAATATTAGCTGCTCAAGTGAAGGCTGAGCACTTCTCTGTCCTAAATCTTTTTCCGTGCATAACAACTTTTTTTTATAGGTTTTTTGGTTATTTCTGAAAACACAAAAAGCATTTTGAAGGTCCCCAAAGTACCTGAAATGATTGCATAAACAGAAAACTTTAGTCAAGGACTTTAATAAAAACAGCAGATTTTTATGATGTTAATAGCCATTGCATAAACAATTTTTTGCTCAAGGTTGAAAAAATCCACTGTTAGCTAATTGACCAACACAGCTAGACTTCAACTGTGATCGTGTAAACCAGTGAATATAAGTTTTTCATACCAACACGACCTTAACATCAGTGAGACAGCAACTAAACAATACACCCGTACAATATCATCAAACATTTGTTTCTGCCTCTATAAACTGACTTAGGTCATACTTTCTATCACTCTGTAAGTGTATATAATACTCCATGGTCTTCACACAGAAAAATATTCCTACAAGGCAACAAAGGGTCTTTGTCTTGGACAATTATACCAATGACTGAAGTTGCAAATCTCAACTCTGCATCTTTCCTGCATGTCAACCGCAATTGTTACAAAAATGATTACCCATTTTGATTATAAACTACAGACTCTTTGTCTAACGATTGATAGAAAATGGATATTTATCCATGATTCTCTATTTATACAATCATTATAACTCACCAATTTGCATTCAATATCTGAAGTAAGAGACACGGTGGTATCAGGGACAATTGCTGGTTATAAAAGAATTGGCTTTTTCTCTATAGAATTGAGCGGCTGTACCGCATCAGTACTAATAACATCAATAAAGTCTTTGATTAAATACCAGTCTACATAATGACACCTTCAGTCAGAGTCCCAAGTCCCAAACACTATAAAAATGCCCTATTTATATTAACCTTAGCGAGTGTACAAGCAGATTATGATGATGAAGCTGAACATTTGAGAGAAAATTACATCAGAAAATTATCAGAACTAAGATTATCATGATTATGATGATGTGAATATTGATTGAGACAATTATAAGTTATAAAATATAATATAATATAAATACTAAAACCTTCAATTAAAATAATTGTCCTACTCTTAATGATGAAAATCAGAAAGAAGTCCTTGTAAGTCTAGACTTGTATTAGAATGTCATGCACATGCTGGATGTTGACCTTTGACCTTAGTTTGTTAGGACAGTCGTTAGTTACTGCTGTGAAATCACATAAAGCCTGTTAAATGTCCATCTGTCCATGTGGTCATACAATAACCTAATGTTAAGATTAATGGACAGTTTTATTGAATGCTGACTTACTGTCCTTAAATAAGAAGGTCAATGCCTCTAAACTATTCACCATAAGTTGGCTCTATTTGACCTGTTGGTTTCTGTTGTTCAACATCAATTCTATAATGAGGAAACCTCTAAGATTGAGCATACAGCAGTCATGAATTATGGTATTCAAAGGAAAACGAGGATATTTCGTTGACAGTCCCTCCCAGTCATTCAGTCATGGAAAACTAAGCTGATTGTTAAAAATAAAGTTTGAAACTGTGGATGCCAGGTGAGCCCTGCATAGACCAAAAGGAAGCCTAAAACTAATACAATCCAACTACTCAAGATTCAATTCTTTCATGTTGGTGTGAAATATTTTCCCATGAACTCATTGTACTGTCAATTCTACATCTAGATCCCCTAACATCAATGAGTATTACTTGTCTATCATACTGTCACAACTACATTGCTTTGGTCAGTAAGAGGCAACAGAAAGGGTAAACAAAATTACAAGAAAAAGGTTTATATTTACTTCAAAAGGTATTCAAACAAGAAAATGAGCCAAGAGGCATATAAAATATGAAGCCATAAAATATCAAGTAAAAGCAACAAAATGCTCTCAATTTAGCTAAAATCGTGTACCAAACACCCTATCACTCCCCACATGTGGACAACACACACACAGACAGTCATTTGACACCTATATCACAGCAAAAAACAAGTAGAAGCACCTGTAGTGGTCAAGATAAAAGCAGGAATATAAAGATAATACCTGTTGTTTTTATATTTTCTTAGGTTTATGTTTCAGGAAGTAGAGATAATTATCATGGTGGTATCTTTACACAAGGAAGCAGCAGTGAAGAGTGATAGGACTGTTGTATTTCCTCTAACTGATTCGTACTTTTGATCTTTAAAAGATCTGTTTATTATACTTTCAGGGTATTAAATCTTTAGTCTGGAAAAGGTGCATACCATCAGCATTTAATGTATAAATGATATGTTTTGTCATAATGAAATCGGTTGATGAGTTTAAGACTCTTATACAATTGATTATTCAATACTATAATGATCGAAGAAGTCATAAGGAGATGAACTTTGTACCTAGAATTTGTATTGAAGCAATTTTTCTTTAAACTATAATGACCTCATCCAAAATCTTCATCTATATACTTGTAAGTAACTTGTCATTTCTCCATCTTATGGGTCCTTGTGATTCATCTCACAAGTGTTTTATTTATTATACAGTGTAACCTTGATGACATAAACACTATATGTTGAATACAGTTTTTATAACTATGGAACAAGCCCATCTCTTATAAAGCTCCTTCCCAAATTCTTCACATCTAATATCTCAAATAAAATAAAACTGGTCTGACATGTTAAAGTACACATTAGTAGCAACCTCTTATTTCACTTCTAAGATTAATCAAAAGATTATGTAACAACTGCAGAAGTTGTGTTTTTTTAATAATCATGTGTGTTTTTGTTTGAAGGATCTTGACTGGTGGTTAATATAAAACAATTACAGTAACAGACACACAAACAAGATGGAAGATAAAAAGGATTGCAGTGACCAATCATTCCAAATACTGAACAAGACTACTAGACAAATGGCAATGGTGACATTTGAAAACTTATTAAAACAGTAAATGTATTCTCTCTTTAAAAAAACAGTGTGCAATGATAATATGAGACATTTAAGCTGGTAAAGTAACTTTCTCCCAGACATATAAAATTTCCTAGAATATCCTAAAAAAGATTTAGAGAAATCAGACGACCCTTCCCATGGGTCATTACTTCATGAACTGTTAACAGCAGACCTCAAAGGAATACTGCTATTAACTCCTTCCTGTTATGTTCTCAATCTCTCAGAGTCAAGGTCAAATTCTTTTATATTTTCTCTTCAATTCTATGAATCATCCTAAAAATTACAAGTTTTATATTTTTTCTTGAAAATATCAGAATATCTTAATTAACTGATAAGAAAACCACAAGGAAAGATCACAAATGTATTTATAGAGAGGAATGATTCAATTGATAGAGGCAGCTGACACTAAAGGAACTCTGAAATGACCTAAATACTATACTTTAGTGAATAAAAAGGACACCACACCCAAAAATATTAGCTTTTCAAACTCATTTCAGGAACAAGATACAAAAGTGAAATAGGATTTCTTCAGTAAGACATGAAACAATGCTACTTTGTAAAAAAAATTTCACCATGACTATAAGAAATCTAGGGCATCAGGCGACCTCAATTTTTTGAGACTTTTTTCTAATACAATTAAGCCATCTTTAAAAAAAGATTTTACTGAAATGTTTTACTTAAAAAATAACACAATTTGTGTTAAATATTTAGATACCTATTGAACAACCAAAATACTTAAGTCATAACAGAAAATAACCCAAAAAATATTGGACAATCCCCAGGATAAATTTATTCTAATATACTATATAGAAAGTTTTATCAAGTACTTTCTGCTTTGAACTACAGGAAAAGGAAATACTCGATCAGAAGTGTTCAATTTCTACTGAATAAACTTGTTAATGACTTTCGCAATAGTGGAAGATTTCGTACACACTGAAATTAAAAAAAAGGATGAAGTTTTAAGTAGATATACTGAGAGCTTTAAAATAGTATGCATAACATGTAGATATGTATGTACATTTCAAGGCTATTTTTAAGCCACATCATATGAGAGGGAAATACATCCTCAAGGAGATAAAGACAACATTACAGGCATTGTAAGGGTAAAACTTTTGACTTGTATGATTTTGCCACTCTTTTAATGTACCAATTTTGGTAACATGAGCTCCTTTTTTCATATAGGGACTCAAATTAACAGTTGGGAGCATTGCCTTATAACAGAGGTTACTGCATAACACACATCAATGTATGCATTTTCAACCATGTTTTTTAAGCATGCCATAAAACTTTCTGAACTCTAAATCCAATTTTCTAAAGAAGACGTTTAAGAATTAAGCAAAAGAACCCTAGATGCGTTTGATGATTTATACATAGATTACCTGCAAACATCTGAAGATTACTACACATTAAGAACCTTAACAAAATTATGAAAATAATATTAAAACAAGCTGTTGTTACCAGATATTTTCCCAATTTATTTATAATTTATCAATGTCGCCTCTTTCTAGACTTTTAATTATAATCAGCCATTATTTATAAATGATTGTTAGGGAAGGACCATCAATCAAATTCACGTCCCATTACACAGACAAAATGTTAAGTATCTAGTGACAAAAAACAAACATGTACTTGCAGCTATATTGTGTACAAAACCAAAAAGGTGTTGCTCTTAAAAATGTGTTGTACTTTGCATATTCTTTGCCATGAGGCATATAATATTAAATGACAATTATTAAAGCAAAGGAAAAAATAACACTCATACAAAAAACTGTTTTTGAAGATCTGTCACCATTAAGAACAGGTTTTTCCAAGACCAACTGCATTGAAATTTTTGTGTTTCAAAAGATTTATTAGGTGCATGGAATAATTGATAGCTTTATTAGAAGTATATAGCATAACAACTTAATCATACAATATTTTGCCATGCATATGAAAAAAAGGGCATCTTCTAGCACTACCCCCCTCCCCATTCGAACATTGTCCCATCCTGTGTGTACCTGGCTATTTATGGGGTGCTTGATTTACACCACACATTCTCCAATGTGACATTTTGGCATACCAATTAGTAGATAGACATATTATGTAGTATGACCTATATAAAGTATGGACAGTAAATCCATCATAACTTGTCAAACCTGTTTACATGTAGAACTTGATCAGAAAAACAAGGAGATGGTCGGTCATGTGATTTAAGGATAGGTTCTTATCGTTATTCAATAATTATAATTTATAGATTAAAATATTAACCACTATTTCACTTGTGGTTGGCTAACAAAATTTACAACGAATATACATTTAGGATTCCAGAATCACTGATAAATTGTTCGATTAAACTGTGTGGTATTTATTTAGGTGTTTTCCTGAATGGATTACTGAAGACCGAATTCTTAACATTAACCAATGTAAAATTGCAATATCTCTTACACACGATTCAAATGTTTTTCCTATTTATTTTTACAATTGATCTATTATAACATAATATTTGTGCTTCTTGTGCACACTTGAGGTTATGGCATTAGTTTTGATTCCCTCAGTTATATAAATATAATGAAAGCTAAGAGTAAATATATTACATGTTACTGATGTTTCTTTTCTAAACTAATCAAAAATCTTACTTCATTTACAGATATCCTTAACATCAAAGAAAAACAATTCCTGCAATGTTGGACAATAATAGTGTGTAGAGTTGATTGAGTTTCTACGTTTTATGGATGTGTTTAGTGATTTAACTTGTGTTTTTCATTACAGAATTAACTACAAGTTAATTCATCAATAATGCAAGAAAAACATCAGTGCTTTGAGAATTGTAGTAATAGAGCTGGCAGGAATGCTCTTAGGAGAGCTTTTCTTCTCATTTCAGCCCATTTCACAGTGGGAATTTGTAGCTTTGTTGCATGCAATAATTGCTGATCTGTTGCATATAATGTAACAACTGCATTTTCTTCTTTAAATTGATACAAAAAGTTTTTATCATTTTAGTGATGTAATTTTCTGCTTTTCCATTATCCTCTAATGCAACAGAAAATTGGATATAACAGGTGAAAAGAAATTGTTAGATTAAATCTGATTCATTGATTTTTCAATAACCACAAATCTTTTAAATTTATCTTAGTGTACCTACCATTATCTGTAAACAAAATCCAAATATGAATTACTATTCCCACTACAACTTTTATAACTTAAAAACACTCAATTTGTGCAAACAGTGAACACATACACACTACAAGTTATAGGTCACAAGTCTACTTGAAAATTTTACGCCAGTCCTAAACACAGCTGCCTCTTATAAAATGGGAATAGAGGGAAACATGTGCTCTCTGATGTATGACTGACAGCTAATTGCAATCTTCCCTATCTAGAGTACTACAAGTCACATGACAGGGTTGTACATTTCATTGATTTAGTCATGTGACTCAGGAAAGTTTTGTACACTGTATCCAGTATTGATCTAAAGTGTTATTGTCCCCCAAATCCCTAAATGGGATTATAATAAATTGATGGAAAATCAATTCTGAATACAATATACACAATTAAAACTGTTAGTCTAAACAAACAGCTTGGATCTCAACCAGTTTCTACTTCTAAGAAATATTGAGACCCAGCTGTTTCTGTAGATATAATTTTACATCATAAATATTAGTTTTTTTAATCTTTATTGATAGATGAATTAAATTTGTAGTTATTCAGTTATCCTACTGTTTAGTTTATAAACCCTATACAGAAAAGTTGCATTTAAAACTAGAGGCTCAATATATTCTGTATTGGTCACCTGGATTGATGGAGATTTTTTTGGGATGATTGGATTTTATTCCTTAGATTCCTCATATACAATCACCTTAATAACAGTTCTAACACACCCCTTATCTTGCATATTGTTTTTGCTGACCACATAAGTAAAATGAATAATATTCAAAATATTTTTTCAATGAAATAATCTAAATAGTGAAGCAGCAAAGATGACAAAATTTTGGATGGGACATCTTGTTTGAATTTTGGTAACATTTTTTTACAAGAATCATGGGCCAGATGTTTTATAGACCATGTTTGCTATATTAAGACTTAATGTTTGCATGAAGGGGTACAACCATTTTACATTTTGTTTTCATTCAAAACTGTATGCATGAAGACATTTTTAAAACTTAAAATTGAACAAATTCATAGACATTTTTATAAGATGACATGTTACACTTATACGTAAAATAGCTTATTTTACGTGGACATCCTGAATGACTATTTCCTACAAGTAGTTAGCTGAACGGAAATACAGGAAATCGGATAATATAATGACGGGAAATGCAAGATCACATTGACGACATCCTTATAATGGAGTAAGTACCTATAGAGGGAATTACATTCACTAATCTGCTAAGGAATAAAAACATCCTGAATCCTGGACAGTTTATTCTATCTAATTCTTAAAATTAATCCATATGAACTCTATATGACAACCTGTTTATACTTTTGATTATATAACAACAGTCCTTATCTATAGTTATACAATATCTTTTGTCATCAGAAAGACATAAGTATCTTAAAATTCTTATTACATCCTTGAAATGAAAAAAAATGATGGGTGGATTTCACATTATACAAATACCATTAAAGTTCAAATATCAGAATTCTAGTTTGATATGCATCTCCTCTTACTATCAGCTATTCTTAAGTGTTCTTGAGTGTTGTAAAAACTGAATAATTTTTTAAAGAGTTATCCATGCATTCAACCCCACCTCAATATAAAAGTTTTACAAACTGTAATGTTCATCTCTTTAATATCATCTGTATAACTTATACGAGGACCAAAATTCTGGGCATTTCTAAAGAAAGTAAGCAGACAACATATGAGAAATAGTAGAACCATAATAAATTGTATTTGTTTTAAATTACTGTCTTGTTTTCGATAAACAGATTTTATATACCAGATTAAGTTTCCTATAATTGGATTTTAAGTCACATGACCAAATAATTATGGTAAAATTTCACACCCTATCTTCCACAACAATCTAAAAAGTTTCAAATTATTTAAATTATTCAGAAGATGCATATCCCTGAAGCTTGATTTCATTTCTTTTCAAGCTTGCGTCACCAGCTTTAACATGATAACTGAGGACCAGAGTTGTCTGAAAAACTAATTATAAACCAGAGGTCCATTGCATACTGCATAAAGTGCACATTGATTGTTGTTTGCTTGATGCATATTCAAATTAACCCAAGTGAAGACAATTAAACAATCAATTAGAAACCCTCATACAATGTATATTTAATTAATTCATAAAATACTCCAAAAATTACCACAAAGCTTTGTTTGGCAACAAGAAGCAACAAATAATGATTAATTTAGCTAACAAAAAGTCACTCTCATACTAGTACTTCATATTAAATCCATTTAGCCATGTTTAACCTTCCAATTTAAACATCAATTTTCTACCATTAAAACAGATTGATTGAGAATTAAGAAGCTGTAATTTATCAATTTAAGGTTGCATTTTTGATACACTATTTCACAATAATCAATATTATGAGGTTAAATCTGTAAGAGAGAGCCAATTAATATAGTCACCAACAGCTATTTACCCTACCTATAAACACTTTGTTGGAAGCAATAGTGTTTCTATACAATTGATTAATTCACCTTTCATTTAAAACTTTTGTTTTCCAGAGTATCTGTCAATTTAACGGTCCACATGGTGGCATGTTGGTAAATTCTAATTTCAATTTCACAGGATTTAATTTGTAGTCTGGAATGGTACATCCTATCTAATTTAAACAAAGTAAAAAGTGCATAAGGCTATAAAACAGTGGTGGACCAAAAAAAAGCAAATTCAAATGAAAAATGGGATAAAACCTTAACAATCAAAACAATGTGTCACAAAATTACAAATTTTGAGAAATAAAATTTACCATATTGAGGCATAACATATATCTTAATAGTCTGAAAACAACGTGAAGAGAATAACAGTTAATTTCTGAAGTCTGATAGGCTTTCAAAGTTCTGTTAAGTCAGCACTGTTAAGCCATCATAGTCTGATGCTCTAGACTAGTTAAATTTGATTCAGAATAGTTAGTATTTGTGAAACTTTTGTCTATAAGAAACATAAGAAAGATGTGCGAATAATGATTGGTCTTCAGACTTCAGATGTTGGAAAAGATTTTGCTACAGACTGAAGGTTTAGTTATAAGAGTCTAACCAATTTACTACAATATGTTTGCTTTTTTGTTATCACAGAATATTAATGTTTGTATTCTTGCAGATAAAAAGTTTATTTTTGCAACATAACAAAAAATATTATGCAATGCCTGTTTATTTATCTGTCTTGTAACTAAATTAAAACGTTATATACATGTAAATTGTCTCAATAAACAGTAAGAAGTAATTAAGACATAAGCTCTATATTATCAAGATACAGGATATAAGTCAAGATTCTAATATCCAAGCCAAAGTAGGGATTTACATGGTTATTGGAGTAGGGTATTATATATAGTAGTGTGAAAGACTGACAAGAGGAAACCATGGCTTAAGCTACACATGAAGATAAGCTTTCCAAACATTAAATTAAATTCTCAAAGCAGTTTGAAATTGATATTAAATCACAGGCCTTAAAAATAACTTTGATATTGTCTAGAAATAAACATAAGATACCTGACAACTATTTCAATTAAATATAAATTTTCTGGAACTACGAGATAGCATTGTTAAATAAAAAGATAAAAGATACTTAATTTGCAAGACAAAAAGTTTCAATAAACAATAATTAGTTGTGAAAATAAGTTTTGTATTTTCTTATACAGATATAGGAAGATGTGGTGTGAGTGCCAATGACACAACTCTTCATCCATATAACAATTTATAAAAGTAAAAAATTATAGGTCAATGTACAGTCTTCAACACAGAGCCTTGGCGCACACCTAACAAAATGCTATAAAGGGCCCCAAATATTATATCTTTTTCTCTTGCTTCTGAAATTCAGAGAGAGAACAAATATTTTCATTCTTATGCATTTTTTTTTTGTGTCTTTTTGATTAGATAGGCTAACATTCTGTGAAAAAAGATCTGAGAAAAACTTTACAGTTCAAGTGGCATAACTCTCTGAAAATTTTATCAATTCACCTGTAACTTGTAATGATATGAATGGACACCAAAAACATTGCCAACCATGACACCAAATTGCAGCAATTTGTGCAAAAAACCTAACCATTTTCCAATTGAATGACCTACAACTTTTTTTTAGAACGGAGATTACACCATACACAATTCTTCACTGACCATACCCCATTACACATAAAGTATGTATGATTGTCTTTTTGACACCATATCTTTTTTAAAAGTACCTCTAAATAATAATTCATCTATCATATAAAAGAAAAAACAATAGCGAATTCAAATATATGCTACAAGTTTGTTCATAAACATTTACAGTTGACAGCGATATTCACATCGATATAGAAAAATAAATGATATTTTGCTGAAGGAGAATTAATTTCATTCCACTCCAGGGGGAGTATTAAACATTGAATATAATATTGCACGAATCCTTTTAACATGTTTTTCTCTCAATATTTATTGATAGAAGTCAAATTTATCTAATCATACAAACCCACATGTAAAAAAAGGTTTATCTTTCATGCTCGACCATTCACACATTTAATATGAATACAAAACGCTTTCTTTTCAAAGTTTGCAAGACCTTGCCTAAATCATTGTCAACATTTATCATTCCCGACTGAAACTTATGAATTTAAAACAGTCAGTATATTGTTACCCTCGACCGGTTTTTAATAAGATAGATATATAAGATGGAGTCAAAATGAGGTCTTCAAATTTGTATTTTAATGAATTCTTTTGTTAACATGTCTCTGGTGAAGAAGTAAAGAAGAATCCATCAAAAACCTTATGAATTTTGATCATACGTAAGCATGCTTGTGCAAGCCTGAATCATGATGTTCCATAATTTTTACATTTGTCAAAATGTCCAACAGAGTTTATAATGATTGAGAAAATAATTAAAAGATATAGAAAAGTGTTTAAAGGCTTCTTTTACAGCTTTTCAAGAGTAAAAGTTTTTTTTTTTTGTGAAAATTCATTGATCATCAACACCTCTATTTTAAATGTTTAATTTTCCTGTTGAGTTCATAAAAAAAGTCTATGCAACACTCCAAATAGTGACTTTATTATTTGGGAAAACAAGATACTGAGACAAGATATTCTTGGTTTTTTTAATCATACATACGAGTATTATTGCACACATACTGGGGAAATATCATTTGAACATTAATGGAACTTGCAAGCTCATACAATATTCTAATTTAAATATTCATATAAACCTGTAGAATATAATGTCAAGAATATATTTGCTTAATATTGTGTTGTTACCTAACAAGCAAGAATAAAACCCCACAAGGTATCATATCACTCCTCTGACAAAAAAAATCTTTTCATTTTTAAATATTTCAATCATCATTTCCTACTCAGTTATCTCCCTTGCTACTATATTTTAGAGGCATCAGTTATCTCCCTTGCTACTATATTTTATTTTTTTAGGAATCAGTTATCTCCCTTGCTACTATATTTTATTTTGAGGCATCAGGTATCTCCCTGGCTACTATATCTTATTTTTTTAGGCATAAGTTATCTCCCTTGCTACTATATTTTATTTTAGAGGCATCAGTTATAACCCTTGCTACTATATTTTAGAGGCAAAATAAACATGTGTACTCTCATTTATATTGCTGTCACATTAAACATGACAAAACCACCAATTTTTACAAAAAAGACAACATTAATGATGCTGAAAACTGCCAAACTCAAAAAGGAAAATCACTAAAATTATCTTTTCATCTCATCAGCATTCCTGAAATCATTCTTTTTTTAATTTATAAAACAACTTTAAACATTGTAGAACCAAGTGACTTAACATGGTTCTGTGGTTTTTATGATGGTAATTTGAAGACTGTACAAACCCATCAAGTTAATGGTCCATTGTATTATTGTGATGTAAATTTTATAGAAAGTCACAAAAGTATGAAATTTCCATCTATAAATAACAGCAGCCATGTTGGACTTGTCAATATTTATCTGTTGCCTCAGCCCTACTAGCTATCACATGTTACAGGAAATCAACCTTAAACACATTAATAATTTACACACTTTTTTATCTAATGAAAAAAATTTATCATCTAATTCACCAGATATATAATTTTCTTTTAAATAACTGATGAAATAGTTTAAATAAAAGATGTTAATTGTTCTTTTAACTCTTAATATTTTCAAACATAGTTGTTCTGTTGGTATCACTACATTTCCTATTAACCTTTCCAAAAATGGAAATGAACATATTTTTTACTTTCAGGGGGGGGGATATTATAAAAGAGGGTTGAAAGATACCAGAGGGACAGTCAAACTCATAAATCAAAAATAAACTTACAACACCATGGCTAAAAAAAGGTCATTGTATAAATAGGGTCATTGATATGAGGCCCGAGTGCTAAAAAAATAATTGAGAGCATTTTATAAATACCAGAAAAAAATCATACAGAACCATCTTTTTCTGCGTTCTCATCATTGTAGACAAGGGCATAAACATGCCATATCTTTATAAAACAAATGCCTGTCTGATAAAAAAAAAGTTATGTTATCAACTGTAGGATAAAAAACAGCCAATTTCTTTCATGTTTTCAACAAAAATATAACTATTTCTTCTTTAATTGATCAAACAGTTGGTTTCACATTAAACAACAAAAGATACTTTTGTTGTTTCTTAACAGAATGTTCTCTGGTATAATATGTTCGCATGTAATAATTACTTTTTAAACATGAAAGCTGTGCAATTGAATTTCAGTATCAAAATACACTGAATAATGATAGTGCAAATGTATAGTAAAGATTATGTAACAAAATAACAAATGTGTGATGGATATGTGTTTCATGACTAAACATAAAGCTTTATTTTCATCTGTATTACAGTCAAACCTGCCCTCATGGTTCACTGAATTCAATGGTCAACTTGATTAAATAGTTAATTTTAAACCAGCCAAAAGATTTTCTTTTTACTTTTAAATCAATTTAGCAGTCATCTCATTTTCTACTAAATTCCTAATAACTGACTTTTCAGCAGCCAAGAGAAATAATGTGATCCCTAAAGTATGCCATATCATGTGACAGGATATAACCCCCAAAAATAAACAATAAAGTTGCCCTAGGTAACAATACAAAATCACAAACGGTGAGTTTTAATTGTATATTTAATACCAGGCTCTCATTCAAACTTACACATGGGTTTGGAGGATTATCTGAGGTGACATTCCACATTGTCCATCAATCTATGTATCCAGGGACAACAACTCCTGATCGGTTTCCAAGGTGGAAGTATAATAAAAGTGTGGTAGTTGCAAGAATTCCATATACATATATTTATTGTAAATGGTCATGTAAAACATGTAAATCTATGTCATTAATTAATTAGGGTGGGATCCAATGTCTTTTCCAACCTGAATTCTGACAAATATGGCTGTCATTTAATGACATGGTTTATACCATACGATTGTAGTGACATTAACACTATGACAGTCAATGCTTCATCTTACACAGTTCTCTTGCACTTCCATTTAAAACAAGTAGCTCATGGCACTTACCACTATATGGAAGTTTATGGACAGGCCGCCATCTAACAAAAAGTATAATGATTGAAGTAAGAGCCAAGGTACATTATATTTTTGTTGGTGATGACTAAAAATTAAACTGCCATATGGGCTGTTCTTCTGAAGTGGCATGTATCATTTGAGTTATATTGTACTCAACTGTGAAATATGATCAAGCTAACAAGCTTGCATTTTCAGTGATACAAAATACAGTTTTAAGCCATATCATTTTATCAACGTTATATAAACAGCAGAAACTGTTGAATATTTGAATGCACTAGCCCTATGCTGGATTACCCTCAGATAGAAGATTTAACACAAAAAAACATCTACTCCATACAACTTTTCACTACTCATGAAGATTTTCATTTAAAGAAGCTACTATCCATTTCTCAAAATATACTTTTTTTCTGAACAAAAAAACCCATAAAAATGAAATGCTATGTGTTAATATTTGCTAAATTTTCAATTCATTCAAGTATCGAACCTTATATGTACAAAGCCATAATTAAAATGGTTTGTGTACTAAATCAACATGAATAACTAAAGAAAAGTTTTTCAATGACCACTCCAAACTACAAACCCTTTTACTAAGAACATTTTTGGTTTTTGTTGTCTTATAATCAAACTAATTTTGAACATGTTAAGAGAAAATTCCTTCATTTATAATCATTTACAATCATGAATAATAAAGCTTTCAAAAAGAAGGACATTTATCAAGCACAAGATTATAATGATCTATTTAGATAACAGGAATATTCAAAGTTTCGCAGAAAGTGGTCATAAAACCTTAAGATATTTCAGACTAGATGCCTTTACATTTAGTTTTTGTCCATAAAAAGTGGCTTGTTTTGAAAACACTCTTAAACTTTAAAATATCAAAGAAACGTTGCTAATTAATTCAAGCTTAAAATAAACTGTATTATTCGTGTTAATCAGCATTTAAAACATCCTCAAGAGAGAAGAATTTTACCCAATTTCTTTTCTGACCCATGTCTTCACATTTATATTTTATAATCTCATCAATGAATTTCATCTATTTTCATCCTTTTTTTTAGGTGTGTCCTTAATGAATTTAATCAAATAAGTGGTTATTTTCTTCATACTTTAGCATGGTATCTATTTTGTGTATAAAAAATGGCTAATGTTGAATCATTTATCTGTTACAATGACTAAATATGGCTTTTCTAGTTGACTTATCAGTTTACTTGACTTTAAGTCCCTAGGGAACACCAACAGATAAAACATTTCTAGTGGAAATTATCTTCAAATGGATTATTACTACAACATAATTGGAGTGCTTTCCACTCTTGACAATTCAACAGAAATTTACGTTTCAAGAAATTTACATCATAATATGATCTGGCTGTGCATTAAACCGTAAATTGTTCTTCCAGAAAAAGTTAAAAGAAGCTAATTAAAGAGGCATGCTATTATTGTATTTTCAGCCGATTGCATTGCAAATTCAAGGGGCTATATATGCTTCTACTACAAATCAGAACAAATATATCTTAAATTAAAAATCTCAAATTAAGGAATTTACATTTCATAATGTTACTAGACTTTGCATCAGAACTTCTAACATTTGTTAAATAACTGGTAACTGATGCTATTGATTTGAAACTCATAAAATTTAGAAAAAAATATCAGGGGAATAAATCATTCATATGATTCTGATATGTTCTAGTCTGACTGACTTTCCAGGAAAGTTATTGTGGTGCTGTATATCATCAGCTGTAGGCAATAAAGTATGGTCCGTGCAACCCTCTGTCCTTTCTGCCACAAATTCTACATTAATTACCTGGGTGTCTAAAGGTAGTTTCTGTACTGCAGGTATATTCATGCCAAGTTTTGTTGGAATCTGTCAAGAAATAGTCATATTGTATACTATAATGTATGCAATATTGTTTTGATCAAAAGCCAGAGCTTTAATACAAATTTTATGCAAATATGGTTGTTTTGGTTGATAATTAAATAAAGGTAATGTGCTTTTCATGAGTACAAAATTAACATGTTAATTTAAGCATATGTTTATGATTTTATTATGCAAATTGAAGTTTTAAATATATACATATATAAATATATGCAATGCTAGTGTTTTGATATAGTTTCTGTTTCAATAAGTCAATTATTTTCTTTTACACCAGATTGAATTAGTCAAGTTAGGTATAGAAAAACCTTTTGAAATAATTATCCTTTATTTTGTCCTTTCCATCCAAATTGTGTGTCACAGGGACATTATATTATTGCTGGAAATTACAATATAATTAGATTGTTTACTATCAAATTAAACAGACTAAATGCATTTCTGTGCAAATCAATTATATTTTTTTTTCATAGACACCACCTAAGGTGAAATTAGTATCATGTATTAAATAATTCCTTTTATACTAAGTCTGACAAAACCCCCTTAGGTTAAAACAACAAAAGGATACTTTTCTTGTATGTGTTATTGAAAGAAAAGGTCTTATGGTCCCTGGGGTTACAAGCATACATCTAGGTGGGGCAATTTTAGTGTTATCATGTATTGACAATCTTTTAGTAAATCTAAATAATTTTAAAGATATTTTCTCAATTCTAAGACATTAAATGTTCATTTTAAACCAAAATATATACAAGATACTTGGATGAAAGTGATTAAATATTCAATCTCGTCTTTCAATTTAAAATGTTTCCTTTATAACTTTTCTTTGATTAGAAACAAACAATATTAAAAAAAAGAGGTTTGTCTCTTACTTAAAATTCTAAACTTAGAGGATCTTTCTTAAAATGATCTGATTAATTATTAACAAAATTAATTAAGTTAATAGGCATATTTTTATCTTTTCACCCAGCGTTAGTTCAAAGTATGACTCGGATCAGCAGAAGAGTGAAATAGTGAATGGTAAACATTCAGTTTAGAAAACTCACCTTTAAAAAACTTGTCAACCCAAAGTTAAACAGTAGCATTTAAATGTGAACTTTAGTGAAATGTACCACAATGTAAACAAATACAAAGATAAATTTTGTGATAGACATCAATTTTTAGAACCCTCATTAATCTTCCCATTGCCTTTATAAGGTATACTTTACATTTAAACAGAATTTTTCTTTTTCTTTTGTTTGTCATTTTTAACTTTAAATAAATGATAACTTAAAGGTGTGAAGTTGCAAACATCATCAATAAAGCCGTTGACGCTATCTTAAATATCTTTTCAATGTATTTATCCATTTCCACGTGTTTCAAAACTAATGTATTTCTTTACAATGATTGTCATCCCCCCTTTTTGAAAATTCAAACTCACATGGCCCAGTTTGCGTTACTGAAACTGTGTTCCAGGGATGTGTAAAAAACATACCTGTGAGTACGGGTGAAATCGATTGGCTTGATTGGCTTCGTTCAAAATTCTTAAAACTCTAACTTCCATTTCCAACTTCCATAAATGTCATGAATTTGTTGTCCTCATGTATGAAATCAAATGTCCAAAATAAAATGGAGAAATGTTTTTAAGTGTATGTTTAAGATATCCAGTGGTTTGTACAAACACAGAATTATAATCTCTAGTTTTGATTCAGTGAGGTATTAATCGCTGTCCTTTTCAACATTCTATATGGATAGTTCCCGTTTAAAAGGTGAAAAGATTCGTGGACCGTTTCACTGTCATTTAATTCATATAAGATTTTTATCAACTTTGAGTTAGGTTTATTCCCTGTATTTGATTCGCATGATGAATCACTGTATTGTACGCATCAGGTACTTTTAATCCTGAAATGTTTTTATCCCTCAAGCTAAAATGAAATCCTCTGTCAGGCTGTCTTCTTAACAATAAAGTGGACAGGTCGTTTGTGTTCAATCTCTTTTTCCAATCAAAATTCTTCACAGTATTACTATTAGATGGTCAACAATGGGATATGTCTACAGAAGGGAATTATACTACTAATTATTATCACAAATGATTGACCATACAGGAGAAAAATATCCCATCAGGCGTGTCTAAGTGATAACAGGGTCAAATTATTGATTCTTTCAAATCCTCAAATCAAACTAAAGCTTTGTTCTTCCCTCATATGTTTTTATTACCTTCTATTTAATGAGACCTTGCTGTTTTAATTTAATTACCCGTTAGCCAATTAAATTGGTTGGATAATGCGACTTCGATCCTGGATAAAATATACTTTATCGATAATTTGTCACATTTTCCTCGGCTTTTGAAGTTAAGTAACTATTGCCTTAAAAAGGATAATATTTTATAACCACATTATGATTTATTTCAAAATTGATTTTCAATGTTTTTCATGAATACAATTTCATTTAATGAATTTTTACCTTATTTACATTTTTAATGTTATGTGCCATTTTGAGCCCGAATATTTTTCACTAGTTAACTGATCACACGCTCAGTATATAAATATACCATTTTGCCAAAATCTATTTAAAATTCGAATTAATGCAATTTAATGTCAAGCTCAAATCAATTCTAGATAACAAAGTAAATAAACCTTGTATCAATGTCCTTTTATTAAGACTTTATAATATAGTCATTGAAAATTAATATATTGAAAAAACAAAGTCTGTCCATTACCTTTCAGAAAACTAAGCAAATCATTTTAATCCTATTATTCAAGATAAACAAGTAAAAAGATATTTAGAATTTGTTTTGTCCATTTTTATTATGCATGACAAAAAAGCATTACAAACTTGTGACAATATCCAATTATCTAATTACAATAGGCGAATTCAAAAGGGTGAACAAAAAACTGTAATGGAAAACCTAAATATCTTTTTTATTCTTAAAACAATTATTAATTACCTAAAAGCAAATTAGATGCATAACCAATAATAAAATGGATGGTGTAATGTAATTGATTGTATATTGATTTAATTTGCTGCCAAAACCCAAAGAGTTATTTGCTAATTGAAAATAAAAGATGGATAAAATCGACAAATAAGATGTTTTTATTAGCTCCATAATATTAGGCGATAATTATCTATTGTTATATCTTCTTTATGGACTTCAAAGGAAGGATTCTAGTAAGTCCTTTTTGACCTATCAACTATTCATTTGTCAATGATGAGTTTATTCCTTCATGCTGAGTACTCCATTATATATGCTTTTGTTTGCAAAATTGTATGGATTTTAAATGAAAACGCTGAGTCTTCCATTGAAAACATAAGTTGCTAGTCATTGTTATTCATTGAATGGTATATATTGTTTCAATGCACCAAATTGTCTAGTCTATATCTTCTCCTTATAAAAAAATGTTCAAATTCAAGATTAAAGAGACTATCTGACCTTTGATTTTTTTTTACCAGTTATTAAAAGCTTTTATGATTGTTTAATATCAAAGACCTAAGATATGAAGATGATAATATGTGCAATATAACTCTTTAACTAAATATAGTGTTTTTTTATTGGTTTACAATAACTTATGGACATGAGACTTTCCAACATTTCTAAGCTCCCTCAGACCCATCCCCATCTTCACCTTACTACAGACGAAAACCAGTGACCAAGATAAGTGATCAAAATATATCATCTGAGGTACAACTGACTATATTTACTTTTAAAGGTGCCATAATGCATGAATGACTTAATAGGAGTTGCTGATTAAAATATGCTTTCTGCTAAACATACCCTTTTTCGGAAAGTGTGCTGAATAAATACTTCGTTCAAATTTTTTTAGTTTAAATGTTAAGCAGTTTTCAAATTTATAAGATATGTATAAGACAAAGTTACAAGTGAAAGTCATATACAAGGGACACTATCACAGTGGTCCCCTTATTAAGGGGGAAGTATGTACATTGTATTTCATGCAAAAAAGAAAGTATATGGCCAGGTAGGTCAAAATAGTTTTCCTTTTTTTTCTAATGATCTAAAAAATGGATATCCAACCATTTAAGACATATCATCAGTTTGATTTTGGTGTATGAACAATAAAATAACCTACAATCCTTTTATTTCGCAAATGAAATTCAATTATTTTTTTTCATAAAATGGTTGGTTGATTGACAAATTGAAGGGCTGACATGTTACCATAATTAACTCATCACAAAATAAGTCAGAATCAACATCTGAAGACTTTGCATGATATGTTTTCCCTAGCCATAGCATCTCTGACAGCTTAATCCTTATTTTCAAATATGAACATGAAAATTTATAAAGGTGACAGCTATGAATCAAGTTGTTTCATCTTTCCCCCAATCAAATTATTGTAAGGAAAAGCATTAAATTTATCACCTTCCCTCCAAGCTAAGTCATAAGTAATGTATCAACGTACTTGTGAAATGCTACTATAAAGGAACGTGAATAGCCTAATAGAAGAGTTTCTTTGATCCTGAGAGAATATCTATTAATTCAGCGTCAAAATATAGCCAAAGGTAGATTTTCATTGTTTAAGCCAATCTTAGTTAATGAGATGGTTGCGTGAAAACATATTCTAGACTTTCTATCGGGTCTATGAGTCATTAATTAGTGTTATGAAAAATAAAACTTGTTAATTTAATAAAGATATGGCTTATTTTCCTCGATAAAACCACATACCATTTTTTTTTATGTATCTTAAGATAATCAAAATTTTCTTCCTTCAATATGGAAATTTACTGAAATTCAAGATGATATGCTTTTTGTTAGTTTGTATACAAATAGGCTTTTCTACTAGTGATTGTTTCTGTTATGTAATATAAAGAACTGCTCTATAATAAAACATTGAATTAGTCATCTATCTATAAAACAGAATAATGTTTCCTAACAATGGCAGACATCAAAATGCTGAATTTGAAAAATAAATCCATTCATTTTGTAGTCACTATGCAGAAGAAAGAGGGAATCTTTTTATCTTTTAACTAGGAATCAATGAAAATCCCCATTATCTAATATCATTGTGATATCATTGACAAGAATGTCTGTTTCTCCCACTTGTTCCTAAACAAAACAATCATTTTCCAGTTAATTAACCTTTAATTACTATCACAGACTAATTCATTTCCTCACAACTGTTAGTAATTAACAAAAGATTTTTATTTATACAAAATGGGAAACAGACATCAATAATATGATTGATATTCGTTATCTACCTGTCAATAATGAACAGTACATCCTGTCTAAAGAGGACAAGAGAAAATTGCTAGAGAGATAATAAATATTTAATAAAAATATAAATTATGATTCATCAGCCAGCATATTTAGAAGAAATGATAATCTGCCTTTTTCATTTTTCAGGAAGAAAATTGCATACAAATTTTTTCAAAGTTTGTTGAAACTTTTTTTTTAACACAGGATTTTGACACAATGAAACTTTTAAATGAAAATATATTGTCCCTTGTTGAATCAACATTAGTGTTCATATTTGGAGAAGTGTTATCATCAAAGAATCTTCCACTTCCATTTTTCGGGGTATGTTGCAACCCTTACAACTACAAAATGTATCTCATTTAGTTCTGTTTTCTCATTAGGTATAACAAAGCCTTTCTTTACCCTTCTTGTCTAGAATTATTGTGCAAAAAAAACCCAATTGGTATAAAAGGCTTTTAAGAGGTTGCTATATATATTATTATATAGCTTGAAACTTGACCATCATTAATGACCACTGATTGCTGCCATTCTTACCTAAACCCAACTCCCAAATCAGTCTATTATTGAAACCTCTGCCATATACCTTTATAGACATTTCAGCAACAATATACCATATCTTTGGTCATCGTTGAGAGAGTAGCTACAATCTATTCCTTCAATCATACACATCACTGTTGCAGTGTTAATTTCAACATCTCAGACAATAGCTTATCAATAACTACAAATTGACCATTTACTGATCATAAATTTCTAATTAGAGACAAACTGTCCATTGTATTATGGAGTTTCAATGGATGTCCATTAAGCCATCAATATAAATATAAGGAGATGTGGCATGTCCTTGCCAATAAAGTCTTAATAGTCCAAACCAAATAAATTGTCTGCTTTAGGATAGTTCAATTATTTTTTAAAACATGTTTGCCACAAGAAATATAAATTTTAATTATTGCTTTCTAACTTCAGATCAAGGTATTTTCAGCAAATAAGTTTTTTGTTGACGCCATTTTCTTAAAATCTTGTACAAAAAAGTATTTCATTCTTTTTTAAGTAAACAATCTGAACAGTATAACCTGGTGAAATTGTTATGTTTTATGAACATTATTACTATGGATATACTAAGGCAAAAGTTCTCCTTCTTTGACAGACAATAATTGTTATAAAGTCTGTGTAAATTATACACAGTGCATACATGTGAACCTCCCGACGGGAGTACAAAACTCCCGTTTTCAGGGGTCTCCTCCCGTCCTCCCGTTCAGGAGAAAAAACTCCCGTGTATGAAATATTTCATGAATGAAAATTTTCAGACGCCATATTTGATCATTTCCTACTACTGTACGGGTGTAATTGACACCTGTGTTAAATTTTACCTGTACATCAAAGAAGATGTATAATTAATTGGCTTCACTTGACAGCTGGGGTGTCAAACACACTGGTAATCAACAATGTTTACCTCTGGCTAACTGCCGTTGTGTTATAAAAACGATGTGTATTGGGAATATTGAAATACATTTTTGTTACTTCCCTTTGTTTTATCCTGTTTTCAGTTATTTTGCTTTTAAAAATGTAAATTGTAAAACGACTATAAATGATTAATATTTTAATCAAATAATCATAAATGGATGTTGATTAAATGAATTTAAATGTTTTGGGACAAATAAAAAAATATAAATTTAAAAATTATTTTAGCAATCTAGACCTCCTATCAAGGATTAAATTGAAGTTTATATTATAAATCTGTTTATCATTTATGTGATTGGAATATACAATATGTACATATAGACTAATAAATTTCTAGTTAGTTTGATTGGGATTATAAAACCTTGGGTTTGAGAATTGTAGATGTTAGAATATATAAGATTTTATTGTGTAAGCTAGAAATAGCAAAACATTTTACAATGTTTAAGTCTTTTTAAGTTTTCTACAAATAAGACTTTCATAATGCTTAAAAGCCAATCAGTACTACTGTTAGTGTTTGTTATTTTTTTAATTAATTTATGATGTTGCAAACAAACATGTAGAGCTTATTTGTTTCTTATTTGTCTATACATTTACCAATGATAAGGAGATACAGATAAGATAGATAAATATAATGATTTATTTGCAAGCAGTGAACAATCATTTATCAAAAACAAAACAAAACTAAACAGGAAACAGATTCTTCTTAATATTTTATTTTATTCAAATAGAAAGGCAATAAGGGTACTTTAAACATATTACAATTTGTAGAAAAAACACAATTTCTACTTCATATGGTTTCATTTACGACAAAATTTATGTCGATAAAAAACCTCCTGATCTGAGTCCTAATCTCCTGACCAAAATTTCCAAATCTCCTGATCTGAGTTTCACAGTCCATCACATGTATGCGTCACAGCACTCACAGGTCAATTTTAACATTTTACTTTTGATTCCTTTTCTAAAAGGCTTTATGCTATTATGGTAAGATTTACTCTTATAAGTTTTTCCTAAGGTTTTTTGTTGGTTGGTAAACCCATATAGTATTGATGTTATGTGTTAAATTATGCAATATACATATTTGAAATTTCACTTCAACTTTCCCTGTCAATTAAACTGACTCAATCTTGGCTGAAATCCCAAGTCGGTTTTTTATATCAGCTTTGTAAATCTTATTGTATTCAACTGGATGCAAAACATTTTGTACTAAATCAAACCAAATGGGCATTTTATGCAAATAAGTCATGTTAATTTGCATATCAATTACTATGGTTATTTCAGAATGCAATTACAGCTATAAATAAAACTGCAATAACGCTGTTTTAATCTAAAGCCAAAGTAATTCAAATTATCCCTACCTGAGGCTGTGTTAAATCAGAGATATTAGTCCATACAAATGACATGGTATACAAAAATTGTTTTTCGAATGTTGAAGCTTCTCTCCTGAAGAAGTTGACAAAACTAATTCCAAAACTAAAAGGATGTAAAAAGTTGTTCACCAAATAAATAAACCTTTGCTATCCACATACGAGATTTGGTCATGCGAGTAAATACCAGGATTTCTGGTCGAAGATTTGACATTTCCTACACAATACTTAAGACCTTAATTATCTTATGAGATGTCCATATGGTTTCCTTTTCCATTTGGTTTAAGCCTCAAATCAGATGTCCATTATTAAAATAATCTACCATCGATGCATTTTCAATTATTTTTTGCCTATAATAACTAATTATTATACATTAAGATAGATATCAGCCTGCATTTATTATGATATGAAAACCATAGATAGGCCAGAAGAATGCACAAATTATAGATACATTATAACTATCTATGTTAATCCCACAAGTAGATTACTAAAGCTAAGCTAACCCATCTTAACTAATTAGCCCTTAACAGATCCCTACTTAAAAAATCTAAATCCTTCTTCTACATTTGAATGTTTACTAAAATTTATTGGGTTTAAGTGTTGACATGATAAAAATCCAAGAAAGAAACTAAATATAAAACTGATTTTTAGTCATTTTAGGATTTGTGTTAAACCTTCAACAGGTTCCATCTTTAGGGAGGACAGTTGAGAAGAAACCTATTTAAAACTTTTAAAATGTGACATATGTGACATATTTAATATATATTATATTGTACTATCATACCTTTAAACAATTTAGGTACATTACGTGCCATATACAAGTTATATAAAATTATTGACATATAATTCCATTTCATAATATTTATAAAACAGGGTTCATTGATGCTTCAAATTTAAACATATTTTTCTCAAAAATCCTCTCCGAGATCCAAATCAACAGGTTGAGACAGAAATAATCATTAATGAACTCACAGAGGTGTATTCAAATATGTAAAGAAACTGGCACATGCAGAACCACAAGTATTTCACTGACTTTATACTAACAAACCCATGACAAAAAATATGATGAATGGGTATAGAAATTCTAGCTTTAAATAAACATTAAAATTTTGTATATACCATCTAACAATTAAAAGAAAATATGATCATATGAAGCGAATAAAATATCTTCAAGTTAATATATTCAAATTTATTGTATGGTAAGATCAATATACTTATGAATTTAATATGCTCTTTAAATATGGTCTGAATTTCATCAGCTTTTATATGCAACCATAAATCATTGTATGACAGATTTTATTTTTCAAGTTTTAGTACCTGTAAAAGATTTAATCAAGATCCATCTTTTATCAATGCATTGAATGAAAACAAATTAATTTTTTGACCAAATATTTGCCTATTTTTCTTGTTACACAAGACAGAAAATCAAACCAATGGTAAACATAGTTAAAATTTGTTTGACCATTTAGTGAATTTCTAATATGTCCTGTCGAAACAAATATACAAACAGAAATTTGCAATCCATAGTGTCCAGTTAAATCTGTCCACTGTTTAAAGTTATCAGTTAAATGAAAGCAAACCAATATTGACTTATGTACTCAACAGACTTATATGGTTGTGGCCTATTGTTGAATGGAGGATATATCAACATTTACTTTTGTCCTTTCTGAGTAAATAATACCTTAACAAGTGATAGCAAACCAAACCATCTTAAGAATTCTATATGCAAGATAACTTTATAACTGTTTAATTTGATAATGACCCAACCCTTCCCAAATCTGACCTTTTCTCGTCTGGACCTGATAACAGTCACCTGATAAATAAAGACTAAATTTATACCACGAAATGCATCAAACAACAAAATAATTCAGATGCAGTCACACCCAAGATGTCTCAAATTCAATCATGTATACAACAAAAAGTATATCTCTATTTAAAAAAGTTACTACAATTAGAAATGAATATTTAGTTTACACCCATCAGCAGTTGACAACTAAAAATTGTTTACACAAAACAAACAACAATATAATAACCATATTTAATACTTCAACTAATGTTACAAAAAGGATAATTTTTTCTTACTTTTAATCTATGCTGCTCCATTAAAGTCACCACCAAGAGTTCATATCATTATCGTCAAATTTGTTTGTAACTCAGGTGCATTAAAATGTTTCATAGATTTGTCAATTTTTTTTCATATACATTCATATGCTTAACTAATTCTTTTCTTTAGAAAAGATAGTTATTAACATTTGAATAACATCTTATTATGCAATGTAAAATCTTATTTTTGGAAAGCAATTATAAGAGGTAGCTATTTTGTAAATTTTACTGAAACTACCGAGTAGGTGAACCAAATAATGTCCTATAAAAATAAATAATAAATAATAACAAAAAAGGGACATGAATTTAATTCAAATTGATTCTTAGAAATGTTGTTTCTGTGACCTTAATTGTACCATTAATGTTTGTAGTATAATTATTGTCTGGCTGATTATAGACATGAGCCGTACAAAATCTGTGTTGGTGTCTCTTGAGAGATGGTAAACCAAACCATATTGATACATTACGATTAAAGTCATTCATCCAATAGACTTCTGGTCACAAAATATAAATGGACATGTACCATAACAAGATTGTTCCCTCTCGGGATTTCTCTATATAAAGTTATTCTGCATATCAGTCTATCAGCGTAAAAGAAAATTCTCTTTCTTTTCTGCAATGGGTAAGTGGCAACATTTTCATGCACACACAAAGATTTAAAATATGTGTACCGTATATTATCAGGTTGCCCAAACATTGATATTGTAAAATATCATCCCTTAGAACCTTTTGGTGAATGAGCGCAGAAAACGACCAAAAAATAATATCTTTATCCAGAAAACCAGATAATCTGTTCTTCCTACTGTATGCATCATGCCCTAATGTGAAAATAATTTAGGGGAAATTGGCCCTTATATATACACTGGCATGTACTCAAATGAGTTTTACTGGCTTCAAACTTTAGTTAATCACAATTTGAAACCAGTCAATATCTGAATCCTAATTTTCACTGATATATGTGCTCTATTAAAACTAATCTAGATCCTGTTTAAAATAAATTTGAATAATTTGTATCATGAACTTGTGAAATAAACATTTGGAAAATATAACTTCTTGACATAAAAACATTGAAATATAAATTAGTTTGACTGGTTAATTTTTTAAGTTGTAGAAATATTTCTTTCTTTTTTACATCAAACAATGAAATTGACTAATGCATATGCCAATTGAAAATAGATCAAGTTTTTTAAAACTTAAAATCCCTGAAACACAACACAAAAAACATATATAGATGATTAATCTCTGAAATACGTCTCATTAATCAAGGGGGAAGAAAACACAGGTCTGTTTTAATTTGAAAGCAAAGTAATTCTCCACAGAACAGAAATTGGAATGATTATATAAAACAAGTCATGTTAAAAACAGACAGTAAATATTATTCATAATTCGTTTAATGAATATAAATAATGTTTTGATACACAGCATGTCCTCTGTCATATAACAGCAATGGTAAACTCTTACAACAGCTGTCATATTTCTATCGATTCTTTTTCTGTGACAATGCCATATAAATCCATTTGTTCTATCGGAAACAACAGAGAGTAGAGCTGAAATCATTCTATAGTCTTAAAATGTTCCCTGTAGGACACTAAATTGGAATTGAAAAAACTATAAATCTCTCTTTTGTATTTCAAAATGAAAACTTTTGTTGTTTTAATAGTATGGAATCTTTTTTTACAATTATCGATCTAGGAATAAAAATTAAATTGTTCAATTTTACAATAAGAATAAGATAATTGCAAAGGGCTTTAATGAGAGCTAGGACTGATCGGGAGTACTGAGGATAATCTTTTTTATAAGATTGTTTTTTACCAGCAGTAGATAAAAGAAGGCACATAAAGGGAGGCACACATCTAACAATATGCATAGAGTGCAACTAATACCAGCTCTAAATGAACTATATAAATTACTGACTGGTAACACAATAACTGAAATGATAACACCATGCCCTCTATCAGTCAATAACCTACAAAGAGCAATGATCCAAATTTTTGGGATAAGGAAAATGACAGTAAAATGTTAGTGCATTTCCCCCCTGTTCACATGTTCACAAACCCAGCAGAAGAATCTGTGTGTACAACCAATAATGCTCAGAGAATCTACACATACCCAACAGTAGGACCTGTTTTTATTATTCACAAATGCTTCGAAATCCCACAACAGATTACAGCTGAGGACCTGTTTATACACCATTTCTCAAATAGACCACTATACATGACTAGCAGTTAAGGACCTGTGAATACAGAAATTCTCACTGAGCTAGCAGCCCACAAAACATAACTAACTATACCTATGTATATGGCAATGTTCACAGATGAAACAGATCCTACAACACATACCTAACAGTAGGACCTGTAAATACACATATGTTCAGAGCCTACAACACATACCTAACAGTAGGACCTGTAAATACACCTATGTTCAGAGCCTACAACACATACCTAACAGTAGGACATGTAAATACACCCATACCCGTAGCCAGGGGGGGTTCGGGGGGTTCGGACGAACCCCCCCTTGAAAACTATTAAGCACTGTTAAAGTCGATGTTCTGTTCGAATTGTGACTGTTAAAGTCGAGTTTGTGAGTCAAACGAACCCCCCATTGGAAATTCCTGGCTACGGGCCTGACACCTATGTTCAGAGCCTACAACACATACCTAACAGTAGGACCTGTAAATACACCTATGTTCAGAGCCTACAACACATACCTAACAATAGGACCTGTAAATACACCTATGTTCAGAGCCTACAACACATACCTAACAGTAGGACCTGTAAATACACCTATGTTCAGAGCCTACAACACATACTTAACAGTAGGACCTGTAAATACACCTATGTTCAGAGACTACAACACATACCTAACAGTAGGACCTGTAAATACACCTATGTTCAGAGCCTACAACACATACCTAACAGTAGGACCTATAAATACACCTATGTTCAGAGCCTACAACACATACCAAACAGTAGGACCTGTAAATACACCTATGTTCAGAGCCTACAACACATACCTAACAGTAGGACCTGTAAATACACCTATGTTCAGAGCCTACAACACATACCTAACAGTAGGACCTGTAAATACACCTATGTTCAGAGCCTACAACACATACCTAACAGTAGAACCTATAAATACACCTATGTTCAGAGCCTACAACACATACCTAACAGTAGGACCTGTAAATACACCTATGTTCAGAGCCTACAACACATACCTAACAGTAGGACCTATAAAAACACCAATGTTCAGAGCCTACAACACATACCTAACAGTTAAGGACCTGTAAAAACACCAATGTTCAGAGCCTACAACACATACTTAACAGTAGGACCTGTAAAACACCAATGTTCAGAGCCTACAACACATACCTAACAGTAGGACCTGTAAATACACCTATATTCAGAGCCTACAACACATACCTAACAGTAGGACCTGTAAATACACCTATGTTCAGAGCCTACAACACATACCTAACAGTAGGACCTATAAATACACCTATGTTCAGAGCCTACAACACATACCTAACAGTAGGACCTATAAATACACCTATGTTCAGATCCTACAACACATACCTAACAGTAGATCCTATAAATACACCTATGTTCAGAGCCTACAACACATACCAAACAGTAGGACCTTTAAATACACCAATGTTCAGAGCCTACAACACATACCTAACAGTAGAACCTTTAAATACACCTATGTTCAGAGCCTACAACACATACCTAACAGTAGGACCTGTAAATACACCAATGCTCTGAGCCTACAACACATACCTAACAGTAGGACCTATAAATACACCTATGTTCAGAGCCTACAACACATACCTAACAATAGGACCTATAAATACACCTATGTTCAGAGTCTACAACACATACATAACAGTAGGACCTGTAAATACACCAATGTTCAGAGCCTTCAACACATACCTAACAGTAGGACCTGTAAATACACCTATATTCAGAGCCTACAACACATACCTAACAGTAGGACCTGTAAATACACCTATGTTCAGAGCCTACAACACATACCTAACAGTAGGACCTATAAAAACACCAATGTTCAGAGCCTACAACACATACCTAACAGTTAAGGACCTGTAAAAACACCAATGTTCAGAGCCTACAACACATACTTAACAGTAGGACCTGTAAAACACCAATGTTCAGAGCCTACAACACATACCTAACAGTAGGACCTGTAAATACACCTATATTCAGAGCCTACAACACATACCTAACAATAGGACCTGTAAATACACCTATGTTCAGAGCCTACAACACATACCTAACAGTAGGACCTGTAAATACACCTATGTTCAGAGCCTACAACACATACCTAACAGTAGGACCTGTAAATACACCTATATTCAGAGCCTGCAACACATACCAAACAGTAGAGCCTGTGTAGATACACCAATGCTTACAGACCACACAAAATTAAACCAACAGTAGAATGAGGGTTTTGCTTGATATAATATTGACATATAATGATGAGTATATAACTGTATTGAACATACCTGATCTTCTTTACCAACAATCTACAATAAAATAAAGAAATTTATATATAATTGGCTTCACTGATATTATCTTCTTCGAAAGAAATTGTGCTCCTTTTAACAGGCTAAATCTAAATACACCCTGATATAAGTTTAATATTAATTTTACATCAAAGGCACATGAGTCATAGTATAATGATTTAACTTATGAAGTAGTAGTTCTTCACAAACAAGTACAGTATAAGCTAGCTATAAATGTAATTGTGTGAATATGTCCTGTAATATGCTGGAATTATATCACTCTTTAAATATACTGTCAAGTCATTTATTTTTTATGTGTGCACTTTTTTTTGTATACTGAGAGAAAATTGTATTATCATGGATATTGTATTTCATTGTTTTACAAGCCTATAGAAAATGTATACTTCATGGAACATTTAAATTTGTGGTTCACCTGCATCCACAAAAATTGGTATCTCAAGAACAATAATGAATCCACAGTACTAGATATAATCTTGATGTAACACATTTGAAAAAAATATTGCAACCTAAAACCATGTACAATTTTACAGTTATAACTTTACATTATGGATGATCAAACTGTAAATAAAACATTTTGGTTCATCTGTATCTTTAAACTCCTTCAGTAGCCAACGTTATCAAACAAATCGGACAAAAGATAAATTATTCTAGTAATTCAATATTTTTTCATCTCGCCATAAGAAACATGCATCCATAACAAAGAAATCTTTTATCAATATTTCTAAACAAATATTTCTCCAGATTCTGTAAAAGATAGAACAGCTCACATTAAGTTAACTGTATCTGTCTACGGGGTAAAAATGAAGCATTATTGTCCTCAATAAGAAATTATCGACTGGAACCAACGAAACATTAGTATCTGTCACAACTCAGTTCTCGATCTGATTACAACTTTTGTTCCCATCAGAAACAATACATATGGGAATTAAATATATGTGGAAATTTGGACTTTAGCTTCTGAAGTTTTTCTGTGGACTTTCTTTATGAATGCATAAATCCAAGAATGTCAACAAAAACTTTTTTTTTTTTTAGAAAAATGCTGTTACAACTTGTGGCCACAAGACTGGACAAATAAAAATAACACCTATTTACACTTGCCGTTTTACTGCTTAAATCAACAGTATCATTTTATATAGATATTAACCCTTCAGTCAATTTGTATTTGCTCTTTAAAATGTATTTAATAGCTTAAGGAGAGAATTGAGTTTGTTCACAGTTAATCTAATAGAAGATGAACTCTCTGATTGCAGGTCAAGATGTTTCTGACATCATATCTATGATATGGACATTTTCTTTTACTAAAGCTGTCTACTTTAATTCTGAAAGACTATTGACAAGACTATTGTTCTTAACTGAAACCTATTTCGAAACAAATCATTCCCTTATTGGACAGAACTAGAAATAGTTCCCAAAAAAGTAAATCAAAGGTCATTACATCCCTCCATTATATAAGGATACAAAGTTTGATGGACTAGCTAGATCAAAGAGTTTTTTTCATTTTAATAAGTCTGAGAAAGGCAATCATTGAATCTTTTAAATGAGAAGATGTACAACTTTCAACCAAAGAAAATACCTTGCTTTTAATTATAATTTTGGAAATGTTCCCCCAACAGCTGATGTTGTTCTTTACTGATCTTTTTACAGTCTGCAAGTGTTGTTACTATGACAATCATGAAAACATATTCAATGAGGATGATGGTATAAACCAAATTGATTGTCTATGTTTTTCAATGAAGATACATACATGTGGTAGTCATGTTATGTAAGGGATAATTACATGTATGTCAGAAACAGGAAGTAAAATAGCAATGTACCTAAAATATACAGCCATCTTATAATAATAATAAGATTACAATGGAGTTTAAGAAAAGACAAGTATGCGACCATAGAAATCACAGCAGAGATTCTAAAAAGTAATGAAAGTTTTCTTTTAAAGTGAGACGCCTACATGTATATACCAGTTTTACCTTACTCACACATTCTTTACTACATAAATTAAACATAAATCATGTTTTTAGTTTAGATGATGATTCAAACTCTTAAAAATATCCTGCTGATCCGAAAATATAAAACTTTTATCAAGAAATACCACTGCATAATACTATTCATGCATGTCAATGAGGCCTCTGTTTGAAATACTTGGTGATTGGATTTCTTCATTTTTATCTGTGATAATAAAACTTTTGTTACAGTCTGAAGTCAAACATAAAACCTGCAACATATTTTCTGCCCATTTTGATAAGCTTTTCTCTATCCTGACAAATGCCAGGGTTATGTAAGAATTCCATGAAATATGTTATGGATAAAATATTTATCTGGTAATAAATACACAATGAAGTTATACATATATAATTTCCCTTTTTAATGCAATCTATATCAAGTTTTGTTTGCACTGGCTTTACAAGCTCTTCATTTAGGCTTTTTGTTTTAACTTATATGGGAGTTATATTAGCATTAAAGTTCAAGCAAATAAAAGTGATTTTCACTGATTATCAATTAACTATGACATAATCTTCAATTTGTTGAAGGTGGGCACTATATATGGCAGATATGTAAAAGTACAACTTCATCATGTTGAACTTATTCCTTATGCCATCATGCCCTTATGAATTCAAAAATGCAAGTTTTGCTCCAAAAATTAAAACAGTAATAAGCTTTGAGTGTCCTTTATAGACAGATTTGACTGTAAATAATTACACACTTTTTGTTGATGAATGCATGTTGCTTATCTGAGGCTTGCAAACTGTATAAGCATGATACAAAATCAGATTTACATTTAATTTGAAGAACCATATGTAAAATGAACATTGTATCTCAAATTTAGAAATATGGCCCAAAAAAGTCTCATTCATTTTTGACTTGCTACAGAGATTGGCATAAATGGACCAGTTTAATATCATGATCCCCCAACGATGAGCACACAAATAACAGGATACAGTAAATCAACACTTTTAAAATTTGAGGAGATTTCATCAAATTTTGACATATCAACATACCTTTCTTAAAAGTTATAAAATCCTTGGATATAATTCCCAAGAAATAATCCAGTTTATAACTTTATAGAAAATCACAATTTTACGATTGTTTTATCACAGATTAATCAAATACCATAATTATCGTTTATAAACATTTCTAATCACTGAGCAAACAGATTTTATTGATATCAAGCATCTCTAGGGGAAGTACAAAGGGAAAATATCAAGATATTGACCCTTATTTATAATTTTTAAACATCATACCCAATTTTACTATGTAAATATATATATATATCTTATGTTGTACTGTTACATCACTGTCCCAAGTCAGGAGGAGTGTTTGGATCCCACTAACATGTTTAAGCCCGCCACATTATGTATGCATGTGCCTGTCCCAAGTCAGGCGCCTGTAATTCAGTGGTTGTGGTTTGTTGATGTGTTACATTTATTTTGCGATATGGGCTTTGCTCATAATGTAAAAAGGCGTTCAGTGACCTATTGCTTCAATTCTATGTCAATTTGTCTCTTGTGGAGAGATGTCTGGTTGGCAAATGCCGCAATCATACCACATCTTTTTTTTTAATATTTAACTCTTTACTTCATTTTATGTGATAAGGATTAACTATGTCTATTGACATAAGCTACTGAAGATACTTTTAAAGGTACCAATAGATTTCACTGTCAAAAAGACATAATTTCTAAAGCTTATAAACATGAAAACAACCACTGAACCAAAAATAAAACCAGGCCTAACAACATTTTGTTTAAAGTATGGTTCATCTCAGACTATCAGTAGTCTATCAAAATCAGAAGCTGATAGTAAAAGACAAACAGGCAGAAATTGGACTTTGAAAAAAACCCAACCTCAACTAAAAATTTTTGGAAAGTAACTACTGTGGATTCATTAAAATTCGTTGGATACTAATTTTCGTGGATTTCGTGGGTACAGGAGAACCACGAATTCAAATGTTCAACGAAAAACAATTTTTCTAAAGGAATGAGTGTAGACTTTGCCAAAACCACGAAATTAAATATCCACGAATATGTCAATTTTCCTCAAACCACGAAAATTGGTACCCACGAAAATAAATGAATCCACAGTAATATAAATGAACTGATTATTGATAAAATAAGAGCTCTTTATGCTGGTTAGATGATAGCTTAGTGTAGATATATGATAATCTTACATTTTCTTCTTTAATCCTTCCTTCAGTTATTGTTTCTTCAAATATCAACAAATTAGTTAAAAATTCATATGCAATGAAAAAAATACATCTATTTCAAAGAAGCTTCCCTTCTTTTTGTGCAGCACCATTGTTATAATATAAACCTACTCTGCACAGGTAACAATGCAGTTAAAATTTAGAGAACGGAAACTTCAACATAACAAAGAGTGTTACCTATTTATCTAAAACTGGTTGATGGCTTAAAGTTTACTAATAGTTTTAGGATAGTAAAAAGATTGTCACAGGTGTAACTGTTAAGAATTACTTTTTTTAACAATGATATCACATTACAATGTAAACACCCCAATCAAAGGGTGGGACCATATTTTTAATACAGTGTACACAATTAGCTGCTAATTTGGCCAGTTTCAGCCCAAATTCTTTCACACCTTCCTCTACAGGTGAGTAATTCTTCTCCACTTTTACAAATCTTTTTCACACAGTTTTTAAAGACCTGTTAATTGTATTGAGATAAGAACATAGATTTTATCTATTATTTAAATAAAGTGTCCCTGGTGCTTTGTGGCCTGTGGACAAAATCTGATCATATACTTTCTGTTGTCCAGTTAGCCATATTATGTCCATTTATCAAAAGACCATTCAGTAAATTGTGTAACTACATGTATTAAGATAGGTCAGAAGTAGAAGTGGTATACAAGAAGACAAAAGTTTGAATGACCTAAATTGTTACACTTTTTTATGAAGACAGTGCTGCATGTTAAAGAGCAGTTATAGAGATGTTCGACAATCATGGTATATGAATTAGATACCAGATCTAGGTCACTGTCCTTTCCAGTGATGTAAAACATACTTATATAACAGCTTCATCTAACCAACTTTTCGCTCAGACTATCACTATATACTATTACAAGTACTATTAACTTTCTGGTTATTTATATTCATCAAGGTAACATGTATTATGTAAATATTTTTAATCACCTCTTACTAGAAAAAGTCATTAAATGTGATAAACTGCACACGTTAAAACAAGCAGGAACATCACTGAATCAGTAACCTAACTTTAATACACATAAAATAAAGTAAATAAAAAAAGACAGCGTTTTTTTTAAAACTTAAAATACTAATTCTAACTGATTTGTTTTCAATTTGATTTAACCAACAAGAGAAAACAAACTAAATTTAGCTTATAATCAAAAAACTTTGTAGCAGGTGGCCTATCAAGGCCTTTGTTACACAAAGCTGAATGGATCATATCGCAAGGTAAAATGAGGTCTCGATCAAAATTCATTATTCACTTCACTTAACCATTCTCTTTGATTGATGTAATTAAAACACTCAATTATTTGAATTTTAAAACAGATTGTGAAAGTAAAGGCCAGAATTATATGTTAAATATTTAATTTCATGCATGATGTGATCAAGCAACCATAACAGAACACAGAAATAGAGACTGATCTAATTCCAGCTTCCCCATTAGTTTTTAGAACTTTAAAAATACACTTTTACCCCCAAAATAATAATATTTATCTAACTTACCATTGATTGATTTAATGAAGACAAAGGAACCAGTTGATATGGTGAGTCCAAGTATAACATATCCAACATTTGTTGTCAATTGATGCAGATGTATATAAATAAAGTTTGAGAGTTATCTTTCTATTAAAAGGACCCTCGTTTATCTCGGGCACGCTTGAGTAATCTATGGAATGTCTTATGTTTACCTGGTATACAGGTAAAAATCAGCTGACAGTTGGTTATAAATGGGATGACAACATGTTGAATGGTCATTATTGCTACAGTAGATTTTTTCTACCGATAAGATTTGTTGCATTCATTTTAACGCAGGTGACAACTTTCCAACAAATTTCATATTTATCATCATCGGCATCAACTTTCTGGAACATCTGACACATTAAAAACTTAATAAAGCACAATATTATAATATTCAGGTTTATTTTTAGGCATTTTATTACTTTCCATTAAAAAAAAAATCAACCATGCATCTAAACATAAACAGACACACAACAGTGTAAAACTAGAGTGACATAATTATCTGTTCATGTACAGTTCTGTTACTGTCATAAATTAAATGTCAAAACTTTTTGATAATAAAGTTCACCTACTCTGTTCTGTAAATCAAATCATGTTATTTGAAAAAGAAACACCTCAGATGTCACCAAGACAGTAACCAAAAGACGTAAATACATGCAAACCAAAAATAGACGACCTAAAGAAATGAACCCTAGTCACCTACAGAAGCCACAAAACTGCAACATACACAAGCCTAGTCACCTAAAGGAAGCTACCGACTACAAAATAGAAAGGCCTCAGTCGCCTTCAGAACCCATAGACTACAACATGTATAAGCCTAGTCACCTACTAAAGCCTTAGACTGCTACACATTCAAACAACGAACAAAAGACAACAAATATTAGCCTAATCACTTACAGAAGCCACAGAACTGCAACATGTATAAGCCAAGTCACTAACAGAAGCCACAGAACTGAAACATACATCAGCCTTGTCACCTATGGAAGCCGCTGACTACAGCATATTTAAGCCTATTCATTTTCAGAAGCCTCAGACTGCTACATGTTTAAGCCAAGTCAACTACAGAAGCCACACACGGCAACATAATAAAGCCTTTTCACCTTCAGATACAACAGACTGCTACATATTTTAGCCTTGTCAAGAACAAAAGCCACAGACTGCTACATATAATATAAATAAAAAAAGATGTGGTAAGATTGCCAATGAGACAACTGTCCACAAGAGATCAAAATGACACAGACATTAACAACTATAAACCACTGTATGGCCTTCAACAATGATCAAAGCCCATATCGCATAGTCAGCTATAAAAGGCCCCGATAAGATAATGTAAAACAATTCAAATGAGAAAACTAACAGCCTTATTTATATAAAAAAAAATGAAAGAAAAACAAATATTTAACACATAAACAAACGACAACCACTGAATTACAGGCTCCTGACTTGGGACAGGCACATACATAAATAATGTGGCAGGCTTAAACATGTTAGCGGGATCACAACACTTCCCTAACCTGGGACAGTGGTATATCAGTACAACATTAGAACGAACTATAAAAATCAGTTGAAAAAGGCTTAACTCATCAGATGGACAAAAATACAAGTGGGCATGGCTGGGTAATTACAAAAAGACACAATGAACAGATCTGAAAGTACTCGCAGTTATCTGGCAGCTAGTTCAAAGCCAATATCAACTAATAAAAAAATCATGCATCTAAGACTAAACTATCAATCTGTACACATCCAACATCCAATGGATTTAGTGTAAAAACGTCATAAACAGCCAGAGAAAATCATGACCTTGTATTAGCCTAGTCACAAATTAAGCCTTAGACTGCTACACATTTAAGCCTTGTCATCAATAGAGGCTACAGGACATTCAATCCTGCATTCATACTGAAATGACGGAATACAACCTATTTAGGTCTGAAGTCAATTACAGCATGGTAATTTTACATTCATCAGTGACATTGGGTACAATATCTAAGCCAACTAAGTCAAATTCACAGACTGAAAATATGCAAGACAACATTCATAAAGTAGAAGCATAGGCTGATCCAGGGGGGGCCCTGGGGGGCCTGGGCCCCCCTTTTGTGGGAAAAATTTGGTTGCTTATATAGGGAATTACTGAAGCATGACTGGAGAGGGCCCCCTCTTAGGTCAGTCAGCGGGGCCCCCCCTTATCATAAGTTCTAGATCTGCCACTGAAGAGTAACAAAATGCACAGTATTAAAACCTGCCTATAAAGTTCTGGCTCTTTCAAATCTTTAGTGCAGACAATCATTAGAGTTTTATTTTAAAAGTACATGATTGTATGCTATAAATCAATGATTCTTCAGCTTACAATATTCTTAAATACACTTTATATTTTAAAATAACTTTTGTGTAAAGTTTCAATGTTTTACATAATTTTAAACACTGTTATGTGTCTAAGTTTGTAAAGTAAACCCATTGACACGGATTTAAAACTATGTCACATACATCAAATTTCAAATGTTTTTACAAACAATGAACACCAAAATCATTTCATGATTTATGAAAAGCAACAGGTAATTGTAAAATAGACAATTCAGTGCAATATAGTCAAAATATATATGTAAACAACAAGGACCCCAAACGATTTATGAAAAGCAACAGGCAATTGTAAAATAGACAATTCAGTGCAATATAGTCAAAATATATATAAACATGTCATCAACAAAACAGTCCTTTAAACTAATACTCAATGCTCTCAAAAATAATCCAATATTAACATAGACAATAAATCAGTATTTATCTAGACAACATAAGGTTACTACCCTACTTATAACAGGGATTTCAAAAAATTGTAGTCATCATTTTACTATGTTTGCCTAAATAAGATTAAATTTCTTTATATTATTCTGAAAACATATGCTGTAGCCTGGTGTGTCTCTCAAAGACCCTGTGTTTCAATGTTGGCCTTACCAACCAAACCTCTACAGAGATCCCCGTTTGGTCTTCAAACTGGACACTTTCATACCAAGTTAAGTAATGATTGGATGTATTAAAAAGATCATCTGGAATGAAATGCCAACATTTTCTGTCTTTCAACTTTGGCTTTTACCTTGAACTTTGACCTAGCTACAACAAGCTATCAAACTTTGATCTATGTTAATTATGAGTCTTATTCTTTTTTATGCTAGATTATTTTGATGCTAAAAGTTAAAGCATCAGTTCTTCATAAATAAAATACCCTTAAAGGAAAACTCTGAAACTATGTATATGATATGTTTCCTCTTTATAATTGTAACATTATTTGCACAATATGTATTGTCAAATGTGGCAAAATAATGTACAGAACACCTGCCACATATTGGCCACAGGGCAGAAACTAACATATAAATAAACAATTAATTCATTCAACTAATTAATAGTTTGTCAGTATGTAAAATAGATTTTCATTTACACAAAAACTGGAGGGCAGAGGAAGCTATAGCTATGCCAATTGCAAAATTTATCAAATGCAACATAATCCCTGAAAAGCGACCATAGCAGAATAAACAATTGGCATGAACTGCTGTAATCCTTCAAAAATAACTAATATTCATATTTGTAAAAACTATGTATACATGCAGTTACGAATATGAATAAAGTGGGAAGTTTGATGTAATCTGAATGAGACAGCACACTAATGTCACACAAAAAACAACACATCTAAATAGAACATCTTCATAAATTATCTTAAATTATGACAAGACTAACAGATGATGGACAATAACTAGCACTTTGAGTCTGAAGAGCATTAAAATGGAGTTATAAAAAACTTCCTTGTAATGAACACATGCAGTGGCTGAATTCTCAGTAAGTTTATAAAGGGCAACTTCTCTGTAAAATACAAGTAAATCAATTTTCTCTTTGAACTTCAAAACATCTGAAATTTTGCAAGTATGCATAGTGGCAGATCCAGCCATTTTAAAAAGGGGGGGGGGGTCCCAACCCAGAGTAAAGGGGGGGTTCCAACTATATGCTCCCATTCAAATGCATTGATCGGCCAAAAAAAAGGGGGGGTTCCAAACCCCGGAGCCCCCCCCCTGGATCCGCCACTGATGCACCATTTTGAAATATAAGATTTACGTCCCAAGTTACATCTACTAAGTAATAATTTTAAGACAGTCAATGTTTTGTTTTACTTAAGACCACACAATATATAGGGTTTGTTAGATTTTCTTGCAGATAGTCATGAAGAAACAACAAATTAATTGCTTCCTTGCCATGTAAGTGCAAATTCATATATCATCAGCAATGAAGAATAGTTTTAATTAAGTTCGTCAATTAAACAGTTTGTCAAATCTTATTTTTGTAATTTTTCTTTTAAGTCATCTTGAACAAATACATTTATTAACTGATTTCTTAAAACAAAACTATAAAATTCAGAATAAGCTGGACCATAGCCCATTTTAAAGACATAAAAGTCTGATCCATCAAAAAGTTTTAGAATAAGAAACTTGGTTAAGCATGAATAATAAATCCAATGACATTGATTTCTGAATCGCTGTCAAGTGCAAATCAATAAAAACTAATGCTCCCCTTATTAAAACTAAAGTGAAACATCAATTCTACTAAGCCTACTTAAGGATCTATAAACTGCTGGTCAATGAAATTCTTCATCAGCAGAAACTGTATTAACTGGTCAAAAAAGGTTTTCATCAACTATCCATAAATAAATGAGGGTCAATTACCAGCCATCTTACTAGGGGTCAACATTAAAAGCTATATATCAAATTAGGGGCAATACTACCACCAACATTTACATCCTTCAACAATTACTATAATAACAAGTGTTTAATAGAAATCTTCATCACCAGTCTCTATCTCCTGTTAGTTAACCTCTTTATCAGAAACACCTCTCTCCTTTTCAACAAATATGACAAATAATTACTACATAATTAACAACTGACAAACTACCAATAAGACAAATAATGAGTGATTGAATATAACAGATATCTACCATGAGAACCCATGGTTTCAATGTTTGTCTTAATAGACGTTGCTGGTAGCTAAAGACATATTATATATTCCAATTCCAATCTTCTGTCTCATATTCATTTTTTAATGAAAGTAGTGTGAAGTTTGTGTCCAAAAAGGTTGAAAATCAATAGTAACTCAAAATTCAAACTTCTTTTGAAACTTTATTGCATGAAAACCATGATGTCTTTTGTCTGATGGCAAACCATTATTGACCACTAAAAAATGTTGCAATTTCTACATTTTAATTGTCGGAATAAAGAAGAACAAAACCAAGTCCAATGTTCTATACAAGTATTTCCCTATTTTCCAATTAAGATAAGTTATCATCTTTATAATGCCCCATAAAATCTACTGTCATGGATATTTTGTCTAGAATGACCCAATTACACCGACATCAAAGGTTGTTCTGTAGTACTCATGATCTTCCCATGAAAAAGATAAACCTTAATGAATAATTGTAAGTGCACTGGGGTAAAGCTGATGACCGTAACTGCATTCACGGTCATCCCAAGATGTCGGATGAAAAATTAGGTCAGTATTTGTATTGTCTGTTTAAGTGTTTCTAAAGCATTTTCTTTACAAAGCATACATTGGTACGATGTAAATGTATAAAAGAATCAAACGGAAATCACATATTACTACCGAGAAATGTGTATGAAACAGGAAATTGGATTTGAAAAAATCGCTAAGATGACCGTAAATCGTAAGTAAAATATTTTCAAGATGACCGTAACATAAAACAAGGATGACCGTGATTGGTTAAAAGATGACCGTAATTTGTAAAGGATGACCGTAACTTATAAAGGATGACCATCGATTCTAACAGATATCCGTATTTGTATTACTTTTTTTGTATCAAATAATTAATTGTGTTGGTATGAAACGTATTTATAAGACTGCATTATCCTATAGGTAGAAGAAAATAAGACTTGCTTCAAATACATAGTTCACCAACTGTATAAAATCGTATCCGAATGAAAGAGGAATCTTGCTAGCTTTGAACATGAGCTATCTTGTAGACAATGTGCTTACTATGTAAACATTTTAACCTGCCTGTAACTTATAACCCAAGGAAACAGGTGTATATATGTTGCACCTGCTTTGCACGATAGTGTTGCATATATATTATTGGAGGGCACCTGTAAAAAATCTAAATTATACAAGTGAAAACCAAATTATAAATTTAGAAGAACTAACTATAGCATTCAAAAGATGTTCCTCCAATTTTAAAGTCAGTGGCGATTATGTCCAAGAAGGGTGTCAAACGGAATTAAAAATGAACTTTATTAGGTCGTTAGTTTTCTCGTTTGAATTTCTCTTACATTGTTATTTAGGGGGCCTTTTATACTGACTATGCGGTATGTACTTTGCTCATTGATGAAGACCGTCCGGTGACCTTTAGTTGTTGATTTTTGTGTCATTTTGGTCTCCAGTGGAGAATTGTCTTTTGGAGAGTTGTCTAATTAGCAATTATACCACATCTTTTTTATATTTATGAACTATTGCCAAATATTGAAGCAAAACTAAAAGAGATAGGGCGATACGAAGACTTCATTTCCGTAGTGAAATCCTTATCTAATGGAATATCTACTGAACATATTGCTTTTCATTTGTTACGGAAGATTAAATCTCAGTCAAACCAACTGATTGCCGAATAAATTTTGCAGTTCCATCGGATCCGGTGTTGTCAATGGACTGTTTGTATATTTCAAGGCAGATGTTAAGATTTTAATCTGATTCCGCTGGATAATCTAATGCTTAATCAATGTTTGTTTTTCTTCAACTTTTCGTCGCATCGCTGTCAATTTATATTATATTCTTCCCTACACAGTTTGGAGTTATACAAGGAGATAACATAAGTCCTTATCTGTTTAATATTTTCATCAATGACCTTTCCAACTATTTGGAAACATCTCTAGACCATGTAAATATTAATAGGCATATTATCTCTAAATCCTTAAAAACTAGTACTATATGCATGTTTTTGAGCATGCTATTAAGCTTATCCTCTATATGGAAGTGAAATTTGGAGCTCATTCAATCCCTTGATAGCAAAATTTAGATATGGAAACCAACTAATTTGCATGGATAAAATGTATTCAAATTTAACTTGTGAAAAGCTACGCAGTAAATTTTGTAAATTCATTCTGGTCGGCACAAATAAAAACACAAATTGTGCAGCCTTATTTTTAACTTTGTGGGTTTCCACTGTACTTTTAAATAGTGAGGTCTGTTTTGAATTATTGGCTTAGACTAAAAAATAAGAATAATTTCCTTTATTACAAGATGCATACCAGCATTCAAATCTCTATATTTTCATTATAAATCGTCATGGTATAGCTTTCTCCAACACATTATTTTAATACTTCCTGGTTTTGCAAATCTAAATGATGGGGGAAATATTTGAAATAATACCATCAGGAAAATATTGAAAGAGACGTGCATACAAATTTTGGAAGGATCAACTGACCAAGAAATCAGAAGGAGAGCTCCGCACTTATGTGACAGTTAAGGATAATTATGGTTTCGAAAAATATCTATATAAATATCATAACAAAATTTTAGCGTAGGAGATCATCAACAAAATTGAGGGTGTCATCTTACCATTTGCAGATTAAAATAGAACGATACCAGGGTACTCCTCCAAACCTTAGACCGTATGTCAGCAATGTAATTCTGGTAATATTGAAAATGAAGTTCATTTTCTCTTTTATTGCACAAAATATAACGAAGACAGACACTGTTTATATCACATCTGAATCATGTTCCAATTTCATTAACTTAAATTCCCAAAAGAAATTGCTACGGCTGCTGAACTCAACTGTATGAAAAGAGTTGTGCATATTCTTGGTTAAACAATGCAAATAGCAGATTTATATTCCATGTTTCGCAAAATTGGTTATTGTTGTTATTTAAAAAAACTATTTTTTAATTGACAGGATTCAGTTTCTCTATTTATTTTTGTTCATCTGCTTCTGACACGAGGAGGATTGCTGTTATTGCCTATCGCAATCAACAGTATATCCTACAGCACCGTCCCTTGGTGTCTCCTATACAGATGAACAAATTTATTGTCATTTGTCTATTATAATATCTGTCACGTTATATAATTTTCAACGTTTGTTGCATATACATTCATTATTGGTATTTGTATAAATGCCCGCTTTGGGACCCTGATTGGAAAAATAAAATATTTGATTTGTATTCAAATTTAAACGTTGTTATCAATAAATAATTTAATTTTGGATGTAACGCGTCTTCTGATTGGCTGACGTTATTTTGTTATGAGTCCATAGACATAATTTAGTCATGTGACCGTGACGTCATCAACATTTTTTCATGGTTTTCTATGGTTTTCTATGGAATTTAGAATTGAATTATAAGAAATGACTGTAATATTTTGTCTGTCTTTTCAAAATAACATAAAAAATGTGATGCACACTGTTAAATAACCCGCTACGCGCGTTATTCAGTGTTCACCAATGTTTTTATGTTATTTCTTCATAGACAGAAAAAATATTACAGTCATTCCTTAAATATTTAATTATTTACGAGAAATATGCAATTTACTATCATTGTCATAAACTCTAAATAGTTGAAAAGAAATTGATCAAACATATTTATAACCGCTAAACGAACCCCTATTGAGACAAACTCGACAAACAGTTATGAATACAAATATGAATATTTCTTAGAATAGACGGTCATCTCTTAAAAGTTACGGTCATCCTTAACAATTTACGGTCATCTTTTAACCAATTACGGTCAGCCTTGTTATGAATCGCTAATCCTGTTACGGTCATCTCGATTACGATTTACGGTCATCCTAGCGAATTTTTCAAATCCAAATTCCCGTTTTATACACGTTCCTCGGTAGAGATTTGTGACTTCCCTGTGAATCTTTTATAAATTTACATCGTATCAAAGTATGCTTTGTAAAGAAAATGATGTAGAAACACCATAACAGACAATAAAAAACTGACCTAATTTTTCATCCGACATCTTGGGATGACCGTGAATGCAGTTACGGTCATCAGCTTTACCCCAGTGAAGTGGTTAAAAGGAGGGAGGCTAACAATAAAATTGCATTAAGGCTTAAATTTAGTTACTTTTTTGTAGATAATATCATGATTTATTACCAATATCTAGTAATTAAAATTTAAAATTTAACTAGAAGGTATCATTTATAACTTAACACTAATATTTAAGCATTAGAATCATGAATAAGAGTTTGAGACTCAGGTATTATTGTAATTCAGTGTGGATTTGATAACAGATTATTGTGGATTCATTATTATTCACAGGGAACTTGAATCTTTCGGAAATTCAAGAATAAAGTGGAACAATCAATAAATATTTTGAAGAATTTGTCAACATGACACTGTGTTTTAAAACTGATTGCAGCACCTAAAGAATTTCTGATTTATCAAAGCCCATAAACTGCAAAAACAGATCATATCAGAAAGGGTTGTATTGTACTGTTTGCAGTTAATCAATCAACAGGCTTTATTCAAGTTCTTGTTTTAACACTCTAGGATTAGTTGAAACTAGGATTAGTTGAAAACTTGTACCCCCTTTCAAAAATGTTGAAAAAAAAATAAGTTCCAGAAAAACTAGGAGTTGCTTGCAAAAATAATGTAATTATTCATAGGCGGATCCAGAAGGGTCTTGGGGGCTGCCCTCCCCTATAGTGGGAAAAATTTGGTTGATTATATAGGGAATGACTGAAGCAAGGCTGGAGCCCCCTCCCACACACACCCCTTTTTTAGGCCAGTTAGTCCCCCCTCCCTTATGAAAAGTTCTGGATCTACAAATGTGATTTTTACCCTGCCAAGCCTGCCCACCGATCCACCTGAAATTTCAAAACTCCCCCAAAAATCTTTTTAATTTTGATTTGAAAATCATTATTCTAGAACATTGGCATTTACTTAATAGTTCTGAGTTGAATGAGCAAATCTGAATACATTTACTCTATTTTCATGAAAATAAACGTTTCGTTTGATATAGATTTGACAGTAGATTATGACACTCTTCATATGTAATTAAAACTTACATTACCTTAATACATGCAAAAATATATAAACAAATAGTTATTACACAAATCACGTACCTTACTAACATAGTAAACAACTCCTGGTTGTCGTTGGTCTACAAACATCTTTAATTACCTCAATAAACCTTTAGAAACTCGGAGCAAGTCCAAAATTTTAGTTACTGACCAGCGTAGAATGACCACTAGATCAAATCTAGGTCCAAAAGGCAGTATTTAATGGTTTGAAAAACTTTGAGATATTGTACCGATATTCAAGTGAACAACTATCTACTGGTATTGCCTTTAACTAGCTATTTACTTATTTAGATAGATACTGCATGAATTGAATTGAAGTAAAAGTTTTATTCATTCATCAATGAATTTGACGATGTTTCTTTTTGTTGGCTACAATCATTGAGCCATGATTTGGTCATTTAAGTTTAGGGAGTGTACTATTATTAAAGGCTGAGGAATTTGACATCTTTTATCCAGCAGGATAATATGTCAGAAAAAAATATTGAATTACTTTATTATAATATACGATATTATTTTACAATTCTTTAAACCATAAGTACATTAATAGTAATACTATATTTTTGATGACGGTCTCAATTTTTTAAAATCTTGTCAGTAATTACCATCAAACCGTATACCATTTTACATAGCTGTGAATATTAATAAGTTTTACCTCACTTTTATAATAATCTATTTATACCTTTTTTTTGATGTTGTAAAAAAAAATATGCATTGTTCTTGGGTAAATTTACCACAATCATATATATATAATACTCCAGAACATGACAAAATCACTAATCATTAGGGCAGTCCTCTGAGGGACAGTCACAATACATCTACCTTAAGATTAGTGTCATGAACTTATTCTGACTGTCAATGTATTGTAAATGATAAAATTTCTACAAAATGAACAAAACTAGAGATGTGCCAATATTTGTAAAAGTGACATCTTAAAATATATTTATAAGCACATAATATGATGGTTGCAGACTAACAATAACAGTCAGATGGATAAAAAAAATGAAAACACAGGACTGTGTGTGAATAACCAAACTAAACTCTCCAGACTGTTCAGTGTATGCCCCTGACCACAAACTGGGCACAAAGCATACAATTGTACATGTACCATACATTTTTCCGACCTGTAAACAAAACAGTTGTCAAAAAACTGCTTCAACATGTAATTGTCACCTGACCTTGACCCTAAATAGCACCCAAATACTCTGCCTATAAGTGTGTCTGAAAACTATTTCATTTCATTATATGATATAAAAAGTAACCCGTTTCAAAGTTAGTCAGAATGAGATAGAAAAATAATTTATAAAACTTCAAAATAATGAGGCAGTCGTAGAGTTCATTCCCCTTAAACATGTGTTATGACTTTTTATGCTTTCCGAAAGTTGTCATGTGTTTGACACAGAGCTAATATAACACAAAATAACCACAATCATAATAGCTAATATAATATTTTTTCTGTTGACCTTCACATTTGTATCTTCATCCTATATAGACTATATATATTTGCTCTGAGAAATCTGTGATCAACTACACAAAGCTTCAAACAGAATAGGTTAATTTATCAATTTCATGAGTAAGTCAGTTTCTCAACAACTGTAAATTTAATAAATTTGTGAAACATCTTAAAGAATTTTCCTGGGTTACATGTATATCTTCAAACAATAGTTTCACAAAAGCAGCAATTTTGCATTTTAAATCAGCACTTAAAAGTTAAATATTGAATGAAGGAGCTGACGATATTCTATGCATCATGTTTATATCTCTACTGATAATCCAGTCTCTGGACTTACATATTATATATAAGTAGACCTTCTTAGAAAACCTTATACAGATCTGATTGAAATTATGCCCATTCATGATAAATTTCAATCATATCTGTACAAGGATATCCTAGAGATCTCTACATATAAATAATATATGAAACATTGTTGAACTGATTTTGTAGCAGTAAGCATCTTTTTAATCTAGTGCAATGTCAACTGTCCAGGAGGAGAGTTCCAAAAGTTGACCCCCCCTTTTTATTTTAAAAATCAATTCATTTTAATGGGGATATATAGATGGAAGTTCATGGAACCCCCCTTTCTCTTGGGTTGAAAATCCCCCATTTAATAATGACTTGATAAACGACTAAACAGGGATATAAAATTATGACATATATATAACAAAATTATACAACAGGTCCAGTTCTAGAACAGGACTGCATGAAGTTGATAAAGTTCTGCGTTTAGTTTTGTCATTTTTCCCCCTTCTGAATTTATTTTTACAGTTCTGTATTTTTTTTTATAGTGTAAAGTCAGAAATTATTGCGTACATTTATTATCGCGATTTTAGAATAAAATGTAATTTCAATTTTCAATTAAATAACCTGTTTATTTCATATAAAAAAAAATCAAAATACAAGTTTAAATTAGTGTTTTTGTAACCTTGTTGAATTTTTCACAATATTAAAAACATCCCATGAATTTCTGCATTTACAGTACTGGAATTGTTAATGTTAACCCTTTCCTCCATAATGACGCCTTTTGACGCCACCCCCCTTACTCCATAATGACGCCTTTTGACACCTGTGTAGTACCTCAGTTTAAACACTTTGACTACAAAGATTCTGCAGTTGACTTAATAAAGTTTGTATCCAATATGAAAAGGAATATCATAGGAATATCCGACTTAAATTTATTTGATGAAATAGTTGTTTTTCGCAATGCCATAATACTTTAAAGCATAAGTTCAGCATTTTATCAAAAAAATCCTATGCGAATCAAGTATGCAAAAAAAAAATTTCAATGGAGGAAATAGATATAACTGCATATACTGGTACATGATAAAACAAATATAGGTATGTCTGACATTGGAAAAAAAGTTGGTTATCTGTGTGATATCAGTGTGTGATAACCTCCCATGTCATATCAGTCCCTTATGACTACCTAGAAGTCAGTTATGTAAATATTAATAAGGGGTTAACAAACCTCATTTTTCTTAATATCATGTCAAAGGCTTATTCTATCCATTGTTCTTGTAAAACTATGCCTTAAAAAGTTTATACCATCAATATGTGTTGAGACCAATAGATAAAATCTGAGTCCTAGATAGTTTAGAATATCTATTTCTATTTTTCAACCACTCAAAATGTATTTCTGTCTGAGATAATACCTGTCTCAGGTTTCAGTAATACATGCAAGTATTTTCACATAATTACTAGTTTGCTGCTCCAACCTTAAAATGTCTAACATCTAAAAAATGTCTATTTCTGTAGTAACATGTATATATTTTCTGACACTGACCATAAGACCAATGACTGTTACCTAAGGATATATAACTTTAATGTCATTTCCTACATACATGTCAATAAGAAAATGTGGATATAATTTTTGCAAGTTCCTAATTTATATTTTCTATTATTAAAAAATGTCCTCTTACCATATTTTTCTAAATAAATCCAATTTTCTATAAAAATCTGTGGTCACTTAAATGACTTTATGGCTGTTGTGATGCAACAAGTGTACAAAGATAACACTGACAAGAGGGTTCACTTGGGTTCTTTATATTTATTTTTGATCTATAGAGCAATAAATTGTATTTCTAATCATTTTCACTCATTATCTTCCAAAAATAAATTTTAATTCTTTTTTATGTCAAATTAAATGTGCTCAACAGCTAATAACTGTTGAATTAAATATCTCAGATTAATCTCCCATTTTGAGCCTCAAATATGTTTTAATCATGTTTATTTAGTGATGTAATCTTAAGACATGTAAAGCCTTTCATTGTATAGAAACAGTTAAGGTTGTCATCTTAACATTGCTAGGTCACTTTTAATGGTTCATGGTCATTTAAAATTTAGCTATACATATTCAAAACCAGTCTTTGCAATTGAAGATGGTGTTCATTTCTTATGGAATTGTTCAATTATTAAAAAAAATGTCAATCAAATATTAAACTTTTCATATTTTTTTTATTTTATGTAAAAAGTTGCTTTATATAAAAGTTTAATTTGATTCAATGATAAAAAGGTTTTGGAATGCTGACCACAGGTATTTACAGACTTGTTACGTTGCAATCATTAATCCAAGAAAACATATAATACAGTATTATATGTCTCTGCTAATACAAAGATATTCATTCTTCTCACATTTTTCTCTGATAAATTTACCATTGAATTTTAATTGCACTACAAGTCTTATCAAATGAACATTAATAAAATAATGGAAATATTGTATCATTCTCCACAGAGATAATCTTATAGAACAGAAATTCTTTGTCTTTGGAGAATTTAACTGTGAAGCTAAATGTGTTCTGTTATTTTTCTTATGCATATAAAGTGTCATAATTTTGTTGTAAACTTAATTTACAACATACGACCTTTGATAATCTACCAGCACACTGCTACAACCATTAAATTACATATAATAACTTTTTGAACATTTAAACATTGAATGGTACAAGCTGATAACGGTTAGGTCTGACCCTAATACTTCACAGAATAGAGTAAAGTCTCAGCTATCAGTTACAGAGGTATTGGTTGTGATAATTCAGCCTTATTTAGAAGGTTCTTAGAGTCAGATTGACAATCAGATACAATGAACAATAGTCAATGATTTTGAACAAATATCTTTTTTAAGATAAAACCTTGTTATGCACGAGATCAATTTATTGTAAATATTGATCAATGCTCCTCCTAACTTTTAGTTCTATGGTGAAGTTATATCGTTGTGGTTCACACACAATTCAAAGACACATTTCTATACAATTGTTGAACATTTGAACATTTAATTTTCATTGTGTGAAAAGTCATTTTTACTGTTCAATTTTTTATAGACAGTGTTAGATAGCCAGTAAACCTTCATCTGAATGATATTTGCCAATCTTGATCCTAACCAGAATTATTTTTGTACAGTTCAGAATGGACATGCCATTAAATCAATCTTAGTATCACTTTTGGATCTTAAAGGTGTACAAACTCAAAAACAATACAATTTAAATTCATAAAAATCATAAATGATCAAATGATCTTCATTCAGCCACAGGGGAAAAAAATATATCAGATTTGAAAAGAGTTTCGTTAATAAAACCTTTTTTAAGTTATTGCACAGACACTGCTCGACAGCCGCCAACACACCAGCCGAACATTACCAAATTAATAACTGATATTTTCCTTTGAAAATCAACAAAGTTTAAAAAGCATGAAAAGTAGGTCAGTTCTATATATATCTCTCATATCAGTTGAGGTACAAACTTAAAAATTAGAATTTAAAATCATTCAATAGAAAGTAAAATTGGTTAACAATTGAGTTAGCCACTGCAAACATTTTATGCATGCTCAATCTATTTAGTTTGCTTCAATCTAATTAAAATCTAAGTTCTACACACCAGCTCCTCATTTTCATTCAGTTGTTTATGTATTGCACATGGAAGATCTTACAACCAACACCAAAATGACAAGCAAGCCTGGAGAACTAAATTTTCTTATTAGATTGAGTTTATAGATTCCATTTATCTATTAGTTTTAATACTTTATTGAATTGAAATAATCACTTAATAGATAAATTGAATAAGTAAACTAAAATAGCATGAGCATGCATAGAAATGTTTATTTAAACTTGCTGATTTCTTTTTTTATGACAGGCTTCTGTTTATCTTAGTGAATGTTTCCATTTTAGAAATTTAATTATTCTTTTTTCTTTAATTCAAATTTGAAGTCTTTCTTCACTTCATCATTTAAAAAAACAACAAGATGAAGTTAAAGATTTTGTTTACACCTACTCATCTTACATGTAAATCATGTGAGGAATATATACACATGTATTTCTATGAGTACATCCTTTTGTAATAATATCACATAGCATGTCCATGTATAACTACTGAAGGGACATATTTAAAGATTATCATTGATCATGTCATGAGATTGATTTTCTCGCTTGAGCCAATAGGGCAAAAGTTAGAAAAGCAATCGATTTGAGATGACCAAAGTCTTACTTAATCTTTTTTACGCTATTTTACCTATGACGATGTTGTTAATTTCCTAAACAAAGGGCTGGTGCTCCCTTAGTTTCTTGCTATGATTTTTCAAATCACTATTTACTGTGCTTAGAAAGGAAATAATCAGTCAGTTAGATCAAAGGAAAATTTCTATAAGTGATTATATAAAATGTGGTATGATTGCCAATGAGACAACTCTGCACAAGAGACCAAATGACACAGAAAATAAAAATCATAGGTCACTGTACAGTCTTCAACAATGAGCAAATAACATACCACTTAGTATGCAAGGCTATACAATGCCCTGAAATGACAAATTTAAAACTCATTCAAACATGTGTACTAGGATGGGGAGAGGTCCTTATGTGCAAAAAATGAGACATCAATTCTTCACACAATATAAGATGTGGTATTAGTGCCAATGAGACAACTATCCACAAAAGACCAAAAATGACACAAACATTAACAACTATAGGTAACCGTACGATAAGACAATGTAAAACAATTCAAAGGAGAAAACTAACGGCCTTATTTATTTTAAAAAAATGAACGAAAAACAAATATGTAACACATAGACAAACGACAACCACTGAATTACAGGCTCCTGAATGTTTATTGTTTAAAACTAGTATTAAAACAATACAGTAACTGTAAGTTCTGAAAATTCAAATGGTTTGGGTTTTTTTACCTTTAGGTTTCGCGAAATAAAAATTCACATTTCAAATTTTAATAACTTTTTGTATGCATCATTTTCTGAAATTGAAGTAATTTTTTTCGCATTTGTGCCCAAAGTTCAACATTGCAATAATAAATGCATTCAAACGTTTATGTATTTACAGTACTATATAACTTTCTGAAAACTTCTATAATTTACCCTATTCCATTACAATGCCTGTTTAATCTTCGAAAATGACTGCTTTGACATTTGCCTGTGCTAGACTTTCCTATAGTGAATCAGAAATGGATACTCAGCACAATCTATAGGATAATATTTTATACATGTTGACTTAACTTCCTGAAGTGTCACGAAAATTTAGATGCAACATGAAAAAACAAATGAAATAAGAAAACTCAATGAAGATAATTAATATTTCTTACTAAAAGTCAATTTTCACTTTCAGACCATAGTAAATCTTTGCACTTCCAAGTTAATTTGTATCTAGATCAATAGCAAGAAACATTTTGTGTCAACTGTAGTCAAATTTAGATGTCGGTCTTCCCAGTTATAGCTCATTACCAACAGACAGTTCCAACATTATTTACATCTTAAGCAATTTAAGTTCATGGTGAGCCAAAAGCTTCCTCAATTCTGTATTTTCCAGAGTTTTATGTCTTTTTCTCCTTTTCCTTTGAAACAAGATGGCAACAAATTGTAACTAAAGACCCAACTACTAGGGGTTGTTTAATGATCAAGACTTCACGTGAGGGTCTAACATGTGCATTTTCAACAATGACCACGCTCTCAGACAAGTTAGTTGATATTGTGTAGCTGATTATTCAAAACATTTTCAGTTTCTCCCAATCTTCTAAATAGATCTGCCCACAAAAGCAAAATACAAAAAATAATAAAAATACTCATCCAATAACTTTAATTTGACTTACAATTTTAGCTTTTTGTTGACCTATTTTTATATTAAGTCTGGCTGATCACTTTTACTGTTAACAGTTTCACTTTATATTCACAAAACAGGTTAAACATAAATCATCATTGAAGGGCAATAACTCTTATAAAGAATCAACTGACTTATTCTCTCACTGCTTGTCTTGTTTGTTTTGTTGACAACAAAGACAGAAACAGATGACAAGAGAAGAGATTGGCTTATTAACTTATGGTTTAGGTGAGCTACACCTTTTAATGATTTCAAATTTAATTGCTACTTATGATATAAAGTGTCTCTTTCAAAAAGTTTGAAAACTTGTGTCAATACTTATTTCATATTTACAAATATATGCTGAATTGAAAGGCAAAAAAAAAAAAAACTAATAGTTACGATAATGTGGTAACAAGTATAACATATCAAATGTCAACTGAGAGTTTGAGAAATTATTGTGAGGGAATAAGTTATCTTACTTCCTATCTATTTTGTTGTAATTGTCAAAGATTTTTTTCAAACTTTCCCAACATTCAAGTTATTAGCACTCTGTGTAAACATTGAATGTGACTGTGAACTTAAGTGACCTTCAGCAGTTTTCAAATACTAAACACAATACTTTTTTATCACAATAAAAACGGAATAATTTCTTCAAACTACAATATGCTTTACACTTAGCTGCCTAATGTTGCAGAAAAATAATCTTCAGAAAAGATATTAAATGATTATATTCTTTACATTATATGTTTTCTTATCTGAATAATATCAATGACCAACAAGTCAAAAAGCCTTCAAATCATTAAAAAAATATAATATTGGTACACATGTTAGTGGAAGTACAGGTCCAACAGATTTATGGACTTAAAATTTATGTACGCCTTAAAATATTTAGCATCATTGTAAAAACTTATCATCTATGTGCTATTTAACAAATTCTTTTGTTAAACATGAACGTCCAATTTAATTTTAAATTAGGAAAATTTGTAACATGTTTAATTTTTTATACACCTGAGTGTCACAATCAAAGTTCATAAATTGAACAATTTGACACTGAATGTATTCTATGGTGATAACATGTTAGGTCTCACACATTTCACGGGCTCCATATAAATCACTATACTCACAAATGTAAATTAAGTTAGCTTCAAAATTGATCAAGAAACTGAATTTGACAACGATGTGCTCTAAAATCATCTTTTTTTTTTACATTATTAGAAGCTGCCTGCCATTTTAACATGCAACATGCATGCAACTTATCATGACTAGTAACAGTGAGACTCAGGATCTGCATCAGTGGATTAGTTCACCTGGAAAAACACTCAATTGTAACCATTCCAAATAATCCATTATCTCCTCACCAATATACCTACCAATCAATTGTTTAATTAACCTTGGTTATTATAGATTTATTAATATCCAGTTACTGATATGATCACAGACATAATTTATCTTGCTCCTCTTCCTACAAAACAACACTGCTCTGGTACCATAATGATAATGGAAGATAAGCTACAGCACATGCTCAAATTATTTATCAATTTTCCATTCCTCATAAATGTTATAAACAGGAAATGGAATAATTCTTGAGAAAATTATCTGGTTTATTATATTAAAGATGATTTTGTGTGTATTCCTGCTGTTAACCGATTACTACTAAATTAAATGGTTCAGAGAAGGTTACTTCTTCAATAAAAATTACTCAGTGCAAACACCTTCTGCTGAACCAAAGGACCAATAACCTAGTTCTTGTTCCACCTGCAGAAAAAAAGTTGTGACAATTTCTATTTTGTGTCACCATCCTCAACAATATTTAAAAAAATCATAATGTAATTTTTTACAACTTAAAACACAGCTTTTTAATCAGAAAAGATTTTCGGAATTATTGAAAAGCAGCCTTGTTTATATCAAAAGGGTGAAAATGTCCTTTTTCTACATTTCTATCAATCTCAAGAAAATACTGAACCAGGTGCTATGCAGGGCGCAGCTCAATACAACCGCAGAGGTCGAACCCTGAATAGTTGGGGCAAGTATGGACAAGTTACATTCAAGCTTGATACAGCTCTGAATTTCAATTGTGATCAAATTTTTGACATACTATGGACTTCTGACATAAAGCAAATGTCAATATCTTACAAATCTATTGCACAATACAGTGCAATTAAAGATTTATCCTTCAAACTTTCCAAAATTTGAATTTGAAATTTGGGAAAAAAATGAAAACTACTACCACCCCCTTTTTTTGCAATTAGTCAAAAAACCTGACATTTTTTTTACATACTTTACAAGACGTGTAAGAGACGTGTAAGAGAGGTAAATCTGAACATACCCTACATTGTGTGTTAAATGTTCTTGAATTTCCTCCCTTACACTGCTTTTAAATTATCTAAATGGGTTGTCCATTGACCAGAAAAACCAGATTTTTACCCTTTTTTTCCCCTAATTCCAAAACATTTTGAGTCATAACCCCCCCCAACCCCCCCCCCCCCCCCCAAGTCAATACTTGTTATCCCTTCATTGTTTGGAAATTTGTGGTATCATTTCAGAGAGATTCATACTCTTAAATACAAGCAATTGCTTTAAAACTACAAAAATGCTTATTTTTGGGCTCCTTTTTGGCCCCTAATTCCTTAACTATTGGGACAATAACCCCCAAAATCAATACAAACTGGAAACTTGTGTGATTCATACACTAAAACACAAGTTATTTGTTTGAAAACTACAAAAAATGCTTATTTTGGGCCCCTTTTTGGCCCCTAATTCCAAAACCATTGGGACCATAACCCCCAAAATTAATCCCAACCTTCCTTTAGTTGTATTGAATCTACATCTTCAGGTAAAAATTTATAAAGATCCATTCACTAAAACTAAAATGATGGTCCGGAATCTAAATGTGTCTTCGGACAACGACATGATAGCATATATTTTTTTTACTCTTTATCCTTCAGGGCTTTCTGATATGGATTATGTTATGCATGTAAAGATGATGTATGCATGTGACTTTGACCTTGCAGACCCTTAGTTATTATACATTCACTGATGGGGGACAATCAAGTATCCTTTCTATCACTCTAGGTTATTAAAACACTCTGAACCTGACACAACTGCAATGTGCAATGGTAGTACCAAGTAATTCTCATTAACATTTTTCTATGTATTACCTCATAAACAATCTAAAAAGTTCAAAGGTTGAAATTAATAAACAATGATTATTACTAAAACTGAATGGCAAATGACTATTAATATTTCATATAACACTGAACTTTATTACCATTCATTTGGAAACTGGATCTATCAGTTTTGTCCTTAGTTAACCTTTTAATCTGATCATGGTCCTGAGATGACCACTAGCCAACAGCCAAATGAATGACAGATTTATAAGATTCCATGTCAAATTATTTCTCTCTCTGCAGATTATAATAGTCTCAATTACTAATTAAAATGGGGCTCATGATGGATCAACTATATTGTGTGTAAGAAATAAAATAAGTTTAACATATGAACAGGAATAGTTTTATTGTTATAAAGTTATTTTAGTTTTGTTTTATTGTTGTTGGCATTCTATCTCCCTAACTTTAAAACAAAATCTCCATTCAGTTTACTCATTGAAATACATCACAATCGTTATAACACAATTGTGCTGCAATGTCTGTATCAAAACTATCAGCTTTCATAAAAGCTTTCATTAATACTTTTCCTGAGGGTCACAAAAAAAAGTAAAAAAGTTATTGGAATATTATATTTAAATATAGATTAAAGAAAAATGTGTCTGAGTATATGAATTCCCCATGCTGCAGAACTGTAGCTCTACGGTTCCACAACTAGAATGCATGCAATTTTCAAAGATTAAAAGGGGAATAACTCCAGAACAGTAAATGACTTACCGCCTTAATTTGAACTCTTATCTGCATGTTGTTGTGGTAAAAGCAATGTATAAAATAAAAAAAAAATCAAGAATGGAAAGTGACTTTCAGTCCAAATTCAAACTGCAAGTTTTGGTTTATAGCATTGTGTATGAGTTTCAATTAATTATGGTTGGGAAAAACTTTTTGTCAGAGTGCCAAAATAACAAGAGGCTCTCAAGAGCCTGAATCGCTCACCTTAATTCTTTTGGTTAAATCTCTAATCAATGATTATTTTGGCTTTTCAATTTATTTAAATGTTCTTTGGATCGTCCTATTTTCTTCAAAAGCAAAAAAAAATCATTTTCTCCTATGTTCTATTTTAGCAATAGGAGCTATGTTTCTTTACATACAAGGAAATAAAATTTATACTAGATACTCTGAAACTCATTTAGCCTAAGTTTAGCTGAAATTGATACAGCAGTTTCAAAGGAGAAGATTTTTTAAAGTAAGTCAACATGATGAACAAATTGTGAAAAAAGTCTTTAAAGGGCAATAACTCCTTAAAGGGTCAATTGACAATTTTTTACCTTCCAATGGAATGTTATGAGGAATTCACAGCTGTCTTGGTATAATCAAGTCGTTATGAAGTCAAAAAGGGCATTGACAAAAACAAGGTGTTAAAATAAGGGTGGGTTATGGTAACTCATAAAAGCATATCATTCAAAATTTTTAGAACATATGTATTAAAAGTGCATTTACTCTATCTTTGAGATAAATGTTCAAAAAGTAACAAAAAAGTTTGGTTTTAATGGAGACTCAGTGAGAATCAAGAATAATCCTCTTGTTGCTTATCTTTTTTTCATTTTGATCAATGACTCTTTTCACAAAAATCTTACAAGTGAAACAACGTAAGCCATGAGCCTTGCAGTATGACTTCAAATCAAATTTTATCACATTTTATGAGGCAGATCGAGGCATACTAATAATTCCTATTGCTTTCTATGCTAAATTCATCAATTTCAATCATTCACAGCTCTTTTGTCTCAAGTTTAAATAAATTTACCCTCACTGATGTCAATTCAAAACCTTAGCATGTATTATGCACACAAAAAAACAACATACCTTTAATTGCATATAAAAAGTACTGGTTTCTGGTGGATGGGATGGTGCTTTAAAATACAGAAAATCAAGTAGAAGGAAAATTCTGGGGTACATTAATACCTTAATTCTGTTTTGGGACCAAAAGGAGGAAAGAAAAAAACAATCGATTGTGTGTCTACTGTCTTAAGTGCAAATGTATGAGTTTCCATTTATATCTACAAACTATAATATAATACTTGAGATATACACTTTAAACCTCAAATTCAAATTAACTCAAGTGTCATGTTGACCTATTTGTAACATTGGACACAAGTCCCACAACTTTATAACCAGACAAGCAACGCATGCAGAATCAAATGATCCACTGTTTTCTAAGTTTCTAAGATACAGTGCATTTCTAACTGATTTCAAGGGATCATGTTAAGTAAGAGAGAATTGCCAACTAAATGATTTTCTACTCTCAAAATGCCAAAGTAAGTTTAGATTATTCTAGATGTTTTAAAACCTAAAAAATCTAACTGTAATCTTGAAAGCAAATTCATTCTCAAACTTAAAATCTCTAAGATAAAAATTTCAAAACTCAACATGAAAGTAACTCAAGTGTTTTTTTTATCCAGCGATCGACTATTCTACTATACAAATACAGGTGTACAAAAAGTGATTTACATATAACACATAAATATAGTCTCCTGAAATCCTACTTTTGTTCTTGACTTGTTAATTTGAAATTATCATTTTACTTCTCAGTAAAATTTGGTGTCATCTTCCCAGTCAGTGTATTTAAAGAAAGTCTGCAAATTTAAAAAATTCAACATTTAAGCAGCATTATTATATTGCAGGATTAAAAACAATATACATATAAACACATGTAAGAAATGTCAGATTTGAATTAGGGGAGGGGCAGGGGTCCCCACCCTTTATAGATATAGGAAGCTGTGTTCGTTTCTTATATGATCAATGCATGAACCTTTAAAAAAATGTCATTCCTAACGATGACTTGAAAGAGGCCCCTTTTAAAATCCCTGATTTGCACCTGAACACTATGAAACAGGACAAACACTGGATGAGCCTCACTCTTACTTTCAAATGAGGTCAAGGTCATGTCTTTCCATTATGTCTCTTTTTCCTTGCACCCTTTTATTCATTGTTAAAAGTTCAGACCAGCAATCACTCTTAGTGAAGCTTTCATTGTCGGAGAAACTTCAAGTCTCAACCATTTGCAATATTCGAGAAACTGACTATGAAAACTTGATACAATTCAAATATTTAAAATCACAATACTCTGTGAATAAAGCATAGCAAAGAGATTAAGTGTAGTGTACAAGTCCTTATCTTCACTCAAAAAATATTTAAGTTTACAATCAATTACAGCATAATTTTGTTTCAATTGTGCTGAAATATTTCATTATAACCCTCAGATAATCAGTAGATAAGTTTATAAATACATTTCCCATGACAAAAATATCTGTTTAGATCATCTTCCATTCATAAATCTGACAGCTGCTGCTTCTGTGCTGATATATTTTATCAATGTTCATTTACCCTCAGTAGTACACCTATATCATTCCATCAAAGAATAACAGAACCTGTAGATATTATAGTAACAGATCTTTTGATTATTTTGATTGCATATTCTCATATCTAATTTATATACAACTGCAATAAATAGGAGGTATCATTGTAGTCTTTGTGAGTTTTTGCTGTTTGCCTGCTGACAAAGTTTCTTCAGTTGACAATTAATGTTCCGTGCCACAAAACAAAGGCTAGCATTGATATAGCAGTTTGGCATCTAACAAATCACTCAGATAAAAGCTGAGAATATATCAAAATCATGTTTGAACATTTTAACAATATTGTTGTTTATTGTTTAGTACTATATTATATAATGCAATTTATTTTGTCCATCACAATAGTAAGCATTTAGTTTAAAGACCAATATTGTGCCAACACATGCTTTAAACTACATCATTTATTTACTTGTCATCATGCTGTGGTCATACATTGTATAATGCTTTACTATCTATAGTCCAATTTAATGGGAACTCCTTTTTAATTAAGTATGCAACTTTAGCATAATTACATAATTACATCAATGCTATATTTCAACAGTCATCAAAGCATGAACTCGATCAGCTCTATATTTACACCAAGACCTTGATAATAAATTAGGAGTATTAGGAAGTCATTGACAGGTATCTTTAGCAATACAGTCATCAGACAAAAAACAACAGTTTAAGCAAGTTTTAGTAATTAAACCCTTTTCACATTTACAAAACAAGTTAATTATCTATAGCCTATTTACTACACAGATAGGGACAGTGATATAAGTAGGCCTTGTTACAATTTGTTTAAAACAGGTTAATTAAAGATCAACTCCCTAAGGTACCTACTGATCCGTAATGTATACAATTTCAAGCTTTATAAAGACAGAAATATTATCTTTGATCTTAAATTACATTTCAATTCTATTTCTTTAATGAAATAATTTATGCCAAGTCAGAGACAGAAACTACACTTAAACTATCCTGGCTAGTCTTCCTTGTAGTAGTACAGAAAGGCCTTTCTTTTGGGTGCATGTTCAGGTGGCTTTTTGACTGATTTATGTAATTTTGAACCCATCATAGATACCAGGACTAAATTTTGTATATACGCCAGACTCGTGTTTCGTCTACAAAAGACTCATCAGTGACACTCGAATCCCAAAAAGTTAAAAAGGCCAAATAAAGTACGAAGTTGAAGACTGTGATTTTTAAAATTTCGACATCCTAGACTAAAATAAAATTCAATAAATATTTTTTAAAACCACATACCCACATGATGATTGTGGTCTAGTTTGCTAAAATATGACTCCTTAGGTTCAAAGGAGACTATGTTTGTGTCAGGTGAGCTAACAAGACAATGTTTGTGTCAGGTGAGCTAAAAAGACAATGTTTGTGTCAGGTGAGCTAAAAAGACAATGTTTGTGTCAGGTGAGCTAAAAAGACTTGACTCCTTAGGTTCAAAGGAGACAATGCTTGTGTCAGGTGAGCTAAAAAGACTTGATAAAACAGCCTTGCATATGGTTAATAGCAAGGAATTGTAAGTACAATTCCTTGTTAATTCCTTGTTAATAGTTATACGATACAAATTTCATTATTATAGTCTAGAACAGTGCCACTATTACCTATAAATCTGTGATACAACTTTTCACTCAGTTTGCGTTAGGAAATACAGCTGTAATTCATTAGAGGTACCTCACCAGTATATGACAATTATACATAAGCAAAGCCTTTTACATTCAATCAAGTGGTGAAAAAAAGTGAATAAAACCATTATGTAATACGTTATCAAGTACACTAACAATTCCTCATGCTTTGTGGTCTTTCATATTTGTAAGTAGTTGTAAGACCATTCTTGTTAAATATGTTTAAGAAGGTGTTCAAAACCCTTACTAGGCAATTATCAAAGTATCTGTACCAGGCTACTTAATTTGATGTGAGATATTTGTGGAAACCCCGTCACGTTCTATGATTTCCTCTCCCAATAAAACTCACTGCCATGAAATTGTTCAATTGCAAAGAAAGTGGCTTTGAACTCCATTAAATAGACATTAGCTTTCATTACTTTCATTACCCATAAAGGGTTTTGATCCAAAATGTTTCATATTTTAAAGATTCAAATTTTCAGCATTTTCTATAAACAAATACATGTACTGTTGGTATGATATGTTCTTTCACTAACAAATAGTTGTTATCTCTTACAGTGGACCTGGACCCTTTAGTGGTATCAGCATAACAATGTTTTGGGGTTAGAACATTGGTATTTTATGGTATTAAACTACCACAGGGTTGTTATTCCTTCCAGTGGAACTGGGCACACAGCGTTACCAGCATAACAATGTTGTGAGGTTAGAAATTGTTATAGCATGGTATGTAACTACTACAGCATTGGTGCTGGTGGACATTGGCACTCAGTAGAGCAGCATTAAAATGTTGTGGGGTTAGAAATTGTTATAGCATGGTATGTAACTACCACAGCATTGGTGCTGGCGGACATTGGCACTCAGCAGAGCAGCATAACAATGTTGTGGGGTTAAAAATTGTTATAGCATGAATGTAACTACCATATCATTGGTGCTGGTGGACATTGGCACTCAGCAGAGCAGCATTAAAATGTTGTGGGGTTAGAAATTGTTATAGCATGGTATGTAACTACCACAGCATTGGTGCTGGTGGACATTGGCACTCAGCAGAGCAATATAACAATGTTGTGGGGTTAGAAATTGTTATAGCATGAATGTAACTATCATATCATTGGTGCTGGTGGACATTGGCACTCAGTAGAGCAGCATTAAATTGTTGTGGGGTTAGAAATTGTTATAGCATGGTATGTAACTACCACAGCATTTGTGCTGGTGGACATTGGCACTCAGCAGAGCAACATTAAAATGTTGTGGGTTAGAAATTGTTATAGCATGTATGTAACTACCACAGCATTGGTGCTGGTGGACATTGGCACTCAGCAGAGCAGCATTAAAATGTTGTGGGGTTAGAAATTGTTATAGCATGGTATGTAACTACCACAGCATTGGTGCTGGCGGACATTGGCACTCAGCAGAGCAGCATAACAATGTTGTGGGTTAGAAATTGTTATAGCATGTATGTAACTACCACAGCATTGGTGCTGATGGACATTGGCACTCAGCAGAGCAGCATTAAAATGTTGTGGGTTAGAAATTGTTATAGCATGTATGTAACTACCACAGCATTGGTGCTGGTGGACATTGGCACTCAGCAGAGCAGCATTAAAATGTTGTGGGTTAGAAATTGTTATAGCATGGTATGTAACTACCACAGCATTGGTGCTGGCGGACATTGGCACTCAGCAGAGCAGCATAACAATGTTGTGGGGTTAAAAATTGTTATAGCATGAATGTAACTACCATATCATTGGTGCTGGTGGACATTGGCACTCAGCAGAGCAGCATTAAAATGTTGTGGGGTTAGAAATTGTTATAGCATGGTATGTAACTACCACAGCATTGGTGCTGGTGGACATTGGCACTCAGCAGAGCAATATAACAATGTTGTGGGGTTAGAAATTGTTATAGCATGAATGTAACTATCATATCATTGGTGCTGGTGGACATTGGCACTCAGTAGAGCAGCATTAAATTGTTGTGGGGTTAGAAATTGTTATAGCATGGTATGTAACTACCACAGCATTTGTGCTGGTGGACATTGGCACTCAGCAGAGCAACATTAAAATGTTGTGGGTTAGAAATTGTTATAGCATGTATGTAACTACCACAGCATTGGTGCTGGTGGACATTGGCACTCAGCAGAGCAGCATTAAAATGTTGTGGGGTTAGAAATTGTTATAGCATGGTATGTAACTACCACAGCATTGGTGCTGGCGGACATTGGCACTCAGCAGAGCAGCATAACAATGTTGTGGGTTAGAAATTGTTATAGCATGTATGTAACTACCACAGCATTGGTGCTGATGGACATTGGCACTCAGCAGAGCAGCATTAAAATGTTGTGGGTTAGAAATTGTTATAGCATGTATGTAACTACCACAGCATTGGTGCTGGTGGACATTGGCACTCAGCAGAGCAGCATTAAAATGTTGTGGGTTAGAAATTGTTATAGCATGGTATGTAACTACCACAGCATTGGTGCTGGTGGACATTGGCACTCAGCAGAGCAGCATAACAATGTTGTGGGGTTAGAGATTGGTATCTTATGGTGCTTAACTACCACAGGGTTGATGTCCCTGACAGTGGCTGGTGGCACTCAGCAGAGCAGCATAACAATGTTGTGGGGTTAGAAATTGGTATTTTATGGTGCTTAACTACCACAGGGTTGATGTCTCTGACAGTGGCTGGTGGCACTCAGCAGAGCAGCATAACAATGTTGTGGGGTTAGAAATTGGTATTTTATGGTGCTTAACTACCACAGGGTTGATGTCTCTGACAATGGCTGGTGACACTCAGTGGAGCAACATAGCAATGTTGTCAGGTTAGAAATTGGTATCTTTTGGTATTTTACTACCACAGGATTGATGTCCCTGTCAGTGGCTGGTGGCACACAGAAGAGCAGCATAACAATGGTGTAGAGTTAGAAATTGGTATCTTTTAACTACCACATGGTTGGTGTCCCTGACAGTGGCTGGTGGCACTCACAGAGCAGTATAACAATGTTGTAGGATAAGAAATTGGTATCTTATGATATTTAACTACCACAGGGTTGGTGTCCCTGTCAGTGGCCCTTGGCACTCAGCAAAACAACATATGCAAATCAAATAGTACTTTAATAAAAAAATTTACAATATATACCATTCAAAAATGATACTGATAAAATTTAGAATGGAAATGGGGAATGTATCAAAGACACAACCAAAGAGATGTTGTCTACTTAAAGTAGTAATCAGAAGAATGTAGGTATCCAAAAGATTCATAGAAGTTTTTATTCCAATGTCAATTTCCAAATATGATTTAATATCTATTCCTAAATGATTTTTCACCTGTGGTGGTAAGTCATTTGTTTTTATCTGCATTTTATTTTAATGTTAAAAAAAATCCACTCAATAAACTATTTCATAGGTAATATGGGAAGACATGCATCAATAAATCTAGGTACAATACCTGTCATAATTAAAATTCTATAAATGAAAATAAGATCTATTGTGTTTTTCTTTTTAATGGTAGCATTTCATTTGACACGGAGATTTAATTACTGAATCCAAACTTGGATACTTGAATCCTGATGACACGATGTAAATATCTGGGGGTATACATACACATACAATAATTAAACTCAATTCATACTCCATTTAAGCCATAAAATACCCAATTCTAACAATAACAATCTCAATGAACTTACCTGAGCTGTCAAAGGTGTGGTTATGGTCTTTTGTGCAAGGTACCTATTATTATTCGAAGCAAGTAGAATTTGGGGTAAAGATGAAACAGCTGTCGACATTTTTTAAAATAATTTTAACAAATAAAAAGTTTACATATCCCCAGTATTTATCAAAATGTAAATTCCAACAGGTATATCTTTATGTGAGAGATAGGGGTGTCCTGATAAAACAATATCGATTCTACATAGGTCGACAGACAGAGATGACTTACTTAGATAAAAAAATGTTTTAATAAAAACTAAATGATTTCCGGTCATTAAAGCAGTAAGTTCATAAGCTAATTATGTCTTCCTTACTGGTGCACACAAGAAGCTACTTTGATGAGGTGCAGGTTGTGCATTTATTGTGCAGGCTGATCATTTATCAGTTGTAACTTTAATGTTGTGTTAGGTTGGGACATCCTGACATGTGTGTTTAATTGGATTTTTGCTTGTGCATGCTCATAAAAAGAAACACAGAAGAAACTAATACAGAGTTACTGTAATAACTTCAAAATTCCACATAATCCAATCACAGATTACATGACTGTGCACTGTATCATAAGATTGTTTAAGCTAACTAGGCTTAGCACTTTCAAACATTTAAAATTTAATGTGTTTTAAAACCTTCGGTCTTAAAATGGCATTCAAAGTTAATTTTGAACATTCACACAACCAATTGAAAAATCTTAGATGATAGTCTTAATGAAGTATTTGCAAAGTTCAAATGAATTGAATGTAAGCAATCAAAGGCAACCCTACGGCAGGTCTACAAAACAAAACAGAGAAAACAAGAATGAGCAACAGGAACCTTATCAAAAACCAGGTTCTCTGGAAAGGTTAGCAGATCTTGCTCCACATGTGGCACCAGTCATGTTGCTCATATAAGTAAAAATTTATTTTTTTAACCTTTGTTGACATATATAGCAAACACTGAAACAGCACATCTGTCTTGCGCCCTTAATTTTGCTCAAGACAAGACAATTACATTAGATGATTCTGCCAATCTGATTGGTTAACAGTTTTTATGAATTGAATTTTATAATCCAATATTGGACACATTAATATTTACCAATAATACTTTGGTAACTTCTATGTAATGTATACATAAAACATGCTTAATAGTGACAATGTTTTTTTCTCTGCACAATTTTCAGTTTGTGTAGAGGCACTTCATACAAACAAATGTGTAAAGTTTTTTAAAACACTTTACTATGTAAAATACTGTTGACAGAGAGTAATATCTTGTCCGAGTGTAATTTTAATAGAATTTAACAGAGGCTGATGTTCAAATGGCAACTCTATTCCTCACCATTTCAGATATATTGTCAAAAATTCTTTTAAATAAAAATACTGGGGTAATTAAAAACTTTTTAAGGTGTAAACTATGTAACAGTTTCACATTCAATGGATCATGACTGATTGGGAGGTTCATAATAATCTCAATGGAGAAGACATAATAAAATGCTAATATATAAGCATACTAAATATCATTGACACCCATCCTTATCTCACTGGTACTCTCAAAGTCCTGTATATATCAAATATGGATAGGGTAACAACGAGAAAGAAAGAAAGAAAAGGACTGTGTACTTTGTCAAATTGTGGAACAAAAGGACTAAACCAAGACCCAGCACTGAGTCAAGATATCAAGTTCTGTATATTGAATGAGGTGTCTGAACACCATTATTCTCTGAAGCCATTAAATATTTTTTTTTATCTCTCAATATGGATATCTGTTCCTATGGGCAATTAATTTTTTTTTCCAAAATTGTATGTCCATATTCATATTCATGAGCTACAATAATGATTCTTTAAATGATAGTCTCAAATATCCCAATTTTATAGGTAATAAAACAGAAAAAAATCTGTTATAATAATTATTTTGTTTACCACAAAACTGTCATGATCCTTATTGTGATATTTTATGAATAAGAGGAAACTGAAAATGCAATAATTAAACTCCTCCTGTTAAACCAAATGTCAGCTGCATGTGCATTTTTAAATGGCCTTCATTAGACATTGGATTAGGAATAGATTAATCCTTTCATGTACTTTTTGTTAATCAACTGATTGACATCAAAAGGGAGTACATTTGTAGTAATAAAACTAGATTAACCTTTTGAAAGTTCATATGCCTTTCACAAATTAGAAATCTTTCTGTTTTATCACAATTGTTTTTTTCTTTGGGTAATACATGTGGATCTTTGAAAGTCTCTGATAAGTTTAAATAACTTTTCTACACATTGAGTACCAGTTTGTTAAAGCTTGAGATATTGTTGAGACTCTTGTCTACTGTTGAAGATGTATGTTGACTAATAGATGCTTCTGGTAGTTTGTAGTGGTGTTAAGTTGATGTTACACTGGCATGTGTAGATACTCTCTACATTTCTTTTTTTTTAATCTCTAAAGTAATACCAGTTCATTTAATCTACTTGTAAAACTGAACATGCAAAATGCAACTCTATTTTCAAATGGTGCTAGTTAAATGAAACTACTTGATTTTCAAAAGTTTTTGGATGAACGATAATCTCAGTAACTTAATCAAGAAATGATTATCAGACTAGAAGAAGAAATCGTTCAAGTATTTTCCTTTCACTGACCTATAAATATTCAAATTTCAAATTCAAAAAAACACAGACATTAAGTCTATATATCAAATTCAGTGATATTGAATTTCTACCCATAAATTTTATGTTTCTAAATTTGAATGCATTAAGTTTAAAATCCAAGCAGCCATGTTTATAATATACATAAAATAAATTATAAGTAAATGGTGAAGAAATCTATTTTTTCATAATTACTGATGACAGGGAAAAAATGAATTACTTAGAACACCCACGGGATCATATTTCAGATATTTTTCACTCCTGTTTTTATAATATGAAAACAACAGGGATTCAATACTGGGATTTATGTTACACAAATAACTTAAAGTTTCAATGGCTTGATGGATCCAAACCAGTTTTCACCTGTGGTTTTCTAAATAACTTTCGATATCACCTGAACGCCATAAAATATAGAACTTAATTTTCTGGCTCATAAAACATTTGTAAATGGAAAGAAGCATCTACATAAATATATATACACCTAAACTAGATAAAAGAGATAGCTATTCATTACCTTTAACAGCCATTTACATTTTTATGACACTTTTATCAAATTTTTTTAAATGCCAATAACCTTGCAACAGAAAATGATTAAACATTATGTGATGTTTCAAAAGGAATGAATAACAACACACAAATGAAGTCTTTGAATAGGAACTCAATCAAATAAATTTACTCTATCTTATACTTTTTTCAAACTGTCCATAAGTACCCCAACTTGCATATAATGTTATTAAGGGACATAACTCAAGAACGGTAAAAGTGACACTACCCAAATTTGTACTTGGTCTGAGTTTAGTGTTAATAAGCATTGGTATAAAGTTTCAGTAACAGATCCAGGGAGAGGGTTGGACAAACAATGCATTTGAATGAGGACATACAATTGAGACCTGCCACCCTCCCCCTTTTTTTTTAAATGGTTGGATCGATGGCCCCTGAAATTGTACTTACTAACGAAGTAATTTTTAATAAGTTTAATATTTCCAAGGGGCATAACTCTTTAAAAAAAATTCAATGGTACACCTTATTAAAAACTGTCCAAGATATAGCTGACATTAACCTATTGCACAAGTTTTATAAAAATCTGGCAATAATCGTACCTATGAGAGTGCTAACAAGACGGACAGAGAGACTGACAGATGGAGATACAGACACACAGTATTTCCATGTTCCCAACAAGGCGTTATGCACTGGACAAAAATTCGGCATTTTGACATTTGTAAAGGGCATAACTATAGCACAGAAAAAGTGAGGCCACCAAAATTCAAACTTGGTCTGTGTTTTGTGGTAATAAGCATTGCATATAACCTTGATAAGGCCGTAGTTTTTTTATTTCTAGTTTTACGAACCCTCCTACCCTAATTTTTGCCTAATAGGAAAAAAAATAAAATTAAAAATGTTGATTTTTAATTTTTTTTCTCCTACGACCCAGTGTTTTTCATGCAAAAAAAAATTTAGTTCATAACTGCATGAAAGAATCTAAATTTATGCTCTTGGTGATTTAGTAAGTTGTTGCACATTGATTTTCAATTCAAACCTTGTCAAGAACAAAAAAATAGTTGTTACACTAGTAGAAAATCTCCTGGTGAAATAAAAAAAAATAATTGATATTGACGGTTGGTATTAAAAAAAAATCAGCAGCAGCAGTTTTTTTTTTGTTTTTTTTTTTTCATCCTCCTACCCATTGGTTTTGTCAAAAAATTTCGTAAAACTAAAAATATAATAACTATGGCCTAACATTTGTTTGAGGATAAAAAAATTAGCATTTTTCCATTAGTAAAGGGGCACAACTCACTCTAGAACAGTAAAAAGTGACGCCACCAAAATTATTGGAAGCAAAAAAAGACTGAAAAAACTTAAAAGTAGGCACGCATAACTTAGTGAGGAGCACTAACTGGAGATCTAAAGATTTAGATAGGCGTCTTTTATCTAGATTTATATTTGCAAGTTCAACTATATAATTCATGGCTTTAATCTTCTTATTTTTGCTCATCAATTTTTGTTTGTTTGTATTTATGTGACTTGAGTGTTTTGCTGGGTAATTATCATTGGCAAACCAAGTCTTCCTAAATGTCCATTTTTATAGATTTCTGACAAAACAGTGACCTAGATTTACAGACCAGATTTCTTTTGGTCATAATAAGTATTCCTCCCTGTGTTCCTGAACCACATATGTATGTTATTATGATAATACATGTAGTTAATACATACAGCTCATACCAGTAGGGGCCAAAAAAAGTCCCCCCCCCCCCACCTGAGTTTGGTTGCTTTTCACATTTTTGATTTTGAACTCTAACTCTAAAACGGCCATTAAAGTTATTAAAGTTGCAATATTTGCATAAACACACATCTGAGTTTATGGACCATATCAAATTGTATGATTGAAGTCTTTGCTGTCTAAAAAGTTCAGCTGAGGCAGTTCTGAACCAGATGCTCCGCAGGGCGTAGCTTTATATGACCGCAGAGGTTGAACCCTGAACGGTTGGGGCAAGTATGGACACAACATTCAAGCTGGATTCAGCTCTAAATTTGGATTGTGATTTAATAGTTGACACAGCATAGGTTTCTGACACAGAATGAATGTGTTCTAATGAACTTAAATTTTTTGTTTTCTCTTAGAGCAATTCACTATGCTGTTGAATATTAATCCTCTCAAAAAAATGTTTGAAGAAATTTTATTTTTATTTCAGTCCAACATCCATGCACAAGAAAGTGAAAATTTCATATCTTCTCTCAATTATAAAATGGTTAAGTAGGACTATAAATCTGTCATTTCATTCTGATAAGGCGACTGATATTATTACAACAAACAGATGTTTAAAACACAAATTTGTTAAACTTTAAAAGCTTTAGGAAAATGCACAGGCCCATGTGGGGTTGACCCTCCCCCTTTTTTCTTAATTTTTGGTGTTTAATTAATTTTTTTTGGAAATATTCTTGATGTTGTTAATCCTGACATTTTAGATTAATTTGAAAACCCAATTATTTTTAAATATGTTTTTTTTTAATAATTTAATCTTGCAATTTATTGGAAAAAAAAAATTTGTAAAAAAATCTAAATCACATATACAAGGAAAAAAAACCTACCGATTTCTTGATTGGTATTTTGTATTTATTTTAATCTCTTCTTGCAATTGTCACCTATATATTGAGAAAGAAGCCATGTGGCATCTGTTAACTAACATAATATAATTGATGTGACAGTTTAATTTGAAAATATTGTGTGCAGGAGATAAGTTCACTTTTTATTCAACATCATTTTGATGCAAATTCTTGGGCTTATATTGAAGACTGTATTTATGAAATTTCAAATGAGAAAAATTGAACCCAATTTTTTAATCACATCCCCCTTTCCCTTATTCCAAAACTAATCTCAATTAAAATATTCTAATGGAGTTTGCAACAATAACTACTCATTTAAATACATCATCAAATATTAAGATGTAAAAAAACTGCTTGTTATCACTGAATGGTAAAGATTATTTAAATTTATCAGTTGGTAGTAAAAAGTGAATATACATTGTATATTGTATATAACAAAGATTTAAGTTGATTCTGGACAAAGAAAGATAACTCCAATTAAAAAAAAATCTTGCAATAAGATATTTCTTGCTTACTATTCTGGACAAAGAAAGATAACTCTAATTAAAAAAAAAATTGCTATTTCACAATATTATGAAATTATATATTTCTTGCCATTGCACAATACTGTGCAATTGAAAAGACTTGCTATTGCACAATACTTAATATAATAATTTTAGATCCTGATTTGGACCAACTTGAAAACTGGGCCCATAATCAAAAATCTAAGTACATGGTTAGATTCAGCATATCAAAGAGGCCCAAGAATTTAATTTTTGTTAAAATCAAACTTAGTTTTATTTTGGACCCTTTGGACCTTAATGTAGGCCAATTTGAAAACGGGACCAAAAATGAAGAATCTACATACACAGTTAGATTTGGCATATCAAAGAACCCCATTTATTCAATTTTTGATGAAATCAAATAAAGTTTAATTTTGGACTCAGATTTGGACCAACTTGAAAACTGGGCCAATAATCAAGAATCTAAGTACATTTTTAGATTCAACGTATCAAAGAACCCAACCGATTCATTTTTTGTCAAAATCAAACTAAGTTTAATTTTGGACCCTTTGGACCTTAATGTAGACCAATTTGAAAACGGGACCAAAAGTTAAAAATCTACATACACAGTTAGATTCCGCATATCAAAGAACCCCAATTATTCAATTTTGATGAAATCAAACAAAGTTTAATTTTTGACCCTTTGGGCCCCTAATTCCTAAACTGTTGGGACCTAAACTCCCAAAATCAATACCAACCTTCCTTTTGTGGTCATAAACATTGTGTTTAAATTTCATTATTTTCTATTTACTTAAACTAAAGTTATTGTGCGAAAACCAAGAATAATGCTTATTTGGGCCCTTTTTTGGCCCCTAATTCCTACACTATTGAAACCAAAACTACCAAAATCAATCCCAACCTTTCTTTTGTGGTCATAAACCTTGTGTCAAAATTTCATAGATTTCCATTAACTTAAACTAAAGTTATAGTGCGAAAACCAAGAAAATGCTTATTTGGGCCCTTTTTGGCCCCTAATTCCTAAAATGTTGGGAGCAAAACTCCCAAAATCAATACCAACCTTCCTTTTATGGTCATAAACCTTGTGTTAAAATTTCATAGATTTCTATTCACTTTTACTCAAGTTAGAGTGCGAAAACTAAAAGTATTCGGACGACGACGACGACGACGCCAACGTGATAGCAATATACTACGCCAACGTGATAGCAATATCCGACGAAATTTTTTTCAAAATTTGCGGTCGTATAAAAAGTTTGAAGGGTCATCCAGGCCATCAAAGAATGGTGGACGCCATCACAACTGCAGGCAGACAAAGGGGTTAAAAATGGAGAATGCTCTATATGGGACATTTAAATATTTGAAAACTGACCAAGTTCCAATCAGAAATAAATACTCAAACAATGCCATTATAGCAGGTGAACAACTTTAATATATGTAGAATTTTCCTGTGAAGTTTGTGGGATCTGGGTCGAGTTGACTTCACAAAACTTTCAGAAATTGTTGAAAAATTACCAAGTTCCTAAGATGAAAAAATCAGAAAAAAATCCTAAAATAATTCCATAAAAACCTGTGCTCAACTTCAACAAATTTGCCAACTTCTTCCCATCTTGCTGCCCAAAGAAACCATCCTTTTAGCCTGTTTTGTACTTTATTCAACCTGACCAACAATGCAAAATCATCAAAAATAAGTAGGGAGTTTCTGCTTACTGACAAATTGGGTTATATGTAAATCTTGTCTTGCTGATCATTTTTGCTTTTCAAATTTTTATCTGTCTATTATAGTTTACACCATAAAACCCCTTTGAATCAGATAAGCTAAAAAGGGAAATTAGTACATCATATCTGTTATTTTTTAATCCAGTCATCAACATTTACCACATACCGTATGACCCTTGTCTGTAAAAAATTTCAAAAAAGAACCTCATAAACCCTAATATATATTTTTTTTTATGCAGACTGTTTTATCACCCTTGTAAAAATTCAAAATCATTTTAAGTAAAGATTGTTAACCTTTTAACAGCTTCTGAAAATGATGGGACCATTATACTAACATATTACATTGCAGTAAACTAGTCCCTGGGAAAAGTGTTTTGGAAGTTTACATATCTGTCAACATTTTAAAATGGCCATGAGGGTTTAATGTGCAAGATGGTTCTCCTAGTACTACAAAACCTTTAAAGTGAACTTCAAATTTATTTTAATGTTGTTAATTTGCTTCTTCATACATTTAACCAGATGCTCCGCAGGGCGTAGCTTTATACGACCGCAGAGGTTGAACCCTGAACGGTTGGGGCAAGTATGGACACAACATTCAAGCTGGATTCAGCTCTAAATTTGATTGTGATTAAATAGTTGACACAGCATAGGTTTCTGACACAGAATGAATGTGTTCTAATGAAATTAAAATTTTTGTTTTCTCTTAGAGCAATTCACTATGCTGTTGAATATTATTCCTCTTAAAAAAAATGTTTGAAGAAATTTTCTTTTTATTTATGAAATTTCAAATGAGAAAATTGAACCCAATTTTTTTAATCACATCCCCCTTTCCCTTATTCCAAAACTAATCTCAATTAAAATTTCTAATGGAGTTTGCAACAATTACTACTCATTTAAATACATCATAAAATATTAAGATGTAAAAAAACTGCTTGTTATCACTGAATGGTAAAGATTATTTTAATTTATCAGTTGGTAGTAAAAAGTGAATATACATTGTATATTGTATATATATAACAAAGATTTAAGTTGATTCTGGACAAAGAAAGATAACTCCAAATAAAAAAAATTCTTACAATTAGATATTTCCTGCTTACTATTCTGGACAAAGAAAGATAACTCTAATTAAAAACAAAATTGCTATTTCACAATATTTTGCAATAAGATATTTCTTGCCATTGCGCAGTACTGTGCAGTTGAAAAGACTTGCTATTGCACAAAACTTAATATAATAATTTTAGATCCTGATTTGGACCAACTTGAAAACTGGGCCCAGAATCAAAAATCTAAGTACATGTTTGGATTCAGCATATCAAAGAACCCTAAGATTTCAATTTTTGTTAAAATCAAACTAAGTTTAATTTTGGACCCTTTGGACTTTAATGTGACCAATTTAAAAACAAGACCAAAAATGAGGAATCTACATACACAGTTAGATTTGGCATATCAAAGAACCCCATTTATTCAATTTTTGATGAAATCAAACAAAGTTTAATTTTGGACCCCGATTCGGACCAACTTGAAAACTGGGCCGATAATCAAGAATCTAAGTACATTTTTAGATTCAGCATATCAAAGAACCCAACCAATTAATTTTTTGTCAAAATCAAACGAAGTTTAATTTTGGACCCTTTGGACCTTAATGTAGACCAATTTGAAAACGGGACCAAAAGTTAAAAATCTACATACACAGTTAGATTCCGCATATCAAAGAACCCCAATTATTCAATTTTGATGGAATCAAACAAAGTTTAATTTTTGACCCTTTGGGCCCCTTATTCCTAAACTGTTGGGACCAAAACTCCCAAAATCATTACCAACCTTCCTTTTATGGTCATAAACCTTGTGTTTAAATTTCATAGATTTCTATTTCCTTATACTAAAGTTATGGTGCGAAAACCAAGAAAAATGCTTATTTGGGTCCCTTATTGGCCCCTAATTCCTAAACTGTTGGGACCTAAACTCCCAAAATCAATACCAACCTTCCTTTTGTGGTCATAAACATTGTGTTTAAATTTCATTATTTTCTATTTACTTAAACTAAAGTTATTGTGCGAAAACCAAGAATAATGCTTATTTGGGCCCTTTTTTGGCCCCTAATTCCTACACTATTGAAACCAAAACTCCCAAAATCAATCCCAACCCTTCTTTTGTGGTCATAAACCTTGTGTCAAAATTTCATAGATTTCTATTAACTTAAGCTAAAGTTATAGTGCGAAAACCAAGAAAATGCTTATTTGGGCCCTTTTTGGACCCTAATTCCTAAAATGTTGGGAGCAAAACTCCCAAAATCAATACCAACCTTCCTTTTGTGGTCATAAACCTTGTGATAAAATTTTATAGATTTATATTCACTTTTACTAAAGTTAGAGTGCGAAAACTAAAAGTATTCGGACGACGACGACGACGACGACGACGACGACGTGATAGCAATATACGACGAAAATTTTTTCAAAATTTGCGGTCGTATAAAAACCTTTTGATTGATGGTTTTGGCTAATATTTTATTGTTTTGTTTTAAACTGTGAACAAAATTGGTCTTTCAAAATTTCCATTTGGGAACTTTCATTGGGGAAATCCCCTGTAAATAGTGACAGTTAGCAGATATGAGTTTCATAAAACTAACTAAGACAAAAAACAACCTGATGCAGTCGTTCAGAACCTCTCTTCGATGAGAAATTTTGTTCTGGAATACAATTCATATTTTTTTATAACATATTCAAGTTAATTTAAATGATATTTATATGATCTGTGCAGAAGACTGTTTTATTGTAAGAAGGGAATTAACTCTAAATCAAAATCAAATACACATCAAAAAGCTAGACATTCATTGATGCTTAAAATAAAACAGAAATCAAATTATTCTCAATATCAAGACTTATATTTTGTTAAAATAAATCATCTACCGTATTCTTCTAAGTGAACATGACAACTACCCAAGTGGACGTTTATTAAAAGTATTGATTTCAATAATTGCAGTTTATATCTAGGATAATTCATTGGGGTTTCAAAATTTGAACCAACTCTTAAACAAGTAAGCCTCATTTTCAGAACAGAAGAAAAATACCTGCTTGGCACTTTCAACTTTTAGAAGCAGTGCACATGTTATCATAATTCACTGACAAATATTAATTTTATTGATGAATCTTATTATGGCATTTAGGGAAGAGTACAAAGACTAGCTCCTTCTACATCTCAACAATGGTAAAATCTAAAGGTTGGGTAGGCAGTGGGACACATATCTGTACAATACTGTTATTCTCCAAATTTAAAATAACCTTTTAGTTTTTATATTATTGGATACTTTTTACACATTTTAAAGTGCAGTTCAAACTCTTTAATTTCATCAATACCTACATGTACTCCAAGTCAAACAGACCATTCACTGACAAACCTTTCAATTTGTGACAAACAAACTTGACAAAAAACCCATAATATAGAGTTTTTAAAAATTATGCATCCATTAAATTGTTTTTCTCAAATATTAGTTTCTCAAATCTGATTTCTTATATTTGTTAATATTTGGTCATTTATTTATTTGCTAATCACAAATATTATCAGTCTTTTTAGTTTTTAAGGAACTTTCAAAAATCAGCCTTGAAAACCAATCAATCAACAGTAGCAAGCAATTTAAAGTATCAAAATAAACTAAACTATAATAACTAGATAGAAAGATCATCTATCATTCAAACTGTAACATTCAATTAACAACTGTAATGACACAATGTGAATTAAAATAATTACTTTCAGTTGTTATCATCAAGGCATGTCATCTCTACAACAATGGCTATCGAATCTCTATTGTAACTAAATCAATATCTTATCAGGGAAACAATTTTAGTCAGCAACCTTTGTATGCCTCTGCAATGGTACCTTTATATTATATTTTTTTTGCACCAAATTATGTTTCAAAATTTTGATAAAATTCTCTCTCTCAATATACAGCTAGAAAATTGCCAGATGAAAACACATATCAGCCCTCATGTGTGTCTTTTATGACTAGCTTTGTTCTGTTCAATTATAAATATTCTAAGATTCTCAATTTTCCAAAGACCTTTCAAAATGAATGTTCTACTACAATCAAACAATTGATCAGTGATGTTTTACAAACTCTTTCAAGACATGGTTGATGTAAACAATTGATATAAAAATGAAAATTATAAAAATACTGGACTACAAGGAAATTTCAAAAATGAAAGTCCCAAATCAAATGGCGGCAAAATCAAAAGTTAAAATGCATCAAACTAATTGACAGCAACTGTCATATTCCTGACTTGCTACAGGCAATTTCATTAAAATTCTGCAAGAAATGAAAGCTCATTGGCAATTTTTATATTAAGAAATTTTACAATACACATTTACATATAATACATATTTGCAAGGGTCATAACTTCTTTAGAAACATCGAAACAGTTATTTGGCACTAAATTTCATATCAATATGGCAGAATTTGTACATGCGAAAGCATTAAAATGTTATTATTGGGTTTAATTTACCCTATGCAGCGCCAGGTAAGCTAAATTTGTGTCAGTAATACCACCGATGGACATCGGCAAAGCTGCAAATAAAATTCAGTTATCTTTAAACGCTTGTAACTGATGTACACAAACAAAAAATATACCTGAACTTGAGCATAGCTGCCATATGCTGCAGGATTTGGCTGTGGAAACCGTAGCCCTCCTTGATAGTAGTTATGTGATGACTGCCATGATCCTTGCTGGGACTGGTTACCTGCTAGATTGGAAGGTGTTGCTGCAGGTGACATAACACTCCTTTTTGGATTGTAATTTGATCTAGACTGAAATAAGATAAATCAGTTAAGAAGAAAAAAATCTGTATTATTCTGCCCAATATGAATCACCAGATGTGAGAACTTAATAGATTATAGACAATAGAATTAAATTACAGAATGTGAAAAGCAGCAGAAAAGGTTCAAAATGATAAAAAAAAGTTTACACCTGTTATATTACCTTTAAAACAATCAGTGCAAATGAAAGAAAAAAATGGTGCAAGTGAAATGTGAAATGCCGTTTAATCACTGTCAAATGAGTGAGGTTCTATAAACTAAAACCTGGTTTAGTATACGACTTTGAAATGTCAGATATGTGGCCATCATTTCTTGTTTGTTACATCTCTTTTGAAAATATGTCAAAAATAAATATAAGAAATGTGGGACAACAGCAATGAGATAACAATCTAGCAAAACAATAGAACACTTTTAAAAATAGATGTGGCATGATCATGACATTTTTAAAAACGTTTACAGTACTATATTTGAATTGAATATGGCACCAGTTATGGTCTATTTCCTGGTGGCCAGTTTCTATTGGCACCAGTTATGGGCTATTTCCTGGTGGCCAGTTTCTATTGGTGAAGGAAGCCTGAGTGCCCAGAGAAAACCAGACTTTTGATAGGAAAACAGACAATATGCAGTGCTAGATTGACAGACAACTAACAATGGGTGATAAGTAAACCTCACTTTGTGGTCTTGTAAAGATAATGTTGTGGTATTGGTTTTGCTCATTGTTGAATGCCATTCCGTGACCTATAGTTGTTAATTTCTATTTCATTACCTCGCTTGTGGAGAGTTGTCTCATTAGCAATTATACCACATCATCTAATTTTCATTAAATGGATGTTAAAATTAGTCCTTAAATATTAACCTTGTGTGGTATATAAGCATGTGTGTATTTGACTATCAACTGAATCTAGAGATGGGTACAATGACAATGCAAAAAAAACTTTATTTCTAATTATTAAAATTGTATTTGTTTTTTCAAATGAAACTTTAAAATATCTATTGTACCTGTATCTGTGTTTTAAATGTATCTTTAATCTAACAATAAAATGTCACCTACCTTTAAGGAGTGAGAAATCACTATCTTTTCATTATACAACTCATCAATGCATTGTAAGGCCAAACCAATATATTATGAGGATCAATAAGTTTAAATGCATATAAATTTTAAAGGACCAGACCACACCTTTCAATTGATATAGATGATCCAAGCAAGGTATGGGTGAAACCGAAATAAAGACTATGAGATATTGCATTTTATCAATATTATTATACACTATCAAAGAAATTTGAAACAATTCTTTCCAAATATCTAAATAGACTTGATGAGGATATAGTTATATCATTGTTTATTAACTGATTTTGAACTATTTACACCACTGGGTCGATGCCACTGCTGGTGGACGTTTCGTCCCAGAGGGTATCACCAGCCCAGTAGTCAACATTTCGGTGTTGACATGAATATCAATAATGTGGTCATTTTTATAAATTTCCTGTTTACAAAACATTGAATTTTGCGAAAAACTAAGGATTTTCTTATCCATAGATTATCTTAGCCGTATTTGGCACAACTTTTGGGAATTTACAATCCTCAATGCTCTTCAACTTTGTACTTGTTTGGCTTTATAAATATTTTGATATGAGCGTCACTGATGAGTCTTATGTAGACAAAACGCTCGTCTGGCGTACTAAATCATAAGCCTGGTACCTTTGATAACTATTTGACAAAATTGAATCACACTGACTGCTTTTTGTGAAATATTATCTGAACATTCCACTTTAAAATATGTGTGAATCAAAAGAGATTTTTTTTGGTTATCTAAATTGTAGCTGCAAAGCCCCCTTAAAGCTTGGCTTATAGTGTAGACATTTGTTGACCTTTTAAAAATTCTCTGATTTTTTTAATTTTGACTGGAATAGTTTATGTCAAATAAACTAAAATGTATATCTGAACTTTTTAGAAAATAGATGTCAAAATATTTTGGGTTAGAAGAATCACTTGTTGCATAGTGGTCTTGAAGAATGTTATACATTATTCAGGCGCGGATCCAGAAGGGGGGGGGGGGGGTCCGGTGGTTGGAACCCACCCTTTTTTTGGACGATCAATGCATTTGAATAGGGACATGTAATTGGAACCCCCCTTTGTCCTGGGTTAGGAACCCCCCTTTTTAAAATGGCTAGATCTGCCTCTGTTATTAGTCTCCTCTAACTAGTTGTATAACCCTGGATTAAAAAAAAAGAGTTTTGTCTGTTTTCCCCATCATAAAAATAAGTCTGCAATGTGTATGAAAGTATGAAGACCCAAAAATTAAAAGTTAAATTAAAACTTGGATGATGAGAAAGCCATTTCAAGTCACTGCTAACATAGTTTTAGCAAACACCTGAATTTTTACCCATTCTTATGCTTATCCATTTTATAATGAAATATTCATTTTCAGTTCATCCCTCAAGTCAAAGCTATAGAGTTTAATTACAACCTATAGATCTTATAAATTATGTAATGTGCTTAAAATAAATACTTTCCTGCAAGTATCAATCACAGTATTCTTTACCTATTTATTTATTTATTTGTATTCCTTGAAGAATCAATCAATGTATTCTTTATTTATTAATTTATTTATATTCGTAATAGCATTATTTGATAGAAGTTGTACTTTAAGGCTATTTTTTAACTGGTAATCTTATCATAAATGCTATCATAGATAGTCTACATTATAAACCAGTCTGTATGAAATAAATGTGCAGACATAAATAATATCACCAAGAAATAAACAGAAGAGTTTGAAACCATAATTATCTATTTGAACCAAGTAAAGTTAGACATCAGATGCAGTGTAAATGAATTGAACCTTTTGCATAAACAGTGTAATAAAAATATTTCTCTTATTCCCATTCATAAAAAAAACTTTGTTGAATCTGATGAACCAGTAGGTGCACAATATGAATATGGAAAAAACATCCAAAATCTTTCTCTTCACCGATATTGTCTTTTTACAATAATTCACATAGCTGTAAAGTAGGGTTAGCCGTGTACATATCTCTTAGATATACTGTTCCCAGGGTGAGCCTTTTACAGATTTACTTTTACTTACTAGTATCAAACAATCCTATCACAACTTAAGAATTTAAATGATCCAACGACTGATTAAATAAAATATGATGTGCATGGCCTAATGAATATATCAAGATGTGCCTGATATTTAGAATGAAGAGAATATTCATCATCACATCCCAGGCCCCATAACAGATAACTGTCTGTCACAGGTGGACAGTATATACTACCTTTAAATATCAACTTAACAATTTTCTTTCATAAATCTCATTGATCTTCAATTCTATAAGAAGTCATATAATCAATATGTGCAAATTGTCTGACAATGCATCATTTAATATTCCTTTTTTTCAATTACAAGCATCCTTTGAACTACCTGAACGCATTTGTAACTTTCAAATATCATTGCATTACTTAAACATTTTTAAAGCTTAATAAAAACTCCCCCTTTTTACGAGTCTTTATATAAATAGTTAGAAAATCATAATAAGCAGCTGTTCCAGGGTGCATGCTATGAGCTGTGTATGTAGATTGAAACTGTTGCAGGAATAAAATTGTATATAGTACTGTGGATTAATTTATATTTGTGTGTATCAATTTTCGTGGAATGAGAAATCTTTGCATTTTCTTATAAACTGAAAATTCAGAAATTTTGTAATGTTTTTATTATTACAAAATAATGTGACAGGATTATAATCACAATAATTTAAACTCAATTTTTTTTTAAATGAATGAAAGAGGATTTTTCTCCATATCACAAAAATTAAAACTGCATATTGGTCTTAAAGATAAAAGTTTGACTACAAGTATCTCAAAAACATTTTTAAAGATCCATGAAAATGAAGCCAAGGTAAGATAGATCCTGTCAGACTAACATATACACCTTATATTTATTCCTAACACCAAATATAGTTGATCCATTGCTTATAGAAGTTGATTACAAGACCACAACAAATAGGTAACATTGACATTTGAACCATGAAAATGATGTCAAGGTCAGATAAAACCTGCAAGACTGACATGTACCCCTTACAATCATTCTATACACCAATATAGTTGACCTACTGCTTATAGTATCTGAGAAACGAAACCTAATAACATAACTTTAACCTTGATCACTGATCCATAAAATGAGGTTGTAACCACTTAATCCATTTCACAGAAGATATTGGATATGTTCCTTATGTTGTTACATAAACTACAATCTCATTCCCTTTCTATGAATATGACCTACCAAATTAGACTATTTACTGGGTTGGTAATAACATGAGCAACATGACGGGTGCCACATGAGGAGCAGGATCTGCTTATCCTTCCTAGGCACCTGAGATCACCCCTAGTTTGGGTTCCTGTTGCTTATTCTTTAGTTTTCTATGTTGTCTCTAGTGTACTATTATTGGTCTGTTTGTCTTTTTCTTTTTTGCCATACAGTTGTCAGTTTGTTTTCAATCTACGAGTTTAAATGTCCCTCTGGTATCTTTTGTCCCTCTTTTATTTATGCTCCTATGGTTTCTAGTCTAACTGATACAATATTAAACATGTACATGTATGATGCATTTGTCAAATACAATCCAAGCTATATTCTATAAAAAGTGCATCCCTGACTAAACAGTGGAACCTAACATTTTACTAAATGTTAAAGAGAATTGTTTCCTTAAATTAGATGATGATCTGGTGCTCTTGACAAGAATTCCTACTGTAGGAATACACAGGAAATAGCAGGAACACTCAATACACAATAGAATGTTCCAATGGAGCGCTTGGAAAATTAAGTCTGATATATTTATCTCATATTGATGATAGAATGGTGTTTAACGAAACTTTCAGCACTATTGCGTTATTTTGTTGGCTGTCAGTTTTTTATTGGTGGAGGAAGTTGGAGTGCCAGAGAGAACTATGGACCTTTGGTAGGAAAACTGATAAACATAGTCAATTAAGATTGGAGTTGAGTGCACCTGTCATGTGTAGGATTCAAACTAACAACCTCAGTGTTGATGGGCTATTGGTACAGTATTGAGTAGTTAGACTACTTTTAAAAGACCACATGGCCACTGAGGCCACTTTCATCATGTTAGCCATGAAGAAACTACCTTTAATTATAATGTATGTAAAGAAGCTTAATTCAGGTAAAGTCTTAAGAGGGAAAACTTATTTATGATTCTTTACTTCCAATGTCATATTGTTACGGAAATAGCTAGGCTACTTGTAAAATATCAACCTTTATTAAACATTCCAAGTGAGCTATAGAAAAGATTTCACTGACAAAACATGTCCATTAGAAAAATAACTGATTTTCTGGGGTTTTTTTTTGTCTCGGGTCAAACTTATGTACAATTCAATGAGACTTTGAATAGGTGTTTCTCTATAAAACTATGCTTTATTGCATTGATGTTTTAACTTAAAGAAAACTCCAATAAGCATGAAAATCTGGAAGGAAAACTTCAGATAAAAAGTGTACTTAATTTTCTGAAAAAGAAGAAAATCTATAAATTCCTGTACTTACAGTTAGCTTGAACGAGATACCAGTGCAAAATAAACATAAGTCACAAAATACTTATTTTTTATCAACTTTAAAGTTAAAAGGTACAGTGTCATAAATACTTATCAGTGTATATAATACCTTGGTAGATATCGTAAATAATATGTATCTCCATTAATCTTCTCTTCGATTATACGCCAACAGTTTTCTTACCCAAAACTTAAGCAAACTAACTTGTTATACATGCAAAGGCAAATACTAAATAAAAAAGACTAAATTGAATTTTGAATTCTACCATTTTTCCCTATTTGACTGATTTCTCTGATAGTAATTCACATTTAGAATGACAATGTTCAACTGATTTTAAGTACTTTCCAAGTGCAATGTCCTCGAAAATCTGCATCATTAATCTTATATTAACTATTATTTGGTAACTTATGTTCATATCTTTGTTATCTTCATAAAATATAAAGATTAGCATGCATATCAAACTGTAGTTGTCACTTTTAGGGCATTAGATAGACAGATGATAACCCTCCATGTACTTAAACACACCCCTTCAAATCAAGTATTACCATCTTTATATGAATGCAGAAAAAAGAACTTGACCGAGAAAGACACAGTGTTTCCAAACTCATCACTAATTTGATATTTAATATATGTTTGAGAAAAAAACTGCAAGTGATTTTCGCTAGCCAATTAAAGAGTTTTCACTTTGAGGTTCACAACATATTTTCACTTTCAGAGAACAGAAATTCACTTGCCACAGTCACAGTAAGTGGGAATTGTACTGCAGATATGTAAGCACTTTACAAACTCAGAAAGATGAACAATCAAACAATACAAAAATTACTTTGAAAGGAGCATTAGATACCCCAATGATGATTGTGGCCAAGGATGGATAATTGGCCCTGTAATTTCAAAGCAGTAGATTTCTGTAAAAAAGTTAACGAGGACAACGACGGAAGAGGGACAACAAGCGATGAGAAAACTCACTTGGTCTGTCAGGCCAGGTAAGCTAATAAATGGTAAAAATTATGATTTAAAGGCAATAACTCCTATAAAGAGTCATTTGATGATTTAAACCAAGTTAACTTATTTGGAGACCTTTTTAGTGAGCTGGTCAGTTGTACTATTTGAAATTTCTCTCCAACTGCTACAATTTTCAAGTAAATAAACAAAATCTGTAAAATTAGCCAAAAAAATATTAGTTTTCAGGGGAAATTACTTCCAAAATGGATTCTATATATTAAATAAACAAGAAAAAACTAGTGGCTCTAAAGAGCCTGTGTCGCTCACCTTGGTCTATGTGAATATTATACAAAGGACACATTTGAATTCATGACAAAATTGTGTTTTGGTGATGGTTATGTATTGGTACATCTTACTTTACTGAACATTCTTGCTGCTTACAATTATTTCTATCTATATTGAACTTGGCCTAGTAGTTTCAGTGGAAAATGTTAGTTAAAATTTACAAATTTTATGAAAATTGTTGAAAATTGACTATAAAGGACAATAACTCCTTAGGGGGTCAATTGACCATTTTGGTCATGTTGACTTATTTTTAGGTTCTACTTTGTTGTACATTGTTGCTGTTTACAGTTTATCTCAATCTATAATAATATTCAAGATAATAACTAACAAGAGGCTGTCACAACGACAGCAAACCGGAGCATTTATTTGTGTCCTAGCAATATCACAAGAACCATTACTGATGATTGGTGAAAGTGAAAATCGTCAATATCAAATTTGACCTCTATTTTGTCATCAGTATCAACTTATTAAAATTTGAAAAGCTTAGATTGAATGGTTCGTGAGTAAATGCAACAACGTGAATGGAAACACCATTTTACGATCTTTCAAGAACCATAACTCCTGAACGGTAAAAGTCAAAATCGTCATTATTGAACTTGACCTCTATTTTGTCATCAGTAACAACATATTAAAATTTGAAAAGCTTTGGTTGAATGGTTCATGAGAAAATGCATGGACAAGACTGGAAACACCATTTTTCAATCTTCCAAGAACCATAACTCCTGAACGGTAAAAGTCAAAATCGTCATTATTGACCTTGACCTCCATTTAGTCATCAGTAAAAACATATTAAAATTTAGGAAGCTTTGGTAGAACAGTTCATGAGAAAATGCACGGACACGACTGGAAACATCATTTTTCAATCTTTAAAGAACCATAACTCCTGAACGGTAAAAGTCAAAATCGCCATTATAAAACTTGACCTTCATTTAGTTGTCAGTAACAACATATTAAAATTATAAAAACTTTGGTTGAACGGTTCATGAGTTAATGCACGGACAACATTTAATTGTCGCCCGCCCCCTGTCCGCCGAGCATCTCCAAATCAATAACCGACATTTTTGTCACAACAATCCAGTTAAAAATGGCAAAATTTCCTTAAATTGACCAATTCATGGGCAGCAACCTAACAGCGGGTTATCCGATCCATCTGATAATTTCATGGCAGATAGATCTTGACCTGATAAACACTTTTACTTCTTGTCAGATTTGCCCTAAATGCTTTGGTTTTTGAGTTATAAGCCAGGAGGAGAAGATTTTTGTAAAAGATTAAGATTTACGAAAAATGGTTAAAAATTGACTATAAAGGGTAATAACTCCTAAAGGAGTCATCTGACCATTTTGGTTATGCTGACTTATTAGTAGATCTTACTTAGCTGAACATTATTGCTGTTTACAGTTTATATTTATCTAAAATAATATTCAAGATAAAAACCAAAAACAGCAAAATTTCCCTAAAATTACCAATTCAGGGGCAGCAACCCAACAACGGGTTGTCAGATTCATCTGAAAATTTCAGGGCAGATAGATCTTGACCTGATAAACAATTTAACCCCCATGCCAGATTTGCCCTAAATGCTTTGGTTTTTTGAGTTATAAGCCAAAAACTGCATTTTACCCCAATGTTCTATTTTTAGCCATGGCAGCCATCTTGGTTGGATGGACGGGTAACGCCCCAATTTTTTAATCAAGTTACTGCAACGATGATTGTGGACGAGTTTGGTTGAATTTGGCCCAGTAGTTTCAGAGGAGAAGATTTTTGTAAAAGATTTATAAGATTTACGAAAAATGGTTAAAAATTGACTATAAAGGTTAGTAACTCCTAAAGGGGTCATCTGACCATTTTGGTTATGCTGACTTATTTGTAGGTCTTACTTTGCTGAACATTATTGCGGTTTACAGTTTATCTCTATCTATAATAATATTCAAGATAATAACCAAAAACAGCAAAATTTCCCTTAAATTACCAATTCAGGGGCAGCAACCCAACAACGGGTTGTCAGATTCATCTGAAAATTTCAGGGCAGATAGATCTTGACCTGATAAACAATTTAACCCCCATGCCAGATTTGCCCTAAATGCTTTGGTTTTTTGAGTTATAAGCCAAAAACTGCATTTTACCCCTATGTTCTATTTTTAGCCATGGCGGCCATCTTGGTTGGTTGGCCAGGTCACGCCACACATTTTTTAAACTAGATACCCCAATGATGATTGTGGCCAAGTTTGGTTTAGTTTGGCCTGGTAGTTTCAGAGGAGAAGATTTTTGTAAAAGTTAACGACGATGGACGACGGACAACAGAGGAAGGACGACGGACAACCGACCCCAAGTGATGAGAAAAGCTCACTTGGCCCTTTGGCCAGGTGAGCTAAAAAGACAACAACTGGATATAGACCTGCTCTTTGCTATGTCATATTTGCTCTAACTACTAAATATTTTGAGGAGCAATCCTAAAACTATGAAATTTATAAAAAAAAAAAATGACATTTCAGGGGCAATTAATCCATAATGGATTGTCAGATTTTTCAGAAAATCCCCCAGTAGATGGACCTTGACTTGTTAAAATCAAATATGCTTTATCTACTTAAGTTTTTGAGATCTAAGTAAAAAAAGCCTCATTTGACATATATGTTGTTTTTTTAGAATCAGCAGTCATGTTTTTAAATTGATCCAATCACCAGATGCAATTTTTTAAACAGGTTACCTCTAAAAAAGTTTAGTTAAAGTTAGGTATCATTTGTTCATGCAAATCACCGTTTAGGCCAGAATTCATCATAGGTTATTCCACATATTTTTTTCAATCAAAGGCCCTTAAAAGTACCACACATATATTCAATTTTGTTTAACCACATCGAATTCTATAATACATGAATATGAATGATCATCCTTTTCTTGACATATAAAAATTCTTGTTCCTAGGAAACAATTTCTTGCTCTGACTTTCAGATAGGCATCTGAATGCAATGTTTACAGTCACAATCTATAACCAATAACCTTATACACACTAAAGTTTGTAACTTTAGAGATTATAAAACAGAAAGTAGAAGTTCAGGTAGAAAATATGCAAGTTATGAAAAAATCATTCAACAAAATGAATTACCCTTGCTGGACTCCCAATGGTACCAAATGTCCCCCTCTCATTGAGCCTCATATGTTCAAACTTCCCTGTTAAGCCTTTCAAAGACATTGATGCTGGTGCAAGCTCTCACAAATATTTTCTGTTTTATCATATTAATAATCAGTGTATTGATAATATTATGTAAGGTTTACATTTTTCATATAAATTATATCTGTACAGTGCTATCTTTATTCAATAATCTACTGTATGATACGTTTATAATATTATAACTTATATCATGCCTTAAAGTATATCATAACTTTCCATGAGGGTGGAATGGATGTGGCTTTAATTCTATTTATGACAGGTTAATTTTTTTCCCCTCAAAGACGAGAAAGAATACATTCATTTCTGCTTATAAAAACTTGAGTAAAAACTTACAAATGACTTGTCTCTTATGCTTTTAATGAATGAATATCATAAGGTAATATTACAAGGTAGATGTTCCAGTCAAGTACAATGGATGCTGCAAAATGTATGATGTTTTTGTCAAAAAACAAAAACATTACAATAACTTCTAATCTTTAAAACTGCTCTAAAAAAAAACTCTGACATTTCAACCTAGTGATCTTCAAATCAAAAGTGGTCCTCTTTAACAAAAGACCCATTATAATCATTATTTATCTAAGATCCATGTACGAGTAATGATCAGATTCACAACACAAAAAGTGTCCTAAAATTTCAGGTACAGTTGTACTATGAACTTGACTCTTAACCTACTGACCCAAATTCAAAAGGGGTCTGCTTAATCAAGTGGGCCATTAACAAATCGTGTTTATCTGAAAAGATAGATCTGAAAATCAAATAATTGCCCAAATTGTCTATCTTTGATCATTGACAAAATTGAATTTACCTGATCATCATCGATATGGGTAATCCCTTCTCCAATTGGGCATTACAAAGCTAACTTTAGTAGACAGGCGTAATATGACTAGGTGGATTTTTGGATAGCATTAATAGTGAACCCTGAAATCTTGAAACGAATACTGTAGTTTGAAATATATTTCATCAAGTTCACAACAAAATCAGTGTGTAAACAAACTAACATTTTGATGATACTAGGACTTGATTATAGACAATTTCTTTTTTAAATTCCCCAACCAAATCTCAACAATTATAGATAGGGCCTTTAAAAAATTTAAAATTATAACTTTGGATAAATCTTAATTTACTGTATTTCTATATAAAAGTTCATTGAGATAAAAGAAATATGTTGTGTGTAAACAAAGAATTGATATGAAACACTTGTTTTAATTACCGGTATGACTAAAATGTCACTGTTCCATAGTTGCACAAGGCTCTAGTATAAGTTTCAGTGCAAGTTCAGGCTATTTGTAGTAGGATTAGAGGATTGGAGATATGTACCAATTCAAAACTTCCTGATCAGCAATGGAAAAACAAAGAAACTAATATGACTTAAAACCACAAAAAACTAATGTGCAAAGTTTTATATGCAGCAGAAATTTTTCTGGTTGATTACTTTCGTCTGGGCTTATAAGAGATGTATATTAGAGATTTACACTCCCAACAGTCTGAGCCACAATAAAAACATCTGTTTCAAATGGTTGACACAGAGATATGTTTTGTGTGTAAATTATGTTGTTTGTAAAATGCAAATGTTGGAATTAAAATGTCAATACTTAAGCCTTTGAAATTACCCGTACATTCAAATTCAATGATCAATGACTGAAGGGTGTGGGCATATAATCTCCATTAACCTGAGATTCCCTAATGCTATTACAGCTACATACCAAATATCATAGACATACAATGATCAATGACTGAAGGGTTTGGGCATATAATCATCATTAACCTGAGATTTTCTAATGCTAATACAGCTACATACCAAATATCATAGACATAAAATGAGTGAAGGGTGTGGGCAAATAATTTCCATTAACCTGAGAATTGATAATGCTAATACAACTGCATACCAAATATCATAGAGATATATGGTTAAAACTATTAGGAGAATATTTATAATTTCAACAAAACATTTTTATAGTTTCGACAAAACATTTAACAAAATTTAAAAAGGCTTGAATAATTTTAATAAATCTTCAACATATGTGAGGGTCCAAATAATAGCTCTTATCCTACATCTTCTTTATTTCTTATTGCATACTTTAGATGAAGGTTTTCTGCACATAAACACATAACTTTAAATTGTTTAGATCAATCTTTAAAACTAATTTGATTGATTTTTGGTGTTTTAATGCCACTTTTATGCACCAAATTGAGGCTATTTTGTGGCAGTCAGTTTTTTTGGTGGAGGAGGCTGGTGTGCCTGAAGAAAACCACCAACCATTGATGGGAAAACTGACAATCCTAGTCAATCAAGATTGGAGTCCAGTGCACCAGCACCAGCACCAGCACCAGCGGGGTTCAACTCACAAACTCAAGTGTTGACTGGCTAGTGATTACAGTAGTATCTACTTAAACTACTCGGTCACTGAGGCCCCTCAATCTTTAAAATAGCGAAATTATATTTTATTCACAAATCATAAATTGTAAAATATACTTTTAAACTTTTTTGGTCTTTCGGAAAATGCTGTTTGTGTATTTAGACCCCTCTGCAAAGAAACTTGTTTTACATCCACATGTATCAAAATTGCAGCTTTTATCCAACACAATCATAGGTTTGAATGTTGTTTTCAATATAGAATTGCGTATATATATGCATAGATGAGGATTTTTTGTGTTATTGGTTAGCTGTCTTCCATGTATTCTTTTACTATTAATAGCTGCACTAACTGCCACATGATCACATAATTGCCATTCACTGCATGAGAAAAGTGAATTAACAAGATCAACTGATCACCATATCATTATAACCAGACATCAGACAAGGTAAATGACCTTTATCAAATCAATTGTTTCAAAGTATTCAAAATCTAATTATAACAAGAATATTAGATGATCTAATGATCAAAGATAACCCTGATTGCAGAAAAAGTCTACAAACAGCAAATGCCAGAACCAAAAAATCAAATTAAACGTGACCTCTGTATAATGTTTCATTACATTGTATTAAAATTATAAAGATTTTGTCAAACAATGGTATAACTATCACCTAATGGTAACTAAGGGGCATAACTCTTGAACAGTTAAAATTAGAAACACTAAATCCAAATTTTATCTGTAATTTTAGGCCCAAGTCATTTTTTGAATAGGGAATTTGATTACTTGGATTTATCATCAGAATCAGATGAATACCAATTCCAAAGGTAACTAGGGGACATAACTCCTATAAATAAGATTTGTGTCAAAAACATCAAAGTTGACAAGATCTGTATTTTACAGATCTTAACATTATCTTCACGTTCCAAGTGATTTAGTCAAAACTATTTTGGTTATAATTTTGGAAATATAAAAAAAATAACTTAAAATGTAACTAAGGGACAAAACTCTTGACTCATGAACATTAAATGTTTTAACCATTAAAACAAGCTTGCCATGTATAGGACTGTTACATTGTGCAAGGTTTCAAAAGATTTGGGCATTGGTATTTTCATTATCATTCATGATTTTAGCTTAAATCAGATCTTTTGAATCATTTCACATTTTTTCAAGCTGATCTATATTAAAGCTTATTATGCAGTATGGAGTTTGCTTATTGTTGAAGGTCATACTATAACTCATCCTACATTGTCTTACAACAACATCTCCTTATTTCTTGTTTGGCTGCTAGAGAACAATGTGAAAATAGAAAAAGATGAATTTGTAATTTAGTACTTTAAAAATCTTTATGAAAATTAAACTTTCTCATTTTCAGTTACTGGTATTTCAGATTTTAGTGAATATTGATTTATGTAGTTCCTCTTAAGTGTTTTTACAAGGTAAAGCAATATTGTAAAAGACCTTTAATGGTTAAATGGAAACGAAATATTAAAAATTCTACATGTTTAAGTGGAAGACCAGACAATCACAGATACTTCAGTGATAATATTAACACTGTCTACAGTTTCAGGAAAATAATTACAGAACCTGACCAAGTCTGATCTGGGAAATTAAAAACACACGGAGGTAAGTTTTCCTAGAGTTTTCAAAGTCCGAAAGGAGAGAAAATCTCAACAAATATAAAAAAGAAGATGTGGTATGATTGCCAATGAGACAACTATCCACAAAAGACCAAAATGACACAACATTAACAATTATAGGTCACCGTACAGCCTTCAACAATGAGCAAAGCCCATACAGCATATAGTCAGCATATAAAGGATGTTTGTCATATCCATGTATGCTAGGCAGTCCATAACTTAAAATATTTACCGTATTTGGGCATGTATAGTCCACACTTTTTTCCTTTAATATGTAGTTTGTACAAGGGTTGCGGACTATACACAACTATAGACGTTTTTCAAAATTTATAAAAAAAAAAAAAAAAAAATATTTATTTTGTTTTTTCTGCATTCACAATGTATATTGGAGACATAAGTTTATTGTATTTACTTCATTTAGTTCTTATCTTTTATTTTTTTTTAACTTTTATTTTCAAAATTGATTATTCAAAGTAAAGGTGTGACATCCTGCATAGGTAATCAAGAGAGGTAATTAAGGATTTAATATGGGTGTGTAGCAATTAAATAATGATGTCAAGTTTTGACAGGTGTTATAGCGAACCAAATGAAAGTTTTCCACAGAGTCGTCTGCTCTTGACCAAGGTATTTAAACTTTTGCAAGTTTACCTGTCACATTGAATCAATATAACAGGTATTGTTCTCTGTGTAGTTTATTCACTTGGACATTTTTTTTTAACTACTGCATGCATTTATGTTTCAAAGAATCTGCATGCTTTTCGTTGTTCTTCAGTTTCCTGAAATTTTCTTTAATTATTTAAACATTATCATTTCAAGTTTTCAATTGTGAACAGACTAAAAAATAGCAAATTTTAATAGGTAAAATGTTGAAATTTGATCAGAAATCAACTTTTAATTTTTAAATCAGTGTTTATATCAAACAAATTGAAAATGTGTTATTGATTGAATAAATACAACATCACATGAAGTTTTATAATTACTTATTTGTACATGTATTTCCATCCTTGACAGTTCAATTTTTTGTTCAGGTAAATTAATCAATGAGTAATAGATTTCTCTTGCAAGAAATTTAAAGGTCCCATTGAATAAACTATACAGAGAACAATACCTGTTGTATTTGTTAGATGGGACAATAGAACTTACAAAAGTTTAAATGGACAGGTAACTTGCAGGTGAATCTGTGGAAAACTATGATAGGATTCGCTATAAATATTATAATCCCAGGCAATCAAACAACATGATCAATAAAAGTTTAAATAGTTTCAAAATTTTGATTACTGCTAATTAATTTAGATAAATGTTTGATCTCTTTTTCTTTTGTTCCATAATATTCAAATTATTTCTGTTATATAATATATAAGGTTGGACATACTTAGACAAATGTTGATTTTAAAATGAATCTTTTGTTAATAACTACTTATATAAAATTATTAAATATTAATTACCTGATGAAAAGTTTTACCATTTCATTGTTTTAAGTAATAAATAAAACATAATTATTTTTTTAATAAAATACATGGAGAATAGGTTTCTTTCAATGGATTTTCACAGTGAACTAGACTTTAACAAAAAAAAAATTTTCTCTTTTTTTTACAAATTTTTTTCCCCCAATTTTAAGGGGATGTAAAGGGGGTGCGGACTATACACGGCCGTATACGGTAACTGTAAATAGGAAGGGTGAGAGAAAGACAATCACAGACCTCTGTATTGCACACAAAAGTTTGTAAGCCATCCAGAGCCCCAGAAAAAACTGTCTAGCAGAGAAAAGATTTGTAATACTCTGCAGGAAATCATTGACCCTAACAGTCTGATACTATCTATCACTACAGCCACCTGTATATAGGTAATTAGACACAGGTGTCTACAATATTGAGAGAGTAAGTATACAACCAAACAGTAACAGTGCATACAACTTAGTAATTAGGAAGGGTCTGCAAAGAAACTGTTTGTAAATAATAAATTTACCATAAATTAACTAGGTGCTCCCATGGGCCTGTGTCACTCATCTGGCATTTTCGTCTGAAAATTATACAATGCAACAAGATTATGTATTGCAAATACAGGTTTGCTAAAATCTGTCTTCCTGAACACTTTAGGTGGACCAGGTTTCTGAATATCGATCATAGTTTTGAAGATTATAAACAGCAATGAAAAATGGGTTAAAAAAGAGGCTAAGAGTACCAAAGGGACATTCAAACTCACAAGTAAACCAACACCACCATGGCTCAAAAGTCAAAAAACAAACAGATAAAGTAATTGTGAATCAAGGCCAACAAATCTTGCAAAAAGTAGAGAATTTCATTCCTTTTGACTGTATAAGCAGATCGTTGTTGTCTAATCATTTTGCTGTTCAGTTTTATGCATCTATTATAGTTTTCAAGATGTTAGGTAACAAGACCTATATAAAGGGTCTGGAATTTTAGTGTATCTATCTTAATTTTCCAAATGTTAGGTAACTAGAGGCTCTAAAGAACCTTTGTAGCTCACCTGCATCTTCAGCCAAGGCAACTTTTCAGTAAAAATCATCATACAAAGAGAAATAGCTCTATACAAGGTTAACTGACAATTTCAGCCATATTGAGCTAAAAATATCATATTATTTGTTTTGCTAATTTATAAATGAAGGTAAAATACTGGAACAATAATTTACTTTTAACAGTCAGTTTGATTCATTAATGTCAAAATAGGCTAAGATAATCACTTGCAAGTGAATAATTTGACCTTACTAAATCAGTATTCATGTGACCTTCAATTTAACCTCTTAGCTAGAGATGGATAACTTATAAACTCGGTGTATTCAGTAAAGAAAAAGAAGTTTACATTAAATGTAAAATAAAGTTGACTGATTTGATTTACAAAAAACTTATACTTATAAAAGCAAAAACGATGATAAACATATTATTTTAATCTATATGATAACAAACAGACCAAGAAAAATCCAATTGCACAGTACCTATTTATGTCTATAGTTATGTTTATATTGGGTTATATGACTGTTGACATCCTTCTAAGGTCACCTCAATGGTAAATTAAATGGTGTCTAGACTCAAATACACTCAAAATGCTGATGCATATTATCAAGTCTATGCATTGTGAATAGTTTATTCTTAATACTTTTTTATATTTTGGATATATTATTTAAACATTACATTCTAGTATGTTAGAAATCAAATGTGATAATTTGAGTCAAATTGGTAATCATGAATTTGACAGTTAATGTCCCCTTTAATATGTAAGTTAATCAAAATATTCAGTTAATATAGTACAGGGCCAAACAATCTCTATATGGAAATGAGATGTGCCACAGCTAATGCCACTGCATTTTCCAAATAAAACTAGACTAAAACCAGTGATTCCATCAAAAAATTGCCTTATGACAAACTAATAAAATTGAGAATGGAAATGGGGAATGTGTCAAAGAGACAACAACCCGACCAAAATAAAAAAAAACACAACAGCAGAAGGTCACCAACAGGTCTTCAATGTAGCGAGAAATTCCCGCACCCGGAGGCGTCCTTCAGCTGGCCCCTAAACAAATATATACTAGTTCAGTGATAATGAACGCCATACTAATTTCCAAATTGTACACAAGAAACTAAAATTTAAATAATACAAGACTAACAAAGGCCAGAGGCTCCTGACTTGGGACAGGCGCAAAAATGCGGCGGGGTTAAACATGTTTGTGAGATCTATACCTCTAACCAGTGTAGAAAAGTAAAAGCATAACAATACGCACATTAAAATTCAGTTCAAGAGAAGTCCGAGTCTGATGTCAGAAGATGTAACCAAAGAAAATAAACAAAATGACAATAATACATAAATAACAACAGACTACTAGCAGTTAACTGACATGCCAGCTCCAGACTTCAATTAAACTGACTGAAAGATTATGATTTCATCATATGAACATCAGGCACAATCCTTCCCGTAAGGGGTTTAGTATCATACCATCATAACATATATGAGAAGAACATAACCCGTGTCATGCCAACAACTGTTTTTAGAATAAATGTGTTTAGTTCCGACGCAAAGACCTTATCAGTGACTCAATATTAACGCCAAAATATGCAATCTTTAATGACTTGACAACAGTATCGTAATTATATCCCTTCTTAATAAGTCTATTCAAAGGTTTTGTAAGTTTATGAGGTGAATACTGACACCTTTGTGCTTTATAAAGAATATTTCCATAAAAAATTGGATGTGAAATACCTGAACGTATAAAAAGTCTGCATGTTGAGCTATATTTACGAATGATGTCTTTATACCGATGATAAAATTTAGTAAATGTTTTGACTAGTTTGTGATATCGAAAACCCTGGTGTAATAATTTTTCAGTAATACATAAATTTCTCTCGTTAAAATCTAAAACATTGTTACATACACGAGCGAATCGTACAAGTTGAGATATATAAACACCGTAAGATGGTGACAAGGGAACGTCACCATCTAAAAACGGATAATTAACGATAGGAAATGAAAAATCATCCCTTTTATCATAAATTTTAGTATTCAGCTTTCCGTTAGTGATATAGATATCAAGATCGAGGAAAGGGCAGTGGTCATTGTTAGTATTAGCTTTATTTAAAGTGAGTTCACCAGGATAAATTTCATTAATATACATACTGAAGTCGTCATGATTGAGAGCCAAAATATCATCCAAATATCTAAAAGTATTATTAAATTTGTTTATCAGATGTTGTTTTGATGGGTCTTTGCTTATTTTTGTCATAAATTGTAACTCGTAACAATACAAAAAGAGGTCCGCAATAAGTGGTGCACAGTTAGTCCCCATTGGAATTCCGATAATCTGACGATATACGGAATCCCCAAAGCGAACAAAAATGTTATCTAGTAAAAATTCAAGGGCATATATAGTATCAAAGCATGTCCAATTAACATAGTTTTTTTGTTTATTGCTACTAAAAAATGACCTAAAAGAGTTTGAACATATATATTCACATTCTGATTTTTTGAATGCCCATTTAATTAGGTGTGTGAATTTTTTCTTAATGAGAATGTGAGGCAATGTGGTATACAGGGTAGAAAAATCAAAACTTTGAACAGATTCAAAATCACCAATATAAGCATGCAATTTATCAAGTACTTCCAACGAGTTCTTGACACTCCAAAAGTAATTTATTCCACTATTTTCGAAGGCCTTATTTGAACAATTTATTATAAGGTTTTTAATTGTACCAAGTGTGCTGGTAAGAATAATAGACAATTTAGTAGTTGAACAATGGCTTGAAGACGAAATAAATCTATATTTGTAAGGGGTTTTGTGTAGCTTCGGAAGCCAATACATAATTGGAACTTTCATTGTATTTGGCTCTGCTTGTAAAGCGGTGGCTAAAAGTTTATGTTTGTTACAGATTTCGTTTTCTGAAAATGGAGTCAGTTGGAATGTTGGTGAATTGGTGATTTCCTTTTTCAGAACCTCGATGTAAAATTTACGTCAAACAATAATAATATTATTAGCAGCTTTATCGGCCGGGACAAAAACAAATTCCTTGGCTAGTTCTTTTAGTTTATGTTTGATACGAGAAATAGGTTTATTGTGGTTATTGTTAATAGTAAAATGTTCTTTAAAATGTTGAATACGTATATCAACTATCTTCATTACTGAATTAAAAAAAGAGTCCAAAGATTTTTTGTCAGCTTTTTCCCGTTTTATCCATTTCATACAGTAAGTATGGAGTGAGTCGTGGATGATATTACGACACTCATTCCAATTAATAATTGACGGGGGACGATATTTAGGTCCTTTACTGAGAAATGATTTTAACTCTCGGTCTTGAACGATGTTAAGATCTCCTGTTATAACATGGGAAATGGGTCCATAAATATATTCGGAATTACTGCAATTACATGAAGTAGGTGTATTTTCACTGATATTAACATCTTTACACAATTGACTATAATTAAACACAAATTTCCGGGTAGATTTCTTGTAAATATAACAAATAAGAGGTAGCTCAGTATTGTCAAAATATCCAGGAATTTGTTCTTTAACAGAATGGTCGTTAAATATACCGGCAATATTTACAAAATCAAAGCCTTTATTGACATACTTAATTTTAATAAAATGTTTTTTATGATCTTCAGGGCGATCAATTTTGGGAAATAATTTAGAATAACAATATGCCATAATAATTTGAACAATTTCATACTTAGGACTGCTATATGAAATTGTGTTGCAATCCTCCAAAATTTTATTTTACTTATTAACCGGTAACGAACAGAGTTTTGTTAACAGATAATGTCTGCCGTTGTTTTTTGAAATAGAAATTAAGTCCGAAATATTGGTATGATTGGCCCGAAATTTTCTTTGATTGCGATTTGTTCTACAACCGTGAGAACGGTTTTTACGAACAGTTTTAGAAACAATATCCAAAATGTTAACGTGTGAGAACGGTTTTTACGAACAGTTTTAGAAACAATATCGTGAGAAAATAATACATTTTTGAGGGCACTGCAGCAACTGCAACAGCATATGATACCTAGGTCTTGCTTTTTGACTCCGTCAAGATGAGACAAAAATGGTCAAATTTTACATTAAAGGACATTCACTCATTCACGTATTAGTCTGACTGTTTAAATGTAAACTTACGAAGGTAGATCTCATTAATATGAACAGTTCTGTCTATTTCGTAATTTTTCTAATCATAGCAGTTTTTAAGATGAAAGACAAAACTGGCTTTTTACCCATTTGTTCTAATGTTAACTATGTCAACCATATTTTTTTGCAGACAGGAACATTAGATACTAGTTTTAACTTGATACCTAAATAAGGATTGTGGCCAAGTTTGATTTTGTTTGGGCCAATAGTTTCAGAGGAAAAGACTTTTGTCAGATATTAATCAAAATACAAAAAGGGTAAAAAAAATCATTTAGTACAATATCTCCAATCAGGAGTCTTATCACAATTTCAGCTTTGTTTGACTTATTTGTAGATATTGTTTTTGCATTTTAAAGTTTCTTGATCACGATAAAACACAAAAATGAAAACAAATTTTCCAAGGGCAATAACTTCTATAAGTTGTCTGGCAGTTTTGAAGGAGATCACATCATTCTGAACATTTTTGCCTTATGTCTGATTTCTTCTATTGGTTGCAGTTTCAAATATTGAAGAAAACTGGAATTTGACCCGTTTTTATTCTAAATCTTGTCCAGCTTGTTGGTTGATGGACATTAAGTAATGAAAAAGCTCACTTGGACCTTTGGGCCAGCTGTACTAAAAATAAACCCCCTCATGAAATCCCATATGACACTACTGTAAATCGTAAAATATCAAATAGATCAACATAATTCCTACTTACCCAACAAATATCTTGTATATCATCAGCACATATTTGATAGGACACCGACTGGTCTTGTCTTGGATAGGAGTATGACACATTATAGTTCATTCTGTTGGAATGTACTGCAAGCTTTGTTAAATAATCCAAAATATCAAATACTTTTTTACAATTATCGATATATAAAATCCAAAAATCAACAAATACACAATAATTTAAGATCAGTTTTGCAGAAGGAATGGTAAGAAATTTCAACAATAATTACCATTTAATACATTTTCAAACTTATGAGAGAAAAAAACATAATATATAAAACATATATATCCAAAGAATAGTCATGTACATCTGCAGAAAAAACTCATCTAGGACATAATGAATCAAATAAAGATGCACCAAATCTCCAGCTATGAAAAAGAAATCATGTAAGTCAAGATAATTTGATAAATAAACTATGGTAACTAGCAAAAGTATTTCATTTGATTAAGAGCAGAAGTGATTCAGATATTTCAGAAAGAGAAAATCATTTGCACACACATTATACATTTTTTTTCAATTTCATTGGGAAGCAAAAGTTTTATCTAAAGTATAATTATGTTTATAAGCTCTTGTATTTTCTCTGCTTAAATTTATATCACCAACTAACATAAGAATAATGAAAGAATGTTACCATAGTACTTAATTGAAGTTTGATTATAAAATGTTAAGGTAAGTTCATTTTTGTAATCATTGTTCACCATAATTTTATTATAGTTAAAAGATATTACACAGATTTGTTGCAGTTTGTAATTATAAAGGATTAGCCTCAAAACTCAAATTATGATAACATTGAATGTCGTCCATAAAATCAGAGCAGGGGCTGAAACTATTACAGCAACACTTTAATAATCTTTAATATCTTTTCTATAATGAAATTAGGTAAATTTTGATATATCAGTGCAACATACACTTATATCTAATATAATCTGCACTTTCCCCATAATTCAATGTTATTATAAAATTAATGAAGAACACTTTATATACTACAGAATTATCAAGACTTCTATCGTGTACAGCTGTGCTTCATTTAATTATCCAACATTTTATTTTCTCTACCTTGATACAACTTGCTTCACTTAACAAAAGTAAAAGTGCAAACACTTCAATATTTTGCTTGACAGCAAATCTGAAGTTCATTACTTGATGGAAAAATTATCTGAAAAATAATAAACACAGAGTAATGACATATAACATTCACCTAGTGAACCCATTTTTAAATAGGGGCAACTGGCACAAGAGCAGAGTTATTTCGTAGTGCATCTCTTTAAGACAATTAAAAAATTCTGCAATAGCTAAAAAGATTTTTACACTGTAGTGTACTACTTTTCAGACAAATTATATCAAAATCATAGAACAAAGCAACTTTCACCAGCTCTATTTAACTTAAAATATTGACAATTCTTTTTTGAGACAGTGTTATATACTGATAGTTCAGTTAGACATGTTTATACCTACATTTTTCTTTTCTTTTTTAACTTTACCAACTCACTATATCCCCTGATAAAGGGCTGCGCTTTAGCGCATGATAAGCTTGTTGCCCTAAAAGACAGGCTTAAGTTATTGTCCAAAAATTGGAAAATCCACCCATTTCTAAGGATAAAAATTCTTAACACGGAAATGTAAAATCTGAAATTTATAAAAATTGAAAGGGAGCTTACATCAATAGATATAAACAATTCACCAAAGTTTCATGGACATTGGTGAAAGCCTTTTTGAGTTATTGTCCGAAGTGTTAAAAATCCCCCCTTTTTTATGAATAAAGCCCCATAAATCCAAAACTTAAAATCTGAAATTTATAAAAATTGAAAGGGAGCTTACGCCAATAGATATAAACAATTCACTTAAGTTTCATGGAAATTGGTGAAAGTGTTTTTGAGTTATTGTCCGAAGTGTGGACGACGCAGGGACAGAGGGACGGACTTTTTTATGAATAAAGCCCCATAAATCCAAAACTTAAGATCTGAAATTTAAAAAAAACGACAGACAGACAACGGTATACCATAATAAGTCCTGTCTAAAAGACAACGGGCGTATAAAAACTCATCATCCGAAATGTTTTTTGACAAAAAGTTTTTGTCACATGACATTTCATACTTGTTATTTTATGCACTTAATAAAAAAGAGAGGGTATGAAAAAATGTGCAAGTTAAATTTTACTTTAACACTCCACAAAAGAACTATATTTGTAGACAACGAAAATGAAAGGATGATAAATGTGTCCTTGGACCGATGCTGACAACTGCCATTAATTCAGTTGATTATAATAGAATAATTATGTATGTGTCCTTGCAATTGGTTTCATGAATATATATATTGACGATAATGGGGCTTTGATAAACTTTTCATGACATTTATTAAAGTTGCTAAAATACTTAATTACTATTATCAGGAATTTACAACATTATACCCTTGATTATTCCAGTTTACGACATAAACACAAAATATATCAGTTCAACAAAACCACAGGACCAGTATCCGATAGCCTAGACAAAAAAATTATTGAAGTCCTCTCATTTAAGGGAAATGCATCCTTTTAGGAGTCTTTCTATGATTTCAGTCATGCAGATTTATTTGTAAATCTTGTTTTGCTAATAATTTTTGCCATATAAAATAGTGAGCTATAGATTGCTGTTTTTTGGTAATAGCAAAAACTGTGGAATTTAGCAAAATAGGCATGTCTGGTACAAAAATATAAATACTGCTTAATGATGATGATATTAACTAGAGGCTCTAAAGAGCCTGTGTCGCTCACCTTGGTCTATGTGAATATTAAACAAAGGAAGCAGATTGAAAATTGACTACAAAGTTCAATAACTCCTACAGGGGTCAATTGACCATTTCGTTCATGTTGACTTATTTGTAGATCTTACTTTGCTGAAAATTATTGCTGTTTATAGTTTACCTATATCTATAATAATATTCAATATAATAACCAAAAACAGCAAAATGTCCTTAAAATTACCAATTCAGGGGCCACAACCCAAAAACAGGTTGTCCAATAGACCACTTTCGAGTTCATCCGTCACCGGCAAAAACTCGTCAATTATGCACGCCTTTATGACGTCATTTACCAGATAGAGTGGCTCGCCTGTATCCCTGCACTATTTACGTTCATCAAGCGTCTTGGTGATCGTCTTTGTGCAGGATAAACTAGAAATAATGGTTGCTCTGTAGGTACTTACTGACAATTCCCTAATGACAGCAGTGTTGATTGTCAATTTTGAGAATTCAATTTGCCGAATAATTCGTACAATATAGAATTATAGTTTTCCAACCACTCGCTCAACATTGGAAGGAAGTGACGACGCCCCTAAACGCACAAATGACGGTGATAAAGGCGCGTATAATTGACGAGTTTTTTCCGGTGAGGGATGAACTCGAAAGTGGTCTATTCATCTTGAAAATTTCAGGGCAGATAGATTTTGACCTGATTAACAATTTTACTTCATGTCAGATTTTCTCTAAATTATTTGGTTTTTGAGTTATAAGCCAAAAACTGCATTTTACCCCTATGTTCTATTTTTAGCCGTGGCGGCCATCTTGGTTTGATGGCCAGGTCACCGGACACATTTTTTAAACAAGAAACCCCAAAGATGATTGTGGCCAAGTTTGGATCAATTTGGCACAGCAGTTTCAGAGAAGAAGATTTTAGTAAAAGATATATAAAATTTACGAAAAATGGTTAAAAATTGACTTTAAAGGGCAATAACTCCTAAAGAGGTCAACTGACCATTTTGGTCATGTTGACTTATTTGTAACTCTGACCTTGCTGAACATTATTGCTGTTTACAGTTTACCTATATCTATAATAATATTCAATATAATAACCAAAAACAGCAAAATTTCCTTAAAATTAACAATTCAGGGGCCGCAACCCAAAAACAGGTTGTCCAATTCATCTGAAAATTTCAGGGCAGATAGATCTTCACCTGATTAACAATTTTATCAAATGTCCGGTGACGGATGAACTCGAAAGTGGTCTATTCATCTTGAAAATTTCAGGGCAGATAGATTTTGACCTGATTAACAATTTTACTTCATGTCAGATTTTCTCTAAATTATTTGGTTTTTGAGTTATAAGCCAAAAACTGCATTTTACCCCTATGTTCTATTTTTAGCCGTGGCGGCCATCTTGGTTTGATGGCCAGGTCACCGGACACATTTTTTAAACAAGAAACCCCAAAGATGATTGTGGCCAAGTTTGGATCAATTTGGCACAGCAGTTTCAGAGAAGAAGATTTTAGTAAAAGATATATAAAATTTACGAAAAATGGTTAAAAATTGACTTTAAAGGGCAATAACTCCTAAAGAGGTCAACTGACCATTTTGGTCATGTTGACTTATTTGTAACTCTGACCTTGCTGAACATTATTGCTGTTTATAGTTTACCTATATCTATAATAATATTCAATATAATAACCAAAAACAGCAAAATTTCCTTAAAATTAACAATTCAGGGGCCGCAACCCAAAAACAGGTTGTCCAATTCATCTGAAAATTTCAGGGCAGATAGATCTTCACCTGATTAACAATTTTATCAAATGTCAGATTTGCTCTAAATGCTTTGGTTTTTGAGTTATAAGCCAAAAACTGCATTTTACCCCTATGTTCTATTTATAGCCATGGCGGTCATCTTGGTTAGTTGGCGGGGTCACCGGACACAATTTTTAAACTAGATACCCCAATGATGATTGTGGCCAAGTTTCAAATAATTTGGCCCAGCAGTTTCAGAGGAGAAGATTTTTCTAAAAGATTACTAAGATTTACGAAAAATGGTTAAAAATTGACTATAAAGGGCAATAACTCCTAAAGTGGTCAACTGATCATTTTGGTCATGTTGACTTATTTGTAGATCTTACTTTGCTGAACATTATTGCTTTTTACAGTTTATCTCTATCTAAAATAATATTCAAGATAATAACCAAAAACAACAAAATTTCCTTAAAATTACCAATTCAGGGGCAGCAACCTAACAACGGAATGTCAGATTTATCTGAAAATTTCAGAGCAGATAGATCTTAACCTGATTAACAATATTACCCCCATGTCAGATTTGCCCTAAATGCTTTGGTTTTTGAGTTATAAGCCAAAAACTGCATTTTACCCCTATGTTCTATTTATAGCCATGGCGGCCATCTTGGTTAGTTGGCGGGGTCACCGGACACAATTTTTTAACTAGATACCCCAATGATGATTGTTGCCAAGTTTGGTTAAATTTGGCCTAGTAGTTTCAGAGGAGAAGATTTTTGTAAAAGTTAACGCAGGACGACGACGGACGACGACGGACGCCGGACGCCAAGTGATGAGAAAAGCTCACTTGGCCCTTCGGGCCAGGTGAGCTAAAAATGAAAAAAAAAAACATTTTAATAATTAACTGATGTTTACAAAACCAAGTCTTGTACCTCTAGTGAAGTCCTAAGTCAGGAGCCAGAAGTCAGTTTCACCAAAAAACTTATGATTAAGATTGATCATAAGTCGTGAACAATTCAGTATACTTTCAATGAATTTTATTAATTAGTTTGTTTGAGAAATGACTCCTGTAATTCAGTGGTTGTGTTTGATTCATGTCTGTCATATTTGTTTTCATAAATATTTTTGTTATAAATGAGGCCTTATTCATTTTAGATCTTTTAGATCTGCCTAAACAATATAAGGTTTTCTTATAGTTGAAGGCCATAATACACTACAGAATCTGTAGTACAGATGCTATAATTGCTTATATCAAGTCATTTGTCATCTGGTGGAAAGTTGTCTCATTGGTAATCATATCACATCTTTTTTTCTGTATAGGCATATCAGGGACAATAACTCCAAAATCAGTTGTCCCAACCTTTCTAAAATATTCAGGATAGATAAATCATGACTTGTTGTAAGTCAAAAACTGTAAGCTTACCCCGATGTTCTATATCTGACAACAGTGAATATGTTGGACAAAACATCTAAATATCAGATACAATATTCATAAACTAGACACACAAATAAACAGTTACATTCACATAAAGTTTGGTTCAATTCATTCAATAGTTTCTGAAAGAGAATATTTTCAAAAAGAGAAAACAAACAATGATAACGGTAAAATGTTCAAATGATGCTAAGAGATGGCAAAAGCTCCCAAAGACTTTTTAGTCCAGGCAAGCTAAAATTGGCCATAAAATATAATTACCTGTAACTCAAGAGAAAAAATATTGCATGTCTAAGCCAGAAGCTGTGATTGTTGTTGGTTGTGGCCTGTCATCATTATTTGTTTATTGTGTTTAGCATAAATCAGGTTGTTATTTTACTCTTGAAAAAATTGTTTCTGAAACCTTTTTTAAGCTGACTTATATAGTATTGAGTTTTCTCATGGTTGAAGGCAGTATGGTGACCTTTAGTTGCTCATATCCTTGTCACTTTTTCTTTGGTGGACAGTTGTCTCTTTGCCAATAATATATAAGTTTTTTTGGTGCATAAGAACATATTTTGGCAAATAAAATCATACCTGTCTAACTTCTGCCATTCAATAGTAGCTGCATCACTCATCTTTTCTTGATATCTTCTGGTGCTCATTATTATCTGACAGGCATCAACCAGCTTTGTTCATCCCCTTGTTCATCATCTTTGATCATCATTTTTGTTTTTTATCTTTGTTCATCCACTTTGTTCTTCCTCTCTGTTCTTCAGTCTGTTTACAATCATGGCACTCACTACCTGGTTCATTATCCGTCATTATAATAAAACCATAAAAACTGACTGATGGAGTTAAGGAAGCTCGCTTGTCATGTTTTGGAATTTTGGACCGATTTTTGGAATCCTCTGGTTTTGTCAACTTGAATGCCTTAACAAAATTTGCCCGGTGACCCCCATTTTTCTTTTTATAATTATTTTACATGTATAATGATAAGCTGTCTGTTAAAGTCTTATAACATTTTAATTACTTTTGAATAGTTTTTGAGGACTTAAACTTGTCAATGATAAAGCTATGAAAAGTCAAGAGAGGACGTTTTCCCGCCAAAATTTCAATGGCTAATATCTCGAAAAACAAGCATGGTGACCTATCTAATTTTTTTTTATTTTTGGATTCCTTTATTAATCCCCTATCAATATATGCTAGTGTTTTGAAAAGTTAATTACTTTGAAACTGAGAAGCCAGCTCCCTTAAAAAGTAATTATTCATATTCTGATGGTCCATAGTAGATTTAAGATTTGTTATTTCATGTAACTTTCTGTAGACAAACATTCTTTTTTATACAGTCTTTATGTATGTTATTCTTGGGTCAAACATTAACAGCTAAGCTCACTGTTTTGCTTATCTGGAGTCTAGTATTAACAGTTTGGCTTAAATATATCTTTTGATGCGCAATACTCACCTATGCTATGCCCAGTTCTCTTCTGGAGACAAATACTAACTGCTTGGCTTTAATACATGTATCTTTATATGTCTAATATAAGCTTGCAAATTCATTCCAAACTGTAAATTAACCTCCTGCTATCTAAAAAAAGACCACATCAGTTTCAGGAACTTTTTTGGATCATCTTAACTCTATAATTACAACTTATTTTATTTTTAATATAACCTTGGTGTTATCTTATATATATTTATACACTTATATGGTGTGAGGCTTAGATTGCGGACCTGTCTCAGAGGTCCCAAAGGTTTCTGGTTTTTATTTTTCAGGTACCATTTAAGAACACTCAGTGATTTCACACATTTAAGGTATGACTGTACTGTTCCAAAATAGTTAGCAAAGGTAACAGATTAAGGTGTATGTATCATGTAGAAATACTGAATAGCTTTTCTCTTTTTTTTACAGTAAGCACTGTACATATATCTGGATTAACAGCTAGCAAAGGTACCAGATTATAGTTATAGTGTATGTATCATGTAGAAATACTGAATAGCTTTTCTTTTTTTTTGACAGTAAGCACTGTACATACATCTGGATTAACAGCTGTCAACCAAACCAATAAGTTGATGCATCTAGATCTACTTGTTTGATCTGGTGGCCTGTTTATCATACTGTCATCTACAAACAGACTGAGGTAACTGTAAGTCAAGTCGTCTGGCAGGTCATTAATATACATGAAGGGTCAAAACAGTAGATTGTTGAACATCAGATGCAGCTAAGTAAAATGTACTAAGAAGTATTTTCTCTATATAATCTATAGTTTCTTACCATTGTCAGTCTCTTGACACTAAACAATTTCATTAGTTGGCTTTTTTAACTAAGCCTAAGACCTTCTCCAAAATATGATACTGCATGTATAAGTCTTCATTCAAAGAGAGATAACCCAAGTTTATTTTTCAGCTTAATGATACACTTAGAATGAATGGTACTTTTCTTCCATAGTATGCTTCTTCAAAGTAGATTCTTTAATTTTCCTATGAATAAATATGATGACATTAAATACCTTACGGTAGATCATCGGTATGTTTTTAATATACTTTGCCAAAATGAAGATTTTACTATGCTCTTTTCAAAAATATAATAAAAAGGATGGGTCACCAAACTATTTTTCAAGCTATGAGTCGTTGAAAATTGCCTAAATTTGCTTAGAATGATCATGAAAAAAAAAAACATTTTGAGTATAAAAAAAATCCATGAGATAGAATTTTGAAATAAATTGTGAGAAGATAGGTTTTATAATATGTTTTAAGAAAAGAAAGAGAAAAGATGGCGTCACCGAACTTATTTTCTTGCTATAAGTAAATATAAAAAAAATTCCCTATCAGTCCAGTATATTTGGGCAAATAACTAGACTAATTATGTACTGCGATAGTACAATCCAAGATGGCGGTATACCATGAATTTACCTTAAATACAGGTACCACATGTGTAGCAGGATATGCTTATACCCTTCTGGGACAAATGTCATATGGGGTTCTTTAGTTTTCTATGTAGTGTTTTGTCCTGTTCTTTGACTTTTTGTCTAGCAATGATTTTCTAAAAACAAGTTTATAAATTTAGATATTGGTTAAAATAAATAAAAATATGGACCAATTCAAGTACACCTTATGGGTGTGCTTGACTTAAGTGACTCAGCACAAGGTGTTTTGATTTTCTACAAAATTCTTGATTTTATTTTCACCAAATTCAATTTTTCTTAAATGTTCAAAATGGACCATCTGTTTTATTCACTATCTTTGCTGTTTTGGTATTTCGTAATTCACATGGCTACAGTACAGAAGGGGTCATATGAACCTTAACTTTCAAATTTCAGAAAAAAATTAAGTACTGTTGTATCATACCTGTCAACCTGTGACAATGAAAATGCAAGTCATGACCTGCATTGAAGAATGAAATCTCAGGTCATAACACTAACAAACTTTTTCAGCTGAATTTCAGTATTAAGGGGACATTTTTCTAATTCAAAGTTTCCAAAACATGTTCACTTGGTTAAGTAATCTAAAGTTTAATTGTATGTTTCTGTAAGATAGCAGACACATGTAATGTTGTTGGCGTGGTGGCAGCAAGATGGAAAATAGTACAAGGTTGTTAACTAGCATATTGCTTGACATTTCCAATCTAAGTTTTTATCCAATCAACCCCCCTTTTTTTACCAATTGATGGGACTCCTTTTTGCGATAATGTCACTCGATTCATATACAAGAAAAACATCTCCAACTTAAATTCTCCTGCTGCTGCTCTCCATTCAAATCCACAAACTTACTTGTAACATAATAAAACAGCATTTTTTCTCGGTTGAAATTTCTTCTGTAACACTGAAGATAAACATAGAGAGTATTTGTTTATGTTCCGAAAGGATTTCCCGCTCTTTTTTTAGCTGAAATCTGGCTAAACATTTAGGATCATTATATCATACTTATGCCATCGATTGTCTAAGAACATTTTACTTGCATACGATTATAATTATTGTGATAATCTCACATTAAAATGATTAAATAAAATATTTTCACTATAACTTTAAAATTTATACATCATAATTGAAAAGTAAAAGACATCTAGATAAAATACAACAAAATATGCAATATAATAAGGGACTGAATAATTTTGTATAAATTTTCCTCTTAAAAAATTGAGAATTTATTATTAAAACAAGAGGCTAAGTCTCTTATCTGTAAGGTAGCAACCATTTGATTTTCAGGGGGGGGGGGGTTTCTGGACAAAATATTTTTTTTCGCGACAAGTCAAAAACAATTTTTTTCTTTCAATTTTAGCATTACATATATTGGCATCTGAGGGTGAAACAAACAATATTTTTTTTTCTCGGAATCAAAAACATTTTTTTTTTCCTCCAAAAACTGGAAACAAACCTTTTTTCCAAAAAAAACCATAGCCCCCTCCAGAAAATCAAATGGTTGCTGCCTAATTCTTTGCTTTAATTAATCTTACTTTTGCTCTTTTTATTAGAATATAAAAGATAACATCCAAAAACAGCAAAATTTATAAAAAAAAACACTAAACGATTTCAGAGACTTCAGACAGTAACCCTACAATGGATGATGGATACATGGTCCAATTTGTCTGAAAATTTCACAAGGATTAACAGATAGATTTTGACTTATTCATGACTTTAGCTCACGTGGGGTCAACTTCCTATTATTGGGTATACGGGGATGTACCAAAAATATGGGTCATAATTTTGCGAGATTTTATATAAAAATGACCCTCCTTTTTAACGACATCCTATATTAAAATGCATTTACGTTTGATAACGGTATATTGATTTGGGGAATGATCTACATACCATATATAAATATGCTATTAAGAATGTCAATTTATGTATAAAAAAATATGGGTAGCTGGTATAATTATGAATAATGAGTGATGATGAGTTAGTGCTTATATAAGCATGGGTCATTTTCTAAATATTGTATATAAGTATAGGTCATTCTTTCCTAAATATTTATATAACTATAGGTACTGAATTTCAGTGAATGTTATATTAAAATGGGTACGTTTTTTTGAGGCAAAAATGGCACACCCCTACCAAAACAATATCGAAGTTACCCCCCCCCCCCGTGCTTTAGCTCTAACTGTTATGGCTTTTAAAGGGAAGATCAATGCATTTGAATGGGGGCATGTAGTTGGAACCAGTAGTTTCAGAGAATAGTTAACGAACATGATGGACAAATTATTCAAAATTGTCTTTAAATGGCAATAACTCTTTAAGGGGTCAATTGACAATTTTGGTCATGTACCTTTTTTGTAGATCTTGCGTTGCTGAACATGTTTGCTCTTTACAGTTTATATCTATCCCAACAATATCAAGGTGATAACTTCAAATTAGTAACAAAAAAACTGCAAAATTTCCCTAAAATTACGAATTCAGTGGAAGCAACCCAACAATGGGGTGTTCATCTGAAAATTACAGGACTGGTAGATCTTGACCTTTTGAACATATTTACCCCCTGTCAGATTTCCTCTTAAGCTTTAAATTTTGAGATATGAGCCTAAAACTGCAATTGACTCCTACTGTTCTATTTTAGCCATGGTGGCCATGTTTGTTCATAAAAATATGCAATTGATCAACTATATAATTATTTGTTGTATGGAAGGATTGTAAGGTGTACATCGTACATGTCTGCCTGGCATGGTTTATATAACTTTGACCTCATTTTCATGGTTCATATGTCAATGTTTAGTTTTCTTGGTTAAGTCTGTTTCATAGAACTATAAGCAATAGGTCAACTATATTTAGGGTATTGAATGATTGTAAGGTGTACAATGTATTTCTCATATTAACGGTTCGTTTATATGACCTTGACCTCATTTTCTTGGATCATGTTATGTTTATGTAATATTTGTAGTAAAGCTTTCTACTTAGTACTATCCACATAATATCAACGGAATGTAAAGAGACATTTTAGCGTGTTCACTCTTGTTATAATCAACTGGAGTTCTAGAGTTTTCATCATAGATCACTGAAACTTAATAGAAAGATATGTATATATATGAAGTATGAAGCACCCAGGTCTTCCATCTCCTAAAATATAAACCTTTTAAGAAGTTAGCTAACACTACCACTAGATCACTATCACTATTGCAAGCTTTCTGCGACAAAAATCACAGGATTGTCCAAAATCAACTTAATTTTTTTTCCGAGTCTGCGATGTTTGTCACAAAAAGCTCGACATAGGGATAGTGATCAGGCGTTAACTGAATTCATAAAAGCTTTATATTTTAGTAGGTGGAAGACCTTGATGCTTCATACTTTGTATATATATGCCTCATGTAACGAAGTCACAGTCATATGTCCAATGTCCTTTACCCCATTTTCATGGTTCAATGACTACTTGCAAAACAGTTCTCTCTTATTATAAGTAATAGGATAACTATATTTGTTATGTGCGTATCTTGCAACGTCCCCATGCCTGTCAAACAGTTTTCACTTGACCTCGACCTCATTTCATGGATCAGTGAACAAGGTTTAGTTTTGGTGGTCAAGTCCATATCTCCGATACTATAAGCAATAGGGATAGTATATTCATATATTAGGTGTATGAAAGGACTATAAGGTGTAAATGTCCAACTGGCAGATGTCATCTGACCTTGACCTCATTTTCATGGTTCAGTGGTTATAGTTGAGTTTTTGTGTTTTGGTCTGTTTTTGTTATATTGTATGCAATAGGTCTACTATTTGGTGTATTGAATGATTGGAAGGTGTACATGTCTAGCTGGCAGGTTTCATATGACCTTGACCTCATTTTCATGGTTCAGTAGTCAAAGTTATTAAGTTTTGGTCTTTTTGTCTAAAACTATATGCAATAGGTCAACTATATTTGGTGTATGAAAATATTTATGATCTAGATGTCAGTGGCACAGGTTTTATTTGACCTTGACCTCATTTTCAGGGTTCATTACTCAGTGTTAAGTTGTTGTGTTTTTGTCTTATTTTCTTAAGCTGTACATGTCTGCCTGACATGGTTCATCTGACCTTGACCTCATTTTCATGGTTCATTGGTCAATGTTTAGTTTTCTTGGTTAATGTAAGGTTTATGTGAGAGTTGTTATAACGCATTATATTTAGGACTGTCAACATATCAATGATTAGTAAAGCAGGCAGGACATTTCAGCGTGTGCACTCTTGTTTAATTTCGCATGCAGACAGAGTTACGCTGCCAAAAATTATATTGAAATTGGCTATCTATCAGAAAAATGGAAAGACCTTCTGTTCAAGTTTCATAAAATTCTTTGACTGTTGACTGACATTTATTGATGTCCAAGGCAAGACAATACTTCTCTTTTTTGAAGACTATATGTTAACCTAAAGACATTTAGTGTTGTTAAGTGTTGTTGAGGGACTGTCTTGCTGACATATACATATACCCTTTTGATAATCTAATCCAGTTTAAAGTATAATTTACCTAAGCTGCAACCCCTGATTCAGGAAATATTGTGTTTTGTGATTCAAATCAAACCTTGGCACCTTTCATTTACAGAACATTTTGAATTGTTTTTAAAGCTTTGTAGTCGAAAAAAGCACACCAAAAAAAATGCCTTTCAAGCCTTTAATATTAAGATTAAAAAATTTGCAAAACAATAAGCAATAAAACTATTGAAATATTTTTCATATTTCCAATTAAGAATCAAATTGGGGCCTTTCTTACATTTTATTAATTAGCTTGAAATTCAAGCCAAAATTGAACCATGTCCTTCAGGGAAATATATATGTATATTCTTTATTTCATACCATGTGGCACTAGAGCATGTAAGTTTATTGTGTCGATTTTTAGTCAAAAGTAGTTTACTCTTTAATAAAAGTTCATATAAAAAAATAATCTGATAAACAAGAATGTGTCCAAAGTACACAGATGCCCCACTCGCACTATCCTTTTCCATGTTCCATGGACTGTGAAATTGGGTAAAAAGCTAATTTGGCATTAAAATTACAAAGATTATACTATAGGGAACATATGTACTAAATTTCAAGTTGATTGGACTTTAATTTCATCAAAAACTACCTTGACCAAATCTTTAACCTGAAACTCCCACTTTTATTTCCTATGTTTAGTGGACTGTGAAATTGGGGTCTAATTAGTCTTTAAAATTAGAAAGATCATATCATAAACAACAAGTGTACTAAGTTTCAAGTTGATTGGACTTCAGCTTCATCAAAACTACCTGAAACTTTAACCTGAAAGGACGCACAGACAAACGGACTAACGAACAGACGAACAGTGCCACAAACCAGAACACATAATGCCCCTCTACTATCGTAGGTGGAGCATAAAAATTGTGCATTAAGAAAAACATAACAAACCATGCTGTAATAAGTATTCATATACAAAAACAATATTTTGGAGTTAGAACTTACAAATTCATCTATCACAAAGTGCAAAAGTTTTACAATTAATCAAACTTTTTTGACCATGTTGACAATAAAAACAAATCAAATTTCCTTAAATGAAATCCTTGGACTTAATCCATTTCATTGCTAAGAGAACTAGTTGCATACATAATTAACTCAGAATCTGCTTTTTTACAGATTATGGCATTTGTTCTACATTTGTGTTTACATTTGATTTTACTGACAACTGCCTTGTGACTTAATAACTGCAATGTTAAAAGTTTGATCATCTAGATGGTTTACTTGCTTGGAAAATTTGTTTAGCACAAACGTATGCATCTAATAAGAAAGTATCTGTCAAATACTTTGTGTGTTTGTTCTTGTGACATAAAAGTGTATTACCGGTACAAAAATATTTCATACTAGCTGGCTGTACATTTATTATAATCAAGTCTAAGCATTTAAAACACGTTTATTTCCATTCTTTCATCAGTTTAACAGCATTTAATCTCTCACCAACATACATAAATAATAGCATTGGAAATAGATAACAAATTAGTCTAAATTCAATATCACTCTCACTACTTCTTTGCTTTAATAGCACTTATAAAAGGGTGATCTAAAGGAGCGTCAGTGAACAGACAGCCAACATAAGAATGTGTTCCCCACAAACGATGTCTGAGAACTTTACAACAGCCTAGATCATCTATTTCAAATCCAAATGTTCTGTAACGTTCATCTGTTTCAAACATGGTGGCATTGGTATGTGGACCAAGGTACTGAAAATAATCAACAAAATATTTACAGCAATCAAGGAATTTGTTAAAGCTCTTTTATTTTTATTTTAGAAGAATTATATTGAAATTATTTGCAGATCAAAGTAATATGATTTATTCTCTCTGTACAAATAATACTTTTACCAAAAACAAGATGTTCTACTAACTTTTCCAACATCTATTACTTTAAACCAACTTATTTTCGTGGATACTTTATTTTGTGTTTTACCTTTTCTAGTCCACTTTTTAATTTCTCGATTTTCTAATCTACTTGAAGAAGGACAGATCCAAATTTTACATATTCGCGACAATTTATTTCTGTGTTATTTTTCTACTCGCGAAAGTCATGAGAAAATAAATTGCTCACCAAAATATGTTTATAGTAATGCAACTTTTCTGGTATAATCTAAGCATGAAAGACAATTTTTGTGAAAAATATAAAACTTAACACAGATTTTGTTATAATAGTTTACATACAGGTTTTCCGCAAGAAGGATCAATAAAATCTGCCCAGTATCCAGCCTCCATTAAAACATTACAAATATCTGTTGCTGCTTCATTGAACTAGAAATAAAATACAACACATAAATAAATCTTTCCAGAATGATTCAAATCTAATTTTAGCTGTATTCTATAACAAAATAACATTTTAGTATAGATTTTGACAAGCAAGACCTTAATTTTTTATCAAGAAACAATCCAATTACTAATTTCTAACATAATAAAGGAGCATTTCTCTTGACAAATGTCAAAATCAAATTTTACACCTATGTCATGGTCTATGACATTGTGTTAAAGTTTCATAACATTTTGCCAAGCAGTTATTAATTATCATCAGGACACAACAAGTGTAATGGGGTGACAGACATGGCCCATGATGGGCATCAAACGATAAAGAACATACAAATGTGTCCTCACCTCATATTGTTTTAACTGATATACTATAAAGCCAGTAGTTACAAAAGAGACAAAGAAAAAATGTTACATAGAGAGTTGCATAGAAATTATAGAATCTTCCCTTTATATTCCTTAACATGATAAAGACTACAGTTATAGCTAAGCAAGGGTCTGGAAAAGATCCTATTCACCAAAATTGTGTGAGAAAATTTCCAGATCTTTGTAGCTAACACAGATAAGAAGGCTACAAACTGAATGTTGCTAATGACTCTTGTTTATTCTATATCAAGCAATTGCCAATCCCATTATAAACATGTACCTCTGCCAACAAGTTTTCTCTCTCTTCCTCTACTTCTTCACTCCATCCTGACATATCATTTGTGGTTTTCTGACTAATAACAATCACAGTCAAATTTGATTTTTTTAAATCTCTTTCTGGAAAAAGTTCCTGAACATCTGCAATATAACAAATTGTCACACATTAATTGATCTATGAATATTTTAAATTGTTACACATCAAATGATCTATCTATATTCCAAATTGTCGCACATCATATGATATGATCTATCTATATTACAAATTGTCACACATCATATGATATGATCTATCTATATCACAAATTGTCACACATCATATGATCTATCTATATTACAAATTGTCACACATCAAATAATCTATCTATATTACAAATTGTCACACATCATATGATCTATCCATATTACAAATTGTCATACAGGCGCACAGCTCCCTATATGCTAACACCCAGTTGCGTGCATATTGATTCAGCATGCAAAAAAAATTGCAAAATAAAAATTTATAAATGTTTAAAGGAACACATATGCTGTCACTTTTTTAATTGATGAAATGTCATTAAATAACGGCATTTGGTTTCAAAATAGAAGTTTTGTTGGAGATCATGACAAAATCGGACAGTAACTCGTATCTTTTACAAGGTTTGAATTTGTTATACTCAGTTTAAGACATGTAGTTTCAGAGCACATTTTACATAGTATGGTTGATTTTGTGGAATGAGATGTACCAATCGGCAATCAGCATTAGATTTATTAGAATTCTTCGATATCCTTGAAAATAACCAGAGGCAATGTGTTCGACAGACTACCAGAGCCAATCACCCTGCATACAGGCCAAAACAGTATTGGAAAGTCTCATTTTATTATGCATTTATAGACCATATGATAAGCTGGAGAGTGGAGTCGCGTCTGGTTTTATCAGAAAATTGCTTCTTTGTGTCGTATCTGCTACCTCGTGTTGTAGGACAAATAACAAAGGAACAAATCTCAACATTGTCTGGAGACGTACGAAACTGACCATGTAATTTTGATGAATTCAATTGGGAGGTAGCTCGAGGTTGAACACGTACGGGAGTGCTACCGTGAAGATCTATCAGTGTACTACGTCTGTTGAAAACAAATGTACAATAAACAATGAACAACGACAGGTTATCATTGCTCGCATTACTGCATATTCATAGGGATTTCAGTGTAAATATTGACAAAGTAATAAAGAATTTCGTTTCTGCCTAGACCCGAAGAGCAGATTTTGGAAAATTTTTAGTAAATTCTGTATCACAAAAATGTGTCGTTTATCATGTTTATGTATTCAATAAACCATGAATCAATTCACTCTATTCAGAAGATTTATTAATAGTTTTCCATTTATATAAACTGTTTATAAATTCTGTCTACAAGCAGCTCCTCTTTTAACCGTCCTATGACCAAAAACTGAAGAAAAAAACCCCATTTTTCTGCATAACAGAGTCACAAATTTTTTTAAGAGAATCCGCTATTTTACCACAATGGCTTTACCAATTGTTTTAACAATGAAATGAAGCATTACCTCTTTTGAGACGGTCTGGACATTGCTGTGCAATGCATTCTAGATTATCACCAGGAGATGGTTCCCCTAAAAACTGATCTTCAATCTGAAAAAAAACCAAACAAACAATATCTAAATATGATATGAGTAAGCACAACATATTTATCAATTATGGTCTTTTGACGAGGTCAATACATTATATATGGACCTGTTTAGATAACATGTATATTGACCAAGGACGTAGTCTAAAGTTCAATATAATTTTTTTTATATGACATAAATGTACATGTATATAATATAATTATGTTGATCATAGCTCAAGATTGAAAACTATATTGACTCCATGTTATTATTTTTTTAAATGATATTGACCCTATGTTTCTATTTTTAGTAACATGGCATCAATATCATTTCTAAATATAGGAAAGTCGAGTCAATTATTCAATATGGCAAAAATAGTGAAAAATAAAAAATATATATTGGAAAACATGTGACCAAATAAACCAATGAGAAACAAGAAAAGTCAAACCATATGTAATATTTATTAATTCAGATCTATTTTGCTCTTACAGTTTGATTGAACCTATGTATGATCCTATATGCTGAGAGTGCCATGAGATGCACACGCAGATCGTAGAGGTCACTAGCGTATTTGGTCGTATGAGGTCAAGTCATGGAATTTATCCCTCGTATGTTTATTTCAAAATAATTACAATCAAATTTCGACTTATAGTAAGTCTCATTTCATTGTACAATTAAACAATATGAGGTTATAAAATTTTAAGTCTTAAAAAAAAAATCGACAGATATCACTGTCCATGTAATTTGAAAAGAAAGAAATTTTTTACTGCAATAAATATTTAACACTTCAATTACAGGTGATTTTCATCAGAGTTAAATAAAAACTCGAATCAATTTCTTTAAAATCAAGGGCAATAACTCCTATTATTATAAAGATCTTACTACTTCTTGTGCTTGTTGAAAAACTTCTTGCTGTCTTTTCTCTAGGTTATTTTTGGTTAAGAATTCATCAATATTTACAGGTTCTCTATATAAAACAGGTTGTGTCACCATCGTTGTCTTAACTGAATTGTTTTTCAATCCAACATGCCCTGGAAGTGGGAATCTTTTATCTAAGGGTCCAAATGGACCAAGTTCAGGTGATATGTCATATTTTATATTACCTGCAAAATATATATATAGCAGCGTTAGAATTATTTGCAGCAGTACACATATAATATGTAAACAAATAGGAGAATCCTGATAATGGTTAACCTTTTGAATTCCCTCACATTAAACTCAATGTGCAAGATTTAAATTAATAAAATTCTATTTCTTTCATAATTTCTTAATAAGGAGATCTCCAAACTCTTTAGGGCATACTATACAGTTACAATGGAGGAAATGATGTAGCTAATGGAAAAAAATATTTTTAGAAACATCAAACTGTGACCCAAGGAAAAGATAGTTTGATACCATTACATGAACTCTTTTTTTTTGGCTTGATTATGTACAAGAGTGAAGAGTTGAGGAATATTTGTACCAATGTTTACTATAAAAAAAATCCCAAATGATTTTTCAAATAGATAAACATACAGTTAAAACAGCCATTTTTTTTCTAAAATCATGAAAATGTAATAAAAAATAATAATTTTTAAACAATTATTGCTCAAATCTATAAACAGTTTAATAAGTAAAGACAATATTTAAATCTATTTTTCAAAAATCAGCTAGTTTTTCTTTTGAAACAAAAAGCAAGATATGTCTGTCCAAAGGATAAAAATAACCATTATTTTTATTTGTATATTTAAATTGTCTTGTTGAAAAAAAGCCTGTATGTAAATTTTCCTTAATAAAAAACTATTTAATGCCTTTAATTAAATCTATTTCTTTCTACTTTTAAAATAAGAAGATCTCGAACTACTATAACAAATCTTTTGTTTAAAAGATGCAGGAGAATTTAGTAGTGGGCCCAGTATATACTGTAAGCAGAATCAGAAAGTAAGCTTCTATTAGGCTGCCATGAATTAAAGTAAAAATATTTATAAAGAATTACCATTACTGCTCTCATCTGAGCATAAAGTTATATGCTGATCTTTCAGGTAGTGTGTAGAAAATGCACGGAAATGATTTACAGCAGCATTCAAGTTAGGTAAGTAGGCTGTCACACGACCAGACTTTGTAATGAGCTGAAATATTAAAATTTCTTTATAAACTTCTATGGACAGTCATATTTAATATCAATGGTAAATTCAAAACCATTATGAATTCTCTGACTATCAATTTATAAATATTTATCTTTTTTTTCAAAATTTTTACTATTCTGTCCCTTTCTAACAAAACCATACTTCTCAATGATAGTTCAAATAATCAAAAGTATTCAAACCTTCATACCAGAAGACATACCTTGGTAATATCCAGATTACAATGCAAACAAAACATTTATTTTTCCATAAATTTATTGCAGTTAACTGTTTACCATTTTTCATATTGTAGATATGTTTTTATTGCTTTAGCATAGTTAACATGGTTCTGCAATAAAGTATTGATTCCTTGATCCTGTTTTGCTATGCTGTGGTATATTTTAAAAAGTGACAACTTTCATTTAATTTTAATATTTTTGCAAGAACATGCAGTTCATTATACAATTATATATTTGACAACCATAAGCAATTGTAAGTTGTAAAATGATACACAATTTATCTGTATTTTATTTTCTATCTAAATCTTATACACACACATGTACATGTTCAAAAGTTTAATAAATTTCTATTTTACCCGTGCAGCCATCTTTTCCTGATAACAAATCTTCTTTCCAACAATTACTGTAAAATTAAAAAAAAAAACACATAATTTAATGCATAAAATATAATAATCAGATAAAGGGCTTCCAATAAGTTTAAAGTATGAGTCAATAAAACACAGACAAATACTAAAGTTTGCCCCCTATTTCACAATATGTTTAAATGTCAGATTTAATTTCAAAACAGAAAGAATGGATTATAGGTGAAAGCTTCTTTTTCCTTGATGCAAAATTACTTGTTTTATAAGTGGAGGATTAGGAAATTCATTACTACCAACTAATGTAAGTGTGCCTTTATCGACAGATACAAATGGCATACCTGCCAACAGTGAACCCTCTCATTTTGAGGAGTCTCAGGACTGTACAATAGACAAAAATCCTTTAATCTCTACCACAGGAGTATAGATTCACAAGCTTACAGATATTTTGACCTGCTTTCTTATTTTTCTAGCATTTTTCATCACTTTATTTTGAAACAATAATAAAATGTAAAGCAATACACTTATCAAAACAGGAGTAAAAATCTTAAACACAAAAAAAAACCTTGTTAGAATCTCACTTAATTTAGAGACAATGAAAAAAAATAGCAATACACAGTGACTAACCAAAACATGATTGAGATTTATTAAACATAAAAAAAACATCAGATTCTCACTTTAAACTGAAACAATGAAAAAAAAACATTTATAGCTATACACAATTACAAAATTATTAAACACAAAACCAATAGGGAAGTTCCCTGTGATGTCACTGATTGATCATGTGACTTACTGGTGAGCACATAAAATGGATGATTGAAAATCGCTGGTCAATCTATGTTTATCGATACAGATTTGACAAGTACAATCCTTCAAGCTTTTACAGGATCCCAAAGAAGCCAGAGTCGCACAAAAAGCTTTGAATTTCAGCAATCAGACGAAATCAGAGGGAACCAAAGGAAAATGACCGTGTTTGATTTCAACATTTCATTTGTGGTAAGTCAATATTTTAATTACAAAGTCATATTTTTCCTAATATTTCTTGTTATTCGAAAGTATTTTTCTACATATCAAAACATGTCAACCAGAATTTATGCTTTTAAACACAGAAAATAGAAAAAGAGGGGTAGTCATTGGATCAAACTTCTGTAACTTAGTGTAAGATAATCAGACAGGTAAAGGATTTTTTTTAAATATATTTTCATGATTATAGATATTGTTCTAGATTTTTTTATATTGTTTCTTCCAATAATCGTTTATTTTTCAATCAAATGATATGTATGATACAATATGAGGAAATTATTTATGACTGTGTTGGTCATTTAGTGAAATCATGTTCTTCAGTCAACTATTTGTACAACTTTGAAATGTTTTGTTTTTTTTAAATAGCAAAACAACCTTGGTGTAAATTGAAATATTATATGGACCATAATTTGGTTTTCGGCCTTTGGTTTCTTTTTGTATCCTTATTTATAAGTTCTAAAACTTTAACTTTTATTTTGTTGGTTGTTTTGGTGTTAGAATAGTATTAATGGAACAATTGAGTTTTTCGAGAAAAAATTAATACATTTTGATTCATCGTTTACGTGACAGGAAACCAAACAGGAAACCAATCTTTAATTTTCTTTATTTTGCACAATATATTTCAAAAGACATAAATGAATACCATTACTAGTGTTACTTGCTTCATGTTAATATTTAAAATCTATTTTCAATGTTAAATTAAAGGTTTTTTTAACGCGACAGGAAACCACAAGAAACCGAAAGCATTTTTTTAGTTTTATTTTATTGCAAAATCTGCTTAAAATAATCTGAACAGTATACTTTTTCTTAAAATCCATCTTAAATGTAACAGTATTATAAAACTCCTAAATATGTGCTTGTTTTGATTTTTTCAGAAATTTCAATATTTTCTTTATTGATACAGGATACCATATAATCGTTTTATCTTGATGTTTTAAGCCAAAAAAATGTATTTATATTTGGTTTTGAAATTCCAGTTACATACAATTTATTCCAAATAATTGGCAATGTGAAATTCTTTAAATCCAGTAAAGAAAAAAACTTTTAACTTGGAATTAAAATCTTTAAAATAGGCACCATGTGATATTTGTGACCCTGTACACCATCTACATGGTTTCCCCATTTTAACCTACTTTAGTGGGCTAAAATCAATAAAGTACTTCCTTTCAATTCATGCATGGTAAAAGTTTACTTCTCCTTTGACAAGTTTATTGCGTTTCTGAAGAGTGTTGGCAGAACATGAATAAAAAAAATAATTAAAAATTGTGACAAAGATACCAACTTTGTACATTCCAAGTGTAACGGTATATTAACATGTATTTTTTATTAAATTATCTTTATTCACCTAAAATATCCAGTAATATTTACTGCTGAAGCAAATCAATCCAACAAGCATTGGCACAATGATAAGAGACGTAATGTCGATTGAATTTTCCAAGGACCCTTTACATCGTTATCCGGAAACGAAGTGTGTTATAAAGTCTGTCAAATCTGAAATCGATTTTGTCAAGTCATTGGGCATTTATTTTCACACAAGTTCGTATGTAACATTATGCACATAGGAAAAATAATAGACCACCGCCGCAATCTCTTTAAAAATTGTATTTTCCTTTTTTAAACAAGACAAAACAAGTCTACAGATTATGTTTGCTAACATCCCGTTGGAAACAAAAACAATGTTTAGACCTAGTATTTTATATAACCGGCCTATGTAAGGCATAACGTTAACGTCATTTTCTAACTTAATTATTACGAAGAACAAAACTAGAATGTAAATCATCTCTGATTTACCTGTTTGAACATCTCGCGAGAGTTCATATTTGCATATTGTTATAAAGAATTCTATTACAACAAAGCAGATTACATCATCTAAAATTTGCCTTACGAAAATCGAAAACCAAAGTAATGCTAGTGTTCTTACACCTGCTACAGAAATACTTAAAGTTCTCAGCATTTTCTTCTGACTATTCTTATTGGTCAATGTTTGTTACTATCATGATTATTTGAAAGCAAAAGTTAGTGTTACGATTTTGCAGGCAAGGATTATCTTTAAATTGACCAGAGTTACGCACTTCGGAAGAGAAAATAACGCAAAGAAACGCCACAGAAAAGCGGCCGGATAATCTGAAACATTTGTTTATTTCAAATTCTCTCTAGGGAGAATAGAGAGCACCTTTATTTTATTAGAAATAATAGCATTTGATGGTGGAGCAACAACTTCTCTCACCAAAATACAATATTTTATCACTTTTCTATCGTTATCGGAAATGGTCCCATTGATACCAAATTGTGGTTCATATGTACATTTCAGGTGTGAGGAGTAATGACGAGCACAACCCAGACTATGTGCCATCAGTTGACATGGGGTATCAAAAGCACAAAGCAAGTGGTGACCAGGGATACACCCGGTTTCAAAGAGTCGAACAAAGACAAGCAGACAAGGAGCAAGTCCAAGTAGCTTCAGTATTGCTTGATCTAAATAATGAAGAGAATATAATTTCCAGAACCAGAATCAGGTATTTAATATTCATAAATCATTAGTATAATATTATATATAAAAATAAGAAGATGTGGTATGAACCGTAAAAAGGGGGCTAAAGTGTGCGGTATAAAAGTGCTGAACATGTTGGGCCAGGTGTGAACAGACCCAGCTTTTAGTCGTATTGTATTGTTTGTAGATGCTCATTTTTTGTTGATAGTATACAACTGTGTGATGTATCTCCTTCTCAACGTAAATTCCTCTGATATTGGCATACTGGAGCACCTGTGTCAGCTTATGATAATTTTAATTAAATAATAAACATATATAATCCTTATATCCTTGTCAGAAAATTATAGTTGCACGTACACGAGTACAACTACGAGTTAATTTAGTCCAAATAATTAGAGTTAACTATAAATGTAAGACCTACATGAACGGTCTGTAAAAACAATCCAATCAGAAAGTCCTACAATGGGCTAATAGATCATACTTACGTTGATAAACATGCAATATTTAGGTTTCTCTTCTTCACCACTGTAAACTAAAGTTTCTGTTTTCAACGTTATAACCTTGAACTTCTTCGTGTAGTCTTAGACTTTTCGAGTCATGAAAACGAAAAAGTCCGAAACATAAAATTGATTATGAAAATCTTAGTTTCGTCTGTGCTTGCAGAAACCATTTTTTACATTTGATAACAAATAAACTTTTGACATTAACCGCATCAAAACACTTTATTCTTTTCGGATCCATATTATTTTAGAATGACAAGCAGTAGTACAACATCAGAGTTACAGTCATTGTATACAGTACAACGTTTTGAAAATGTAACTGGAGACCAGGATAAACAGAATGACTTGATACTTTGTTTTCCTTCCGCAATCAATCCCACGAAAAGCCTGAGTAAGACAGTGATTTTCTTTGGTGGAGATGTGCAGGTCATTATTAGAATATTGAATATAGTGCAACGTCTAGAAGTTTTTTCCTTAAACCTATGTCACACCTTACCGGATAAGACGAACGGACGACGTAAGGATGAAAATAAAAGTTGTCCGTCGACAAAATTGTTATCTGTTGGGAGTCTGTTGATGTACTGACCTAGACCGAATAATCTGTCTCTAGTGGACACAAAAAAAATAAAATATGAAATAGCCAAATGATGAAAAGAAAATATGGAATGACAAATGTACCCACACTAGAGACAGATTATTCGGTCTAGTACTGACCAACTTAAAACAGACACTTAACAAATGCATAACTGACATGCAAGGGATATGCAACGAACGAGAAACGGAGACATACCATAGAGAACAGATGCTGAACGTACAACCAACGAACGAGTACCGCATAAAACCGACACCTAACAAAAGTGTACCAGATAAAACGGATAAACAAGATATATATGTATACGAAAAAATTAAGGCGACAATAATAATACATGTACATTGCATTAATATTAAAAATGTTCTGTGTAACTGGTTTTGGTCTGTTCTTCAAAATGCAGCTGAAGGGCAGTGTCTAACCTGAATAACAGCTGCTTGATTGTGAAGATGTGCCCTTATTCTAAGATCGATTATGAATAATAAGAAATTTAAGTGGCATGTCTGACGATAAATTTTCAATTGGCATTTATCCGTTTCAGATCCGTTCATCATCCATTTTATCCGTTATATACGTCTGGTAGAAGTAGTTTCACATTCGTTCAACATCTGTTTTATCCGTTAGACGTCCGTTAGAATTCTGTTAGTGCATTTATCTGCCAGACCTCCAACAGATATATAACGGACACGTAACAGAAACAAAACGGATGAGTACCGTACAAAACGGACGCCTAACAGACGTCAAATGGATATTTTATTTGTTGGACGTCCCTTCAAAGTTTTGAACATGCTCAAAATTATCTAACAGACAGAAAGGACATCGATGGATAAAACCTACGCTTAACAGACATGCAAAGGATATGGACGGCGCCTAACAGAAATGGACGGACACCTAAGGGAGCTACCATTTGATTTTTATGGGGGCTAGGATGAAAAATTTTGTCCTGCTTTTTTTTTAGTTGTAATCTCTGTCCTGCCTTTTTATTTTTTACTCTATTCGGTCCTGCCTTTTTTTTTTACTAGTTTATCCTGACTTTTTTTACCCAAATTGTCATCCTGCCTTTTTTTTTTTGCCAAGATGCTGATCCTGTCTTTTTTTTTTACTCAAAACTCCTGTCCTGCCTATTTTTTTCAAATTTCATCCTAGCCCCCCCATAAAAATCAAATGGTAGCTCCCTAACGGATAAGAACAGATATGAACGGATTGAAAAAAAGTTATCAGTTAGGCGTCCGTTCCAGCTATCCGGTAAGGTGTGACCAAAGCTTAAGTCATTGGACAGTCACAGTTCAGTGTTCTTTTATAATATAAAAAAATTGAAACTTTTCTTAAACAATCAATTACACAATCTACAGCCACATGTACAAATCAAATCAAATATATTTTATTGTCATTAAAGACACCCATTACAGACAGAATAATCAAAAGTCAAATTTGGTACAAATGATTACAAAATGATTACAATGAAGAGAAAAGAAAGACCCACTAATAAAATTGAGAAAGGAAATGGTGAATATGTCAAAGCGACAACAACCTGACCATAGAGCAGACAACAGCCGAAGGCCACCAAGGGGTCTTCAATGTAGCAAGAATTCCCCCACCCGTATGTGTCCTTCAGCTGCCCCCTAAAAAATATGTATACCAAAACAGTGATAATGGATGTCATACTTACATCTGAATTTTACACAAGAAACTAAAATTAAAAATCATACAACTTAACAAGACTAACAAAGGCCAGAGGCTCCTGACTTGGGACAAGCCAAAATTGCGGCGGGGTTAAACATGTTTATAAGATATCAACCCTCCCCTTACACCTCTAGCCAATGTAGAAAAGTAAAGGCATAACAATACGCATATTAAAATTCAGTTCAAGAGAAGTCCGAGTCTGATGTCAAAAGATGTAACAAAATAAAATAAATAAAATGACAATAATACATGTCAATAACAACAGACTGCTAGCAGTTAACTGACATGCCAGCTCCAGAACTCAATTAAACTGATTGAAAGATTATATCTTCATCTTATGAATATCAAGCACAATTCCTCCTGTTAGGGGTTTAGTATCATACTATCATTAAGTTTATGAGAAGAACATAACCTGTCACAGTGTGTCATGCCAACAACTGTTTTTTTTAAAAATAAATGTGTTTAAGTTCTGATGCAAAGACCCTATAAGTGATTCAATATTAAAGCCAAAATATGCAATCTTTAATGACCTGACAACAGTATCATAACTACATTGTATATCCCTTCTGGTCTCTCACCAAAATTATATAACAAGTACATTTAGTACAAGATAAAAAAAATAAAAAAAATAGAAAATTTCAGGTTCCAATCCTGGCAAGCTCGGATAGTTTTTCAATATAGATAAAAAAAAAAATTCAGTCCCAGTTAGGTTTATCATCTAGTAAACTTTGAGGCTGGGAATCGTTTTAGTCAGTATATAAGATTTAATTAATATAGTTAACAAAACATAGCAAAACATTTCACACTTGTGAGTGTTTTTTTTTTGTTTGTTTTTTTAAGTTTTGTAGAAATATGACTTTCATAAAGCTTTAAAACCTTGCAATACTGTTAGTGTTTGTTATTTTTCTTATTAATTAATTTATCATGTTGCAAATATACATCATACATGTATAGCATATTTCTTTTTTATTTGTCTATATAGTTACCAATGATAAGGAGATGAAGACATGAATACAAATCTATACAGATCAGATAAATAAATATAATGATTTATTTGCAAGCAGTGAATACTCAATTATCAAAAACAAAACAAAACAAAACCAAACAAAAAACAGATTCATTTAAATAGAAAGGCAATAAGGGTACTATAAACATATTACAATTTGGTGGAAATTTGAAGAAAAACACCATTTCTACATCATACCGTTTCATTTGATCTGGGAACAGTATGTTCCTGATTTGATTTACGACAAAATTTTTGTCGATAAAAAACCTCCTGATCTGAGTCCTAATCTCCTGACCAAAATTTCCAAATCTCCTGATCTGAGTTTCACAATCCATCACATGTATGGTAGTTATTGCTGTCTTTTCTACAAAAAAATAATAAAAATCAATCTGTTGTTTAGTGATCTTTAATTACGATGAAAAAATTAGAACAACAAAAGGAAAAACTATGATCGGGTCACTCACATCTATACTATTAAACGAGAAGACCTCATTTTTGGTGTCGCTTCTCTTCTTTCCACAATTAATTGCGCAACACGCCTCTGTGTCCTACAGGTACAGTGCATAGTGCCATTTGTCATCCATTCATATGATTATTAAGATTGAATTATTTTTGGAGAAAAACGTGAAAAAAGGCATCCGGATATTGTCCCGTCATTGGACGAAATTTTAAGTCAGATTAGATGTCCGGTTTGCGTTTTCCTGTATACTTTGAACATACATATACAAAACATAAAGAATTCGATCTGCTATCATTTTCAAATTTACTATCCACGGCAGTCACAGAGTTTATTAAATAGAGAGGGTCTGTATAATTATATTTCAATGACCACAGTATGGATCGATTAGTAAACTTAAAATTGAAAGTAAAGACACCATATTTATATAGCACAGGCACTTGTTTCTATGCATTGGAAGAACCACTATCAACGTTGATAGTGGTTCTTCCAGTGGTTCTTCCAATGGATAGAAACAAGTGCCTGTGTTATATAGTAATGAATGATAAGCGCTAAAAATATGCATGTGAACTTTTGATACCTTTTCTGAAATTCTCCAGTCATTAAATCTTTTACAATATTCATTGATTACAAAAAAAAAGATGTGGTATGATTGCCATGTTAAGACAACTCTCCAAAAGAGACCAATAAGACACAGATATAAACAATTATAGGTTACCGTACAACCTTCAACAACGAGAAAAGCCCATACCGCATACTCAGCTTTAAAAGGCCCTGAACTGACAATGTAAAAACAATTGAAACCAAAAAACTAGCGGCCTTATTTATGTACAAAAAAATTAACGAAAAACAAATATGTATCACATAAACAAACAACAACCACTGAATTACAGGCTCCTTACTTGAATGTTCATTACATACTAAATGTATGTTCATATTGAAATTGATAGAAAACCAAAAAATGGGATATTGGAAATAAAGGAGGACGGACAAAAAAAAAGCATTTTCCTGTCCCCAATAACCTATGACTTATTTGCTGAAATTCTCCAGTCATTAAAATTTTACAAAATTCTTCCAACAACACTTTACATACTTTAAACTACGCTCTGAATGCCCGCGATTTCGTGGGTGTGTTCTAGTCTTAAATTAAACTTGTATGTAAAATAATTAGCATTAAACTGCAAAATGCTCAACTGATTGAAGATAGATAGATAGTTTATAAACCTCTCACCACCACCAGCATTAATATACACAAATACAATATTATCATAAAAAACATAAATAGATATTAATGCCATTCTTAAAAGAATTATGAGCGAGAAGCATGCACAAAAATATCCAATACTGTGAAGCTCCTTGAATACACATTAAGTTGCAAACATTAAAAAATCCACACAGAAACTCCCCAAAAATGCTGGAAAATAGGTCAATATTTGAACTCATTCTTGATTTTAATCTTTTTGCCTAAAAAACTGAAAAAAACATATATTGAATATATATCTAACATTGGTGCTGATTTAACCAGGTGCCAAATTGACTAGGTGCCTATTTGACTAGAATTCTACAAGATAATCTATAGCAAGTCAATATGTACCACGTTTGTTCCAGCCCCAGGCTGATCCATCCCCATGCTAAAATTATGAATACCGGTAATGTAGATTAACTTTGGAGGATTTGATGACATATTAAATACAGATAAATTTAATTTGTGAAATGTATCGATGCTTGATGACTAGTGTAGTACTGAAGTATGCCTATAATTAGAATAATATTCAGATGAAATATATCAAGTCAATATTAAATGAGTGTAATTGGTACTGTTTGTAAAATTAAATTTAAATTTATCGGTATAATCATGATAATGACTTCTCTATGTTTTGGTTTTTGTGATAAAGTACCACAGCAATCAAAACCCTTATACATTTGTTATATATAATGTCTGGTTAGTTAGGTAGTTATCCATTTTCTAGACTTTATCACTACTTTTGTGAAGAGAAAAAAAACAGTTCATTTATCACAACATTCTACAGATTTCATCAATGAACATATTAAGAAATTAATCCATGTTTACATACTCACCATTGAAGACCCATTGGTGGCCTTCGGCTGTTATCTGGTCTTTGGTATTGACATATTTGCCATTTCCATTCTCAATTTTATACTCAGATATTCATGTTATTCAAATGTGTATTTGTTTAACAATACTTGTCAAGAAAATTATACAACATGAATCTAGTACTAGCAGACCATTCTAAGAGTTTCATGGTGTTATTTATAGTAATATTTAGAAATCAGAGTTATCTTCCTTTGTATACAATGCAGTTCAATTTTTATTCCCAGCAATTTTTATTACCCTTCAGTGCTTTCAAGCACTTTGATTTTTTTAGCCTTAATTCCTAAAATTAAGACTAAAACTCAACTTGAAATATATCTTTTGTTTAAATTTATAAAAATAAGCATTTGGTACAATTGCTTTGATAAAGTATTTTGTGATTTTGTGAATGAACCATATTTTAAGATTCTTTGAGATTTTACAGACCATACAACTAAATAAGATCACTTGCTTTTCTTATAATTTCAGAATTACCCAGAGATAATGAGTCAACACAGAACAAATAACTTATATCTTCATTGGAATCTAGAGTCAACAGCGAGAATTCTTGCAAAGAGATTTGAAGATAGTTTAATAATAGTTATAAAACCAAAGGAAATGTTGTTGAATACTTTTAGTATCTACTCAAACTTTGTTGAATTTGATCAAGACGGCATTCCAATGTTATTTACATATACAAATTCAAATGGTTTAACTCATTTGTCAAAACTTTACTCCAAAGCCTTAGAACTGTATCAAAACAGACAAGCCTGTGATTTAGATAAAAGTAGTGAGAAGTGTGATACAAGACAAGTCATTGGATGTTCGGCAGAGTTACCTGTGTCTTTTGTTGGTTTTAGTAAAGGTTGTGTTCCATTGAATCAGGTATTGTTTGAGGTTGCCACAAAACCTTTATCACCAGAAACATCAGACTTTGTATCCAAAATAAAATCTGTATACTGGCTTGACGCTGGACACAATGGACGTCAAGACACATGGATCACAAGTGAATTTGTTTTACAGAAAATCGCATCAACCACGATAGAGTTGTTTGTTCATATAACACCATATCAAATTAAGGATATAAATAGACCTTGGATTGGAAAAGAACAAAGGAAATTTATTCAGAAATTAAAGGCATTCAAGGCAAATGTAACAGAAACAAGACATCACTTTGATGAACCAGGATCACTTGACCTTCATTTTTCAATTTTAACAGAATTTTAGTTGTGTAGTTCATGTATCTATTACCCATATTTCATTATATTAAGACACAAAAAGGGTCTGAAATGACAAGGTAAAACAATTCAAACAAGATAACTAATGGCCTCATTTATGTAAAATTAATGAACGCAAAATAAAGAGGTGAATTACAGCAAAAACAACAACCACTGAGTTACTGGCACCTGACTTTGGACAGGCACATGCAGATTGTGGCAGGGTTAAACTTGTTTGAAAGCGCAAACCTCCCCTAACTTGGGACAGTAGTGTAACAGTACAGATGGATATAAATAGATTACATCTAACAAAAACACAGATAGCATTGACGAGTACTTGTTAATGTTCATTTCAACAAGTTTAAATAAATTACATTTTCTATAAAAATTGTGAGAAAAGAACTGTTTGTATTTTACACAATGTTGTAGTAAATTCAATACAAATGAAATTTGGAAAAAAATAGTCGGGACAGGAGTATGAAAGGCCGTTCATGTCAAAAACCCGATAAAGTAACGCGTTAAAATTTAACGCGACAAAATCACATTCAACACGATAAATACAGTTTTAACGCGTTAAAATATTTTTTAACGCGTTATTTAAATATTTAAAATTACCGAAAATACTTTCATCTTTCGCCATAACAACGATTTAAGACGTCAGATTTTACTTGAAACTTATTAAATGAAATGGCCACATGTGTCATAACTTTGTCAATTAACGCGATAAAGTTTAATGATTTTCAGCACATTTTTAATATCATCGTCATTAACTACTTATCGCGTTTAAATAAGAAATAACGCGTTAAATGAAGGTTTAACGCGTTAAATACAACTCCAACGCGTTAAATACAACTCCAACGCGTTAAATGAATCTTTAACTCATTACTTGCAATTTTACAGTGTTTTAAAAAGCTAGTGTAACGTGTTAAAAGCAACGTTTAATTTAATCTAAGCTTACTTTTCATATGTATATATATGAACTGATCGTGTTTATTAATAGGCCATCAAGAATTAACATTTATCAACCTGTCTTTACGCTTCGTCTTGAATAAATTCTTTTTATATGTCAGGTTTTTCAGATACTTTACTTGGTCTTTTTTGCATCTTTTGATGTATGTATCTGACATTAGGGTTTATCATAAACTATGGTAGTTTGACGTATACTAGCATAAGTCTTTAAAAGTGAAGTTCTTTTTCTGCAAATGGTGAAACACATGACATATCTTTACTATATTTATCAACCATACCTCAGTTAAACATTACAATCGGATATTGTTACACGACTGGCTGTCAGATAACCGAGGCTTTTTTTTTCGGAGAACAGATTATTTAACCCCCCCCCCCCCCCCCCCCCCCCCCCCTAAATTGGGCGCTATTATTAATGCCCTTCCTGTAAAGCTGAAAAAGACTGTCTCTCTCTCCGTCCGTTTTCTGTCCGTTATCAGTCCTGAATTTTGTTCAAGTTCATGAGTGTCTTTCTGATATTGTTCGACTCTAAACCCATTGTTTTATTTAGTATTTACATTGAGTAATAGAACAAATTTATTCGTTCAGGTTATCTTCATTAGTTTTTTTTTTAATATGTCATTTGATTGAGTAAAGCCATTTCAGTTGACATTTTAAAGTGTGTCTTCCTACGTTGTGATATTACACTATTGTTTCAAGTTGGTGCCTATTTAAACGTTTAAACACGTTGCATTTGTTTGCACCTGTCCTAAGTCAGGTATCTGGTACCGTGGTTGTCATTTTTATGTGCTTCATTAGTGTTTATCATTTTTTTTTAGATCAGATCGTTTGTTTTCCTGTTTCAATGGTCATATATACTGGTCTTTTTTAAGACCCTTTGTTTTGGTAATTATTTTATTTTTTAAGATGAAACATGTGAAATTACATACTACAGTATTAGACACAAAGTATAAAAAGTTAATCAATACTTGTAAGATCGATTAAATCATAAGATATAAATATTGCAATTGATTGTGTTAATTGAATGCTGCTTCTAACAATTGCCACTTCTTATCCATTTTTATTTTTTTGTGTAGGGGTTAAGAAACATAAAGAGTATTTTTCTATTTTAATCCGATACTTTAAATATTCTGTCCCACCATATTTTGTGGGAAATAAACTCTTACATTTACATTTGTATATATTCTTGTATTTAAGTAACAACAAGATATTGTTAACTGTTTTACTGTTGACAGAATCCTCTGACACACCTAAAATGACTTCTTTTGCACTAAAAGGCAAGAAGATTTCATAATTTCTTATCCAATCTACAATGGATAACCAGAAGTTTTGTGTTACATTACATTCCCAAAAAATGTGAAAAATATTTTCTCTTACTTCTGAACAAAATGTGCATAGTTCAGTTTCTTTTAATTTACATTTATATAAAAAGGAAATACATGGTAAAATCCTATGAACAATCTTAAATTGAAAATTTTGTAAAAACGAATTTTTGCTTATAATGAAGGACATGGAATAAATAGCATTCCAAAAGATGCGAACAGTTCATAGTATTCGTTAGCAATATTATTTCAAAACTACATCCAACGCTGTTTTTACGCGTTAAACGATGTTTTTTCGCGTTTAACAATGTTTCAACGCGTTTAATGATTTTTTAACGCGTTAAAGAATATTTTAACGCGTTAAATGATGTTTTAACGCGTTTAATAATGTATAACGCGTTAAAGGATGTTTTTTGTCCATGGATTTATGAGTTTTGAACAGCGGTATACTACTGTTGCCTTTATTTATCGCGTTAAACGATGTTTTATCGCGTAAAATGATGTTTTATCGCGTTAAATAATATTTTAACGCGTTAAATAATGTTTTAACGCGTTAAACGATGTGTTATCGCGTTCAACAATGTTTTATCGCTTTAATTGATGTTTTAACGCGTTAAATGATGTTTAAACGTGTTAAAGTAATGTATCTTAGCAACGTAATTATGTTGAATTTAACGCGTAAATGTGATTGATTATGACACATGTGGCCAGCGCGACGGATATTTTATCTCGATAAACGTCTTTTTTCACCTACGGGTTAAATCCCAAACTTGATAATTGCAAAGTTTAACGCGTTAAATATATTGATTTCTTTACGCGTTAAAATCTTGTTTTAACGCGTTAAAACGGTATTTATCGCGTTAAATGTGATTTTATCGCGTTAAATGTTAACGTGTTACTTTATCGGGTTTTTGACATGATTGGCCTTTCATACAGGAGTTTTGAGTAAAAAAAAAAAGCAGGATGAGACACTTGCAAAAAAGTCAGGACGACAATTTAGGTAAAAAAAGGTCAGGATAAACTTTAAAAAAAAAGGCAGGACTGAACAGAGTGAAAAATAAAAAGGCAGGACAGAGATTACAGCTAAAAAAAAATGCAGGACAAAATTTTTCATCCTAGCCCCCCCCCCCCCAGGACAGGACAGATTATTCATTTTCTGCACTATTGAAGCAAGATTTTTCATTTTCATTAAAGCAAGCAGTGGCTGATCCAGAAATTGTCATAAGTGGGGACCCACTGACTGACCTAAGAGGGGGCCCGCTCCAGTCACGCTTCAGTGATTCCTTATATCAGCAACCAAATTTTTTCCCAAAAAGCCGCCCCCCCTAAATCCGCCTCTGGCAAGGGACTGACAAATTCATTTTCACCCCCCCCCCCCCCCCCCTCGAATTTCAAATGGTTCCTTCATTTCCATCAATATTCAATTGAATAATAATCAGTTGTCTGAAATATGCATTCGATATATATATATAAGTTCTTAAGAAGTCTTGCGTAATCGGTAGAACACATGTTTCCAATTTTGTATGGTTTCACTTAGAGGAGATGTGGCTCAATGAAATCGGTCTCACCCTTCAGTCTTAGACTACTATTTTGTAGTATCAGCTTTAATAGTATATATATATAGAAGTTTCTTCATTGTTCAAAAATATGTGTCATTTTAAGTATAACATGAAGATTTAAACTAGAGGCTCTTAAGAGCCTGTGTCGCTTACCTTCCTCTATGTGCATATTAAACAAAGTACACAGATGGATTCATGACAAAATTGTGTTTTGGGGTGATGGTGATGTGTTTGTAGATCTTCCTTTACTTAACATTTTTGCTTCTTACAATTTTTTCTATCTAGATTAAACTTGGCCCTTTAGTTAGAGGACAATATTTTGTAAAAATTTACAAAAAATTACCAAATGAATGAAAATTGTTAAAATTGACTATAAAGGGCAATAACTCCTTAAGGGGTCAATTTACTATAAAGGGCAATAACTCCTTAAGGGGTCAATTGACCATTTTGTTCGTATTAACATATTTGTAGATCTTACTTTGTTGAACATTATTGCTGTTTACAGTTTATCTCTATCTATAATAGTATTCAAGATAATAACCAAAAATTACTGGAAAATTTATTAAAATTACCAATTGGGGGCAGCAACCCAACAACCAGTTGTCCAATTCATCTTATAATTTCAGGATAATGATTGACTTGATAAACAATTAAATCACTTTTCAGATTTTCTTGAAATGCTTTGGTTTCAGAGTTGTAAGCCAAAATCTCATTTTACCCCTATGTTCTATTTTTTGCCATGGTGGCCATCTTTGTTAGTTGGCTGGGTTACCGCACACATTTTTAAACAAGATACCCTAATAATGATTTTGGTTATATTTAGCCCAGTAGATTCAGAGGAGAAGATTTTTGTAAAAGGTTACAAAAAATTGCGAAAAATTGGTAAAAATTACTCTAAAGGGCAGAGCAGTTAGATTTTGACTTGATAAACAATTTTATCCCATGTCAGATATGCCATAAATGCTTTGGTTTCAGAGTTAATATAAGCCAACATCTACATGTTACTCCTATGTCCTATTTTAGCCATGGTGGCCATCTTGGTTGGTTAGCCAGGTTACCGAACACATTTTTTAAAACTAGATATCCCAATGATGATTGTGGTCAAGTTTGATTAAATTTGGCCCAGTAGTTTCAGAGGAGATAATGTAAAAGTTAACGACGACGGACGCTAAGTGATAAGTAAAGCTCACTTGGCCCTTTGTTATGATGTTACAATTTTCTTTCAGGTAAGGACGAAGAAGGTTGGGTTTTCTATACCACTACATCATATTTGAATCGTAACGGTACACTGGAATTGTCTAAGCGCTTTGAAAAAGATGATGTTTTCAGAATAAAACTCTTCGTAATTTAGAAGAAAATTTTCATTTTATTTGTTCCTATTAAAATTAAAGTTTTTGTCACTATAGCAAACATTACAGTAAGCATTTATCGCCTTCTCTAACAAAGCGCTTCGATTCTTTTGTTCTATTTCAACCGGATTTCCGGCTGAAAGGGAAAAGTACATGCATATTTTCTTTTTTATTTTTCTTAATAACATTTCTAAAATTAGTCCTTTCAAATTTCGCATTAATATTGTTGTTAACTGAATGGATTTAATAGAAATCTACCTGTCAGAAGTTATATTCTACTTTACTTCGTCCATAAGAATATAAAACATTTCTGATTTTCTCAACAAACAAATATATATTTAAGGATTGAGATGGCATACAAACCGGTTTAACTAAGTATAATAATATGACATTGAATTTCGATAGAGTCTGAAACGGTTGACTTCCTCAATGAAGATCGATGAACAGTAAAATAAATCTACAAAATAAAATACAAAATGTTTGAAAAAATTATATCAAGGTGTTTAACATGCGAATTGTTCAATCTTTCATTAGTCGAATAGACCGAACTACTTACAAAAGCGCAAGCAAATAAATACGTTTAAGATTCAAAATGAAATAAGTCTAATTACCGGAGGCTAAATGTTTTAAAACCTAATCCGAACCAATCACTTGTTTTTGTTTATATCTATCTATAATGAACTTGGCCAAGTAGTGTTAGAGAAAAATGTTTTAAATTACAAATGTAGTGATTACAAAAAAAATGTTAAAAATTGACTGTAGAGGGCAATATATAACTCCTTTTAAAAGGAGTCAATTGACTATTTTGGTCATGCAGACTTATCTGTTAATCTAACTTTGCTGTACATGATTGGCAATCATTGCTGATGACAGTTTATCTCTATCTATAATAATATTCAAGAATAAATAAATTTTGTGTATTTTCTGTCTTCTGATTGGTTAAAATTTTTGGTTTTATTTTCAATGTTGTCAATTTTGATGGCGACACGCCCACTCTGACGTTGTGTATTCATGCGCCAACATGTGTGTACGTTGTTATTATCAAGATAAATAATATAAAAAGTTCTTTGAGCCTTATTTTTGAAAAAAAATTATTTATAATGAATGGCAATAATTTATTTTGATTTTATTGAACCATAAAACTAATTTTTGACTCTTCACATTTTACATAATCCGCTTCGCGGATTATTCAATGTGAAGAGTCAAAAATTAGTTTTATGGTTCAATAAATTCAAAATAAATAATAGCCATTCATTAATAATAACCAAAAGCTTAAAATTAACATTTCAGGCCGGGCAGCAACTAACAACGGGTTGCCTGAATGGTCTGAAAATTTCAGGGCCGATAGATCTTCGCTAATGAATAATTTCCTGGCAGATTTGCTGTAAATGCTTAATTTTCAGCGATTTGAGCTCAAAACTGCATTTTACCCCTATGTTCTATTTTTAGCAATGTTGGCCATTTTGATTTGCGAGCGGGGTCATCAGACACAATTTTAAAACTTAAAACCCTAAGGATGATTGTGGACATGTTTGGTAAATGAGTCTTAATAGCTTCAGAGGAGAAGATTTTTGTAAAAGATTACAAAAAATTGTTAAAAATTGTTAAAAATTGGCAATTACTCCTTACGGGGTCAACTGATCTGATAAACAATTTTACCTCATGTTAGATTTGCTCTAAATGCTTTGGTTTCAGAGATATAAAAAAATATACATTTTACCACTATATATATATGAATGTTATATTTAAGCCATGGCGGCCATTTTGGTTGGTTGGCCGGGTCAGCTGACAATTTTTTTTTAACTAGATACATCAATAATGATGTAGCCAAGTTTGTTTAAATTTGGCCCAGTAGTTTCAGAGTAGACGAATTTGTAAAAATTAACGACGACAGACGACGGACACCAAGTGATGAGAAAAGCTCAAAAGCTCAAAATAATGAATCCGATGAACTCCAATATGAGCGAAACCAGGTGTGCCGCCCTAGCAAGAAACTCCTGCTATGTATGCTTCACCTGTCATGCGACCTCATATTCAGTCGAAACGGAGATGTTAACAGAAATGAAATATAATTTAAAACAAAAAATCCAAGCTTTTTATATACATTCTAATCATGTATGTACCCAATCACTGCAAATTTAAGATTTGGTGTATCTCCATACCTATACAATAAGAATAAGAGTATGGTATATTCCAATCATGAGTCCTTAATTGGCAGCATGACATGTATACTGTAAGAATGTACAAAAAGCAACAATTCAGTTCTGAGATTAGTGTAAACAATATTTTATTCAGAAACAGATAAATAAATGCGAACATAAATACAATACAATGGATTGGAAAACAAGTGACAAGTCACTTATACAAATTCCTCTCCTTTTAAATGGCAAAATCAATTACAATGGACAGAAAATGTACAATTATATAATATAATATCATGGAAAAAGAAATCAAATGTAATGGAAATTAAAATATAATGCAGATAGTATTTTTAATATTGGGTGACATGTTGTTGGGCCAACAAGAATAATTATGTGAATCTCTTAGTTTTCAATATATAGTCTTGGACAATAAGAAAGTTCTTTTTATTGTCTATATCGGTAATGTTCGGATCCCCATATAGTAACGTATCTATGTTAAGTGTACCAACTAGGTTAACAAAAAGGGCTTCACGAGTTCGATGATAATTGGGACAGTTTAGAAGGAAGTGTTCTGAGGTTTCTATCTGTTTACATTTACAAAATGGGTCTGATTCCAAATTTTTCTGATACAAGTGATCCCTAAGACTACTGCTGTCGGTACGGATTCGGGCATGATATATCTGGCCTAGTCTACTGCCTGCATAATAATAATTTGGTATAGAATGATTTATCTTTAGAAATGCTTTAAGTGGCGCGATAGAACCAGCATTTTTTATATCTGGGGGGAGTCGAACTGTTGATGGAAGGAAACTATTCATATGATAAGTAGTTCGACAGGGTACTGATGGAAAATTATTTGCAGAACGAGTTCTATACTGATGAATGTTTCTAAACTGATCGGGAAGGATATCATTTAGATAACATGGGGTCTTTCCATTCACCATATTATGAAAAAGTAAAAGTTTATGCTTATCTCTTCGCTGTTGAAGAGTCTCCCATCCGCATTCAGCCAAAAGTAAGCGTAGACTGGTGAGTTTTGTTGCACCAGTAACGATGCGTGCAGCATCGTAATTTACATGTTCAAGCTTTGCTTTTAAGTATTCGGGACAGTTATCCCAGACAACATCAACATATTCAAGTAATGGGCGAACACAGCTTAAATACATATTTTCAAGAGATCTTCTGTCTAGCCTAAATTTAAGGCGACGCAGTAAGTTTAGTCGAGGTAACGTCTTTGAAATAATTTTTTCAATGTGATGATTCCATGTCCCATCACTCGAGAAAGTTAATCCCAAGTGCTTATGAGTTTGAACTCTTTTTATAATGACGCCATTCATATTCAAAGGGGGGTGATAATCTGGTTCGCTTTTGCGTGAGAATACGATGGATTCTGTCTTAGACGGGTTAAAATTTACTAACCATTTATCCGCCCAGCTATTTATTTTACACAAGTTGTTGTTTAAAGAAATCGACGAAACCAGTGGAGAGTTCTGAGATTATTTTTCTTTGAATAAGAAAACACTCATTTAAAAAAATTGAAAAAATCTTTTCAAGACTATTTAATACAAGGCAACTTTTTAAACAAAATTTATTATATGAAATCAATATTGATCGAACAATGTTAAGCAAGATAAACTGTATATCGTTGTCTTGGGTTGTGAAAAAGCAGTACACAATCAGTCTGGTTCTTTGCTTTTTATATGAAAAAAAACATACATAATTGAACTTTATTTTTGTCGAAATATAAATAAGAACTTTTAGAATTTCCTGTTGATTTTTATTAAATTATTTAAACTCTGCCACATTCTCGTCTATACATGTATGTCCCTGACCCAATCCAGGAGCCTGTGATTCAGTGATTGTCGTTTGTTTATGTGTTACATATTTGTTTTTCGTTCATTTATTTGTACATAAATAAGGCCGTTATATAGTTTTCTCGTTTGAATTGTTCAAGTACGTTGTAAGTTCGGGGCCTTTTATTTGGTATGGGCTTTACTGTGTAATTTTGTTAATTTGTGCACGAGAGTTGTTTCATTGACAATCATACCACAGCTTTTTTATATAATACTATTATAGTAAGTAAAAATGTCAAAAATTGGGGTGTATACATATAGCAGTCAACATTATATAAAAAAAACAACAATGCAAAAAAAGAAAAGCAAAATAGCATACTTTGTAGACAAAGCATATAAGCAAAAATTAAAGACAATAATTAAAAAAAAAACATAGCACAATAATACAAAGGCAGAGTGTATAAAAAAAATGAGCTAGGACAAAAATAAAATTTACCAAAGATGGACTTATCAGTGAAAATTACAAAGACAAATACGCTGAAAGAATATTATAATAAGCAACATGATAAAGTAAACAACACTTAACCTATAATATAGACTTCAAGACCATCATGTATTAATTGTGAAGTTGATACGGAATACTATCAACAAGGGTTGGTATCTTCCTCTAAACGTATTTAGGATGAGACGTTCTTTGAAACCATGATTCGTCATCTTTCTGCTCATACTCTGATGACAATTGATAAAGTCTGAGTGGGCTAGCCGCTGCAATAGCTTCAATAAGGAATGAGTTGGGAAAAGTATATCACTTTTGCATTTGCAGTTGGTATATTGTTGCTAGGGAGGGCGATTTATATAAACCAGAATACAAATAGTCTCTTTTAATTGTCATAGATGCTGGTTTTGAGATGACCGCTAATGTTGAAATAGATATATACAAGTCTAAAAATGAGGCAGAGGAAGCGTCGTGATTGCTGATTCTTTAATTTCTAGTTCTTGGGGGATATATTAGTGGATCACAATCAGAAAAGTTTGCATTGTTAATGACAAGAACATCATCAATATATCTGAACGTGAAACTAAATGATCTGGTTTCAATGGTCTGTTCTATTGTTAAGATGTCTTTTTTCCCCTACTAGTATTTTGAATGTCTAAACTTCTGGTTTTATCTCGGTATATTGATAAGATATAGAAAGACGCCGTTTATAGCTAAGCGAAAATAAGTTGTCTTGATTATCATCTTGCGTATACAGCAAGCACTATTTTTACAAATATAAAAAAACACAAGCTCTCAGCACAATCTGAATAAGTATACTACTAGTTTTATATAAGATATTCCACAGATATACTTTGATCTCGCTTGAAGTGTTGCTTAATTTACTTTAGCCTTAGGTCATATTGTTTTGAGGTTTGACTACAATATAATCTGAAATTATAAAGAAATTGTCTGATCGTATAAAATTTATCGGCGCCTCTGTGTATATATTTGCGCAATGTGCAGGTATGTCAATTTTACGACACAATCTTAACTCGGAACACCATTCAACTAAATAGTCATACTCAATTATGTTTAGGTGTCAACATTGTCAATTATAGTATGGAACGTGTAAGATGATTCCAAAATATTTCTTTATCTTCAATATCATCTGGAAAATCTAGGTAAACCTCCTCTTGTACAATTTGCTGAATCTTTTTTGGGATTATATTTTGCGGTATATCTTCCTTAAAAACAAGTATTAACATATTTGTCCCTTGTCTTGATATCACGTTTTCTGTATGAGCCATATGCAATTCATACATACACCATTCTGATTTTAAAAAGGCTTCTGTGATTATAAATATAACTTTTCGGCTTTGGTGTATAGCATTAATGATATTGTCTGCAATATCGCACCCGGGAATAAAATCTCGATGATGAATGCAAAGTCTTAAACGTGATTCTTCCTCTAACTTTGTTTTTACACTTTTTGTTACAAAAGTTCTGTCTTCATCTGCGTATGAGATAAACGCATCAAAACGGTAACGCTTTTCATCTGCAACCCTAATGTATCCCCGAAAATATTGACGTTTAGCAATATAATACCAATATCTTAACCTCCATCGGTTCCTGTAAATTATAACAATCACTAACAAAGCTAAAAAGCATATTATAAAATTGATTGCAAAAACTGTTAAGCTCACATAGGAAGAACATTTCTTTGTCAAATATATGTTTGCGTTTGGGATATCGGTGATATTGGGTTTCATTAGAGGACAGTTATACTGTTTGAATTTTTTAAACTTTTCCTTGCATTTGATAAGCCACAAAATAAAATTGTACGAATCACAGTTACACTGAATTGGATTAAAAGATAAATCTATTGTAAAATTTTTAGAGAAACCTGAACCAATTAAAGCCATTCCAGAGTCAGAAAGAAACAAAATTTGGTTTTCAGACAAATCTAGATAAATCAAATGTCTCATATGATCAAGGTTAACATTCCAATCAGTCAGTTGATTTTTACTTAAATTCAAAAGACGTATTTTTTTAAAATTATGAAATATTTCTGCCGGCAAGAACTTTATCCCATTCGAGGCTAAACTTAATTCTTTTAGTTGTAATTGCATCGAGAAAAGGTCTCTAATATTTTTATCCTGAAGTATTTGTGCACTGCCTATCAAATTATTATCTAAAATTAATTTTTCCAATGCTATTAATTCACGGAAAACGTAAGGTGATAAATACGAGCATTTATTATTTGAAAGATCTAGATACTTCAATTTTGTTGCATTACAGATAGGCCCAATGAGTGAGTAAAACTGATTGTGGCTTAAAACTAATGATTTGAGATTTGACGAAGCGAAATATATATAACTTAAAGTATGCCCTAATCTAGAGTTATTCATCACAATGTGTTCCAAATTGTGAGGCACAAAATACATGTTAACATTTGTTGCAAATGATATTGGAGTACTGCATGTCAAAGGGTACGATATATTGCTTGTTTCATAAACTTCGTCTTGTTTCTTCTGAGCATAGATGTTTTCTATTGTTTTGGGCTTTAGACATTCTTCAATACACGCTTCCCAAACGCGGGGATTCAAACTCGTTCCAAATGAACTGGATCGAAGTTTTTCACAGTTAATGATGCGAAAAAAATTCAGACAGTCTACATACCGTTCATCGGAAGATATTTGATGTATATTCATATAACTGATATCAAGATATGTAAGATTTGTCAGCCCAAATGTATTACAGTATGTATATCTATTCTGAATCCACCGGTTGCTTCTCAAAGTTAACCGCTTGAGTGACACGGGTAGATAATACAGAACCCCAGTTTGAGCAAAATCAATATTATTGCCGTCAAAATACAATTCTTCAAGAGTAGTATTTGTTAAGGGTTTGATATCGTCACAAAAAAGTGTGACCGAAGGACCAGCATTACAATGCAAATAATTTGCTCTCAATATCCTGATCTGAGTAGAAGGAAGGTCATGTGTTATATTCGAGAAACCACATAATCCTAATTCTCGATTATAAGAGATATCAAGAAACTTCAAGTGTGACAATTTTGAAATAGCTCCTCTATGAATATAAAAAAGAGAACACAAGGAAGTTGTCCAATCCATTGTCGTGAAATTCCGTGTGACTTCGGATGAAATATCTAATGTTCTTAAATTCGATAAATTATCAAAGTAATCTTTCCCTATGGTAAGTAGTCTGTTTCTATTACATGATCCATACAATCGCAAATGCCATAAATACTTCAGTGTTCCGAATCCAATTCCAAATGAAATTTTCTCAGTCCCATCTATCGCAAACATTTCTAATGATACAAGAGGTTTTATAACGTGATCCAAAGTTCTGAATTCAACTGAAGTTAAGTTATTTCTTGTCAGATCGAGACTTTTTAACTTTGTTAGATTCATAAATATATCTGCAGGGTAAACATTTGGTTCCAACGGTATAAGATTCGAAGATAAGTTAAGTGATGCTAAATCATTGATATGAGAAAACAATTTTCTCGACTTGTCAGTGTCGATCCTTCGTAGTAGATTTCCGGACAGATTTAAATGTTTTAATGTAGTGGGAACATCAATTGTTGACGGAAAATCCTTCAGTTTATTATAACTAACATCTATCGTTACAATACCATCGAAGAACCTGGGATAGGAATCAAGGTTAAGTCCAGAACAATCAGCAATCAATCCTGATTCTACTTCCGTGCAATGACATCGTTTTTCTGTTGTGCACTGTTTATCGTTTTGTCCAGCTAAAAAGTTGAAATTAAAAATATTCATCATCCAGATAAACACTATTCTATCCATATTATAAAACGTTAAATTCTATATTGTCAGTCTGCCAATTTTCATTTTTTTCCGAGTAATACCGGTATAAGTACAGTTTGCTAATAGACGTGTTAAAAAATTATTAGATATATAATTTGTGGCTATTGCAACAAAACATGCACACATGATATTTAAAGAATACCTGTGGTGCACTGGTATTAAATATATATGATATTGGGATAGTCGTAATTCCAATTACGGTTATCAGAATAATTTATTTTAGTATCACATACCAATATAAAACACAATGAATACATAATTACATAATATGCAATTAAAACTTAAATATTACAATTAAAATATTGGTACCCAGCCAAATTACTGACTTATGAGACACTTTAAAAATATTTATAACATATTATAAAACAATAAAAACTAATGTACTAAAATATTACTATACACAATATCTTCTTCGATAAAATATTTGATATAAAGTTTTAGCTAAATATTTTGAATCATTTGACATTAAACAAAAAATTGTCCTGTAAATCGTTAAAAGAATCACAAATATCACCATTTTTTCTTCATTAAATCATATCTTCAATCTGGATAAAAATCGCACCCTAACATTTTTTTTCATCCTCAGCACAATTATCTGTACAATATATACAAGTACGCTCATTTAAAGGAATTTTTGGTTTGGTGTATCTACCCGTTCCAACTGCCAGTGGTAAACAGCCACTTCTAAAATTTGGAAAAAAAACACGTCTATGCTGCCTGTTACGAACTAATTTTACATAAGAACTTAATTCTAAAACATGTTTATACTCTCTATAAATACGTGTATATATGTCTCTGGTTTAATTAAAACTACATAGTATACCAGTGGAAAATTTAATGAACGAAGATACTTCTTATTAAAAAAAAAAGTCGAGAAATCCATTATAAAAAAACCGATGAGGCTCCTGATCATAGCGGAGTGACAAATTAAGAAAAAAGGTTCTTATTTTACGACTTTAATGGACCGTCATACCTGCAGGCTCAAAATATGTTGTTATTTTGCGCCAATACATTCATCTTACTTTTTTACACAGTCGTAGCCATTTGCTACGTACGGTGCAGTTTTTCATAAAATGGAAATAAAAAAGATTTTTTCATTCAAAATTCAACTCGACAAAACTGTTTTACTATTGTTTCATTTTAAAGTCATCAAACTCTTGATTTTTGGATTTTATAAAGATTTTAAGTACAAATCTATATTAATAGATGTACTATAATTTCTTCTATTTTGCATTATTTTGTTCATATTCACTCAGGATTGATTGCTGATAGTTGTAAGAATATACACTCTCTCATTTCGACGGAGTGGTTCCGACACCTGTAAATTTACATTGCATTGATATCTTTTTTTTGCTTAATTGTGTACAGTTATAAGACCGTTCTGGCTTGTAAGAAACCTTTGCAGATCATTGTACATGTTGTACAAGATTTAAGCTGCCTTGTAGAGAATTAAAGAAATTAATGATTTGGTGGATCCAAAACTTTTCTCTTCTCCTTCTCATCGTGGTTTCCCACTCGGTGTTGACTTCTATGGTTTGTAAAATCACATATGATATTATCAAAAGGATGTTTCTTTCAGCGAAGATGTCTTGTGGTGATCCAGGTGGACCTGCAAATGTTTGCACCTGTCCTAAGTCAGGAATCTGATGTACAGTAGTTGTCGTTTGTTTATGAATTATACGTCGTGTTTCTCGTTTTTTATATAGACTAGACCGTTGGTTTTCCCGTTTGAATGGTTTTACACTAGTAATTTTGGGGCCCTTTATAGCTTGTTGTTCGGTGTGAGCCAAGGCTCCGTGTTGAAGACCGTACATTGACTTATAATGGTTTACTTTTATGAATTGTTATTTTGATAAAGAGTTGTCTCATTGGCACTCTGTCTCACAACAAATCTTCCTATATCTATCTGTTGTTTCAGCGAAAAGTCACCGAACTGAACAGATGCCCGAATTTGAAGACATCACTAACCATTGCTAACGATCTCATGAGTCATGTGAAAGAACTACCATCTTCATACATTTTGGATACTACATTCCCGACGATGGACATGTCTTGTTTATGTACTAACATTCCACAAGATGCAATGGAAATTGCAGCGTCAGAAAAGATATGGAACACTCGTACACGTGACTATAACCCTCAAACTGAGTGCCTTGTTTCAACTCTGAAACGAGTGTTGGAGATCAAAAACTTCTCTTTCAACTGACATACATCTCCAGATAGACGACACTAATATAAAATATCTTAATTTAAGCCGACAAAATAGCCTATTTCTACAGAAATTGCGATTTTACCGGCACTAGCTATAGTAATATAGTAGAAATGTTGCTAAATAATAAAAATATGTTATTTTACTGTAATATTAGGTAAGCGGAAGCCAAGTCAAAAACTTGTTTACACATATATTAAACTGACTAGTAGTATTTTTTTTATTAGTTCAGTTTTTGTGAGTTTACTCAAGTTTTATTTCAAAAGCAAGTTTGATATAATAACTTGACTTTTATTATTCTTGAAGCGCTGTGTTTGACTTTGTAATATATGTTTGATCAAATTTTAAACTTTTATTTTTACATACATTAGGGTAAAAAATGAGATTTTATTGTTATGCATGCATGATCATACATGTCATGCAAGTCGCATTAGACTGATAGGCTGAATTTAGAAATAATTTAACTACATGTTTAGATATTTCATTGTAACAGAGACATATAATACAATAATGTATTATATGTATCTGATTGTAACAATATATTTTTTTCTAAAGTTATAATTTGTTCTTTGATTGATAAATGTTTTTAAACCGATTATATGTGTCTCAAATAATGTTAAGCTGTTTTCTTATTTAACTTCTAGTATATCAGTAATTATTTGATTCCTCGACCGTGCACATTTTCAAGTTCATAGTTCTTTCCAAAAGTAAGTATTACTGAAATTTCACCATGCTCTTTCACAAAGCCGGAACCTGTAAAATAACAAATTCACTATATTGCTGAAGTCGGTCAAATATTTTTTTTTTTTTTTATAGAAATAGGCTGTCTTGCCGGCTTGAATTAAAATATCTAAATTAGATCTGGCAAAATGTCAGAATAGCCACTGCCTTTTTTTAATTTTGGAAATCCAGTGTTTTTATTTATTAGTACGAAGTTGGTACATGACGTCATGCTCTTCATACTGAAGGGAATAAAGAAACATTCCTCTAATCTTATTTGCATATCTTCAATATTCCTTGCCTGTTAACTTGTTTAATAGCGCTATTTAATATTGTTAACCGCGATCAGCAATGACAGGTGATCGTTTAAAACATGATGTATCCGGCGACGTCGGGAGGTCGGATGGTAGATCTGGAGTAACAAGACGTCGAGTGGCAAAACCGACTTCTCTTAGAGAAAACGGATCATTAAAATTTGAAAACGACCTTGCATTGGCGCTGAAAGAAAGTTTGAAGTATGCTAAACAAATGGATAGCGACCCAAAACCAATGGAAGATTCGTCTTTAAGGAGAAACAATATTGAAAATCAAAAGAACGAACTAGAAACAAAGTCTTCCATCTCATCCAGACTAATGGATACATATGGTGAGAAGCAGTTGAAAGAACTTTTAGTGTTGCATATCGATCTAATACAACACCAGCAAGAGTTGGTTATTCAGAAAGACCGACAAATTAAACAAATTAAACAAGAGAGGGATAATGTAAGTATCTGATCATGAGTCATTGTAACCTGAGACTACTACACCGAGTCTCAGTTGTACATGTGTATGATTGTTGAATAAAATTGCCAAACCACCGTAGTTGTTTATTTTGTACCCTTACTCATTTTATAGTTTTTGTTTTCAATCTTCCCATTTTTAATCATATTTAGTTCGCAGCGATATTAGCTGGAATAATATTTTCATTGTGTTTTTGGACACAACTTGGCTTCAAGACAAAACCTTCAAGACACTAGCCTTGCGCTTGGAAATATCGTAAACAAAGATGCAAAAATGGTTAATTTTTCATACGGGTCAAACTTAATTAATACAAAAAGCAATTTCTTGATGTTATGTTTTATTCGTTTTATTAATATGACCCACCAAAAAATGGACGATCTGCTTATATGTAATCAAACGTTTATATGTGTGCATGTCTAATTAGTGATTCATGCCCAAAAATGCAAAAATAGAGGGTAAAACCACGTGATGAATCATGTGACCGAACCGCACGCTATTGTGTGTGAATACGAAAGCAAAACAAGATCTGACAACACACAGATATATCACATCAATTTGTGTATATGGGTAAATCTGTCTCCATGCCGAAAAATTTCACAAGGAATTTCAAGAAGATTTTAACAAGGTCATCAAACGTTCAGGTAAACTGCAGAACACCGCAAGGTGAACAAAATAAACAAAAATGGCAGACGGTCAGAAAATGTCCAAAATGGCTGCAAAAAGATGATACATATAATTTACTTTTATTGTAGCCAATGAATACATTTTTGTAGGAAATTATCAAAAATAAATTTTTCTTTGTTGTTTCAAATATTCTGCTAGAACTTTGAAGTGGAGATTATTGTAAAGCTCGTGTAAATATTGTTCGATTGATCGTAGTATCGCCTATCGATGTACAACGACAATGTACGTACACACAACTCTAGAGAAACAAAGAAAGGTCAAATGTTTTAAATGTTTACACAATGTACAATTCATGTAGTATATCTGCCATTTAGGGTGGATAAAAAATTGTGTGTTACTTACTGAGGCTCTCAATGAAAAGCAGGTAGTAATTACACTTTATTGATTTGCTGAGTATTAAACAATGGGGAAAGGGTCATTGCATATTTTATTACAAACGACTTATTTCATTTAGTAGCATTTACCTAATAAAATTGAGAATGGAAATGGAAATATTCATTATGAATCACGTTTTTATACATGTTTGAAAACTATTATGGGATTGGTAATTCATGTCAATGAGCAAGTAATATATTTGTTGTATTGAAATTACATATTTGAATTTAAAGATCAGAATTAAGGATCAATATTTTTACTGCAAAACAGCTTTGTCGGATGGCACAACTAGGATTTCCCAAAAGCAAGTGGTGTCAATACAAATATAGTAAGGGGAGTAAAATGAATGTTTTGCAGTTTTTGCTAAGAAAGATATTTAAACATTTTTATTTTGCCAATGGCGGATCCAGAACTTTTCATTAAGGGCCTCTCCAGTCATGCTTCAGTGATTCCCTAGTATATAATCAACCAAATTTTTCCCACGAAAGGGGGGGGGGGGGGGGGGGGGGTAACCCGCCTATGTTTGCCATAGTCTTACAAATACATGTATGTCTAAAATTTCACTGCTTTACAGTAGACATAGGTAGGAAACCATGGCATGGTCTCTGAAAGGATTTTTGAAGGCAAGTCCAGGGACTCAATAATTTTTGCCAAGTAGTAAAAAGGTAAAATTTTGGCTGCTTAATGATTTGTCAATTCAATCCAAATGACTAAAATGAGCGAAGAAAACTAGGCCATCAAAATAAATTTAAATTGTGACTTGGGTGGAGAGTTGTTTCTCTTGATAGAAAGCAGGTTGAAAGCAATAAGGCTATAGTTTTTAGTAACTTTTACGTAAGAAATAAATATAAGAGACTACTATTCCATGTTTCTGGTTCTTTAAGCCATAAATATAACCAAAGATATGGAAAGATCATTTGAATTGCTTTTATACATTGTACAGTAGTCAAAAAATATCAGTAGCTCATTTGAATCCATTTGTCAGTACATTGCAAAGTTGTTTTCCGTTCTCTAACTTAAGTTTGCCTCAACCAAATGCTATGAAACTTGTACACAATGCTTACTGGTATAACCACGAAACAAAGATCAAGTTTGAATTTTAGTAGCATCACTTAGACTGTTCTAAAGTTGGCCTAAACCAAATGTTATGAAACTTATACACATTTGCTTATTTATACCACAAAACTCGAGTCAAGAACAATTTTGTAGAGCCTCACAGTTCTTCGGTTATGTCCCATAATATCCAAGTGCCAGGGGGCATCATCTGATCTGTGTCAATCTGTGTCCCATGGACACATTCTCCATTGTTTTTAAATATAGGGCATCTTTTACTTGTATACAAGTGTTTTTTTCATTGCAGAAAACTCACTTATTAAAACTAGTTAGTTTTTATTGGGCAATTGGAAATAGATTGGCCATGATATTATTTATGCTCATTTTAATTTTCTGATGAGGTGAATACAGAGTAAAATATTTATTGAAAATATTGCTTTGCATTCTAACCAAATTAAAACTAAAAAATTACATTTGTGTTTCACCCATCAGATAAAGAAAACAAACCTCACAGACATTTTGACCAAATAAACAATAAAACTTCAGACATTTCTAAATCTTATGGTATCTATTTCATAAAAATTTCCATAAAGTTACTTGGTAATATTTTTTTGAAAAATATTGATTTAAGTTGAAAGGATAAGACACTTTCTCAGTGGATACTCACTTTTGTCTTATGACTATTTGTTATTATGTGTTGTAATGCTTATTCTAAACAAATTCTTCCACAAGAATTGAAGTTCATTAAACTTGGTTTGTTAATTTTAGCCTAATATTTTATAGGAAAATCAGTGTATACTAGTAATTTAAAAAGATGTTAGCAACATTCTGCATGCTCCAAAGTAGGTCATGACTCATAGAAAATATTTTTTTTGTGACTGAGTGACTTATTTAATTATGTTAATTACAATTTTTAACATTCTGTTACACTGTAACAGTAATGCCTATATAAACTAAACAAGTAGCAATACAGCATTCTTCTGTACTAACTCTTGTAAGAAATTAATTAAGTATTTAATAAGTTTGATAGCTTTATATTTCTCTCATTTTTCTGTTGCCACTGAGGGCATGTGCATATGCAGTGGAGATTATCAATGCTGGTATATTTATGTTATTTTTCAGCTAAAATGTAGACTAGATAGGATGGAAAGACGAATGTCTCTACTAAAGCATAGAGTACCTGATGTAGAATTGAATGAAAGTCCACAAAGACAAAGAGGTGATCAACAGCCCTCTTCACAGTGTTTGTCTGAAAATATACCATCACATACATCAGAGAGGTCATTGAAAAGGTAATGTCTGAAAAAATACCATCACATACATCAGAGAGGTCATTGAAAAGGTAATGTCTGAAAATATACCATCACATACATCAGAGGTCATTGAAAAGGTAATGTCTGAAAATATACCATCACAAACATCAGAGAGGTTATTGAAAAGGTAATGTCTGAAAATATACCGTCACATAAATCAGAGAGGTCATTGAAAAGGTAATGTCTGAAAATATACCATCACATACATCAGAGAGGTCATTGAAAAGGTAATGTCTGAAAATATACCATCACATACATCAGAGGGTTCATTGAAAAAGTTACTAGAATTGTTTGAAAAATAGTGTGCGAAAAGTTTATGATCGGAAGTTAAGATTATAAGATATTGGGCTAAAGATACCAAGCGGACATTTGAAACTCATTTACTTGTTGAGAGACTGTTGACAATGTCAGGAAAAAGAACAACTAAAACTTAAAAGAGTAGTCTTCAAAACTAAAGACTTAGCAGTACAATAACCACCAAAACCCAAGTGTAATCTCAAGTGCTTTTGTCACATGATCTTCTCCATCACTATAAAAAGTGGATTTACAAAATCAATTAATATGCAATTTTATTTCATACTGTAGTTCTGGTTTCAATTCTCTTTCCACTTTGCTTTACTAGCCAGGGATGCATTCTTCATTTATATAGAATTATATATTTATTCAATACTTACTTCATGGTCAGTCAATTTGCCATTTGGGTATTGTATGGTTAAAATGACAACTGAATAAATCAAATTAAGGCTTTTCCTGTAAGACACACTTGCATTTTTTGCTTTACTTCCAATTTCCATTACTGCTATCAAATGCTTTAATTGACACTCAACCTTTGTCTCAAAGACTTTTAGCATGTTTAAAAGTCAATTAGACATTTCAGTGTATCCCCTTCTTTCAAATCAAAAAATGGATTTATTTATAATTGCAGGAAAAGAGCCAGTTTTGAACCACTGAATCTCAGTAAGCGTTTCGTCACAGATTCCAGTGTAGAAAGTAGAAACAAACCAGCAGACACTAAATTACAACCAAAAGTTGATAGAACTAACAGAAGTCGAAGTAGAACTTTCACTATACCCACCGAGGAAATATACAATGCTTGGGGATACAGGGCCAGACCTGGTCAGATAGCTGCAGATCCTAGTATGCTTAAGGAACTTCAAAAAAGAACAAGCATTAAGAAAACAGACAATGTAGACAATAGTGTTTTGCGTACTAAAGACAATTATCACATTTCATTTTATCAACCTGTAGCAGAACATATTGAAATTGAAAATAACACTGATTTGCTGAAAGGTGCCCAGTCTCAGTTAACAGGTGGGTTAATTACTCTCTGGATTTTAGGCATTTTCAGGTAATTTTTTGGTACTGCATACATTGTGCCTGTAGGTGATATTGAAAGCTAATGGTAAAGATTGCTAATTCATTATTACTGTTGTTTTTTTTACCAAATATAGACTGAAATTTGTACAGGAAAGAAGTTAATATATTCAACTTTTCTCAGGACATTGGAACCAAACTGAAATAATGAGTATTTATTTTTAGATCACTATGATCAAGGTCAAGGTCATAATTACTAAAAATTGCAAAAAGGTGTCTTTAATAAAAGTTAATGCACCTTGCATGGTATAACAAGCATGCTTAAATGGTAAAAGATTGCATGTTATGAGAGCAGAATCTAAATTGATTGTGAGATCTGTTTCAAAAGTGGAGGTCATAGAAAATATAAGTAGACTGAAATATGTGCAAAGGAGGTATATTTATGTGCATACATTTGTAGGTACAAACTAGCATTATATTTCTCAAACAAGACTTTTTTTTAATAAGATAATTTACTTATTTATGACCGGGGGGTTGGGTTCTGGGAGTTGGAACCCCCCCTTCTTTTGAGTTTTGGGACAATCAATGCATTTGAATGGGGACATGTGGTTAAAATGGCTTAATCTTCCTCTGAAATTTGTACATTGCCACCTGGTAAACAAATTCCTTAAAAACTTAACATTTTTAGGAACATGTTTAAGTGAATATTTATTATTTATTTGATATTTGTAATATTTGTAACCTGAATGGTAATTTTTCCTTTGATCTTCTAGTGAGTAACTTCATTATTTGTAGAAGAGTGTATAAAATCCTTGTTTGAATAGAAAAGAATGGGAGGAGCTTATACCAGTGCATTAACTTCCATCTCAAAGGTTGTTAATGTACTGTACAGTTTTACTTCACCCCCTGGCGTAGTTATCAATAAAAGATTAACACCAAATGGAATAGAAATGACCATGTATACATTTTCCTACAGTTGTTTTGCTAGGATATCTGTTTTATCTCACATTGGCTGTTATGTTTGTAATAAATAGTTGAGCATGTAGCTAGTGCTTTATTCTGATTTAACTTCTGACACAGCATTGTCACTGATAAGTTATATATCTTTTTCAGTTGAATGTCCACATTGGAGGGTAAAAATGTATACCAATCAGTGGGGACTTGAAGGAACAGAGGTGAGGCAACACAAACTATTTGCTCTTGTATTGCACCATATTGTACCATATCTTGTTTGGGTTCATGAAATTGTAAAGTGACGCATTCTAAATGGTTTTATATCAGAATTTTATAATCACAAAACATGTGTAATTTTGTTAATTTCTTTTTTGTACTTTAAATACAAAGAACATTTTATATTATGCCTACAGTTTTATTTTGTTATTGCATAAATTCTTCAATTGCAATAAAAATTCATTGTCATGCCAGGTCAACAATTGATTAATACAGCGATTAAGTAAAGAAAATCTGTTAAAAATTACATATCCTAACTATTTTATTTTTAATCTTCCCTTTATATATCATTGTCCAGCATTTATCCTTTATATTGTTTATAATACAAAGTGTTTGATGAATATTTAACTTTTTTAGAATATGGAAGATGAAATTTATACAAAGAGGCACACTAAACCAGAAATAGAAGAAAAGAGAAGAAAGAGGTGAAATTACTATAAAATTTCTATCTTGTTGTATGAGCAAATCTCTTGTTTAAGCTAGGATATGTTGATAAAAGACCAAATATCAGGAGTCAGGACACTCAGGTTTAATTTTTATGTCCCACCAATGATAGCAGAGGGGCACCTATATGTTTTCTGGTCTGTGCCTCCGTCCGTTCGTTTGTTTGTCCTGCTTCAGGTTAAAGTTTTTGGTCGAGGTAGTTTTTATACGACCGCAAATTTTGAAAAAATTTTCGTCGTATATAGCTATCACGTTGGCGTCGTCGTCCGAATACTTTTAGTTTTCGCACTCTAACTTTAGTAAAAGTGAATAGAAATCTATGAAATTGTAACACAAGGTTTATGACCATAAAAGGAAGGCTGGTATTGATTTTGGGAATTTTGGTCCCAATATTTTAGGAATTAGGGGCCAAAAAGGGCCCAAATAAGCATTTTCTTGGTTTTCGCACTAACACTTTAGTTTAAGTAAATAGAAATCTATGAAATTTTGACACAAGGTTTATGACCACAAAAGAAAGGTTGGGATTGATTTTGGGAGTTTTGGTTTCAACAGTTTCGGAATTAGGGGCCAAAAAAGGGCCCAAATAAGCATTATTCTTGGTTTTCGCACAATAACTTTAGTTAAAGAAAATAGAAATCAATGAAATTTAAACACAATGTTTATGACCACAAAAGGAAGGTTGGTATTGATTTTGGGAGTTTCGGTCCCAACAGTTTAGGAATTAGGGGCCAAAAAGGGACCCAAATAAGCATTTTTCTTGGTTTTCGCACCATAGCCTTAGTATAAGTAAATAGAAATCTATGAAATTTAAACACCAGGTTTCTGACTATAAAAGGAAGGTTGGTATTGATTTTGGGAGTTTTGGTCCCAACAGTTAAGGAAAAAGGGGCCCAAAGTGTCCAAAATTAAACTTTGTTTGATTTCATCAAAAGTGAATAATTGGGGTTCTTTAATATGCCAAATCTAACTGTGTATGTAGATTCTTAATTTTTTGGTCCCGTTTTCAAATTGGTCTACATTAAGGTCCAAAGGGTCCAAAATTAAACTTAGTTTGATTTTAACAAAAATTAAATTCTTGGGGTTCTTTGATATGCTGAATCTAAAAATGTAATTAGATTTTTGATTATTGGCCCAGTTTTCAAGTTGGCCCAAATCGAGGTCCAAAATTAAACATTGTTTGATTTCATCAAAAATTGAATAATTGGGGTTCTTTGATATGCCAAATCTAACTGTGTATGTAGATTCTTAATTTTTGGTCCAGTTTTAAAATTGGTCTAAATTAAAGTGCAAAGGGTCCAAAATTAAACTAAGTTTGATTTTAACAAAAATTAAATTATTGGGCCTCTTTGATATGCTGAATCTAAACTTGTACTTAGATTTTTGATTATGGGCCCAGTTTTCAAGTTGGTCCAAATCAGGATCTAAAATTATTATATTAAGTATTGTGCAATAGCAAGTCTTTTCAATTGCACAGTATTGTGCAATGGCAAGAAATATCTAATTTCACAATATTGTGAAATAGCAATTTTTTTTTAATTATGAGTTATCTTTCTTTGTCCAGTATAGTAAGCAAGAAATATCTGCAAGAATTTTTTTTAATTGGAGTTATCTTTCTTTGTCCAGAATCAACTTAAATCAATATACAATGTATATTCACTTTTTACTACCAACTGATAAATTTAAATAATCTTTACCATTCAGTGATAACAAGCAGTTTTTTTTACATCTTAATATTTTATGATGTATTTAAATGAGTAGTAATTGTTGCAAACTCCATTAGAATATTTTAATTGAAATTAGTTTTGGAATAAGGGAAAGGGGGATGTGAATAAAAAATTGGGTTCAATTTTTCTCATTTGAAATTTCATAAATAAAAAGAAAATTTCTTCAAACATTTTTTTGAGAGGATTAATATTCAACAGCATAGTGAATTGCTCTAAGAGAAAACAAAAATTTTAAGTTCATTTGAATACATTCATTCTGTGTCAGAAACCTATGTTGTGTCAACTATTTAATCACAATCCAAATTTAGAGCGGAATCCAGCTTGAATGTTGTGTCCATACTTGCCCCAACCGTTCAGGGTTCAACCTCTGCGGTCGTATAAAGCTACGCCCTGCGGAGCATCTGGTTTGATGAAGTTGAAGTTCAATCAACCTGAAACTTAGTATACATGTTTCTTATGATATGATCTTTCTAATTGTAATGCTAAATTAGAGTTCTGACCCCAATTTCACGGTCCACTGAACATAGAAAATGATAGTGTGAGTGGGGCATCTGTGTACTGGGGACACATTCTTGTTTCAGTATCTTATTTAGCTACCCTTGATGTGTTGTCTTCCATTCTAGGTCAATTGGATCCCGATTTCTCAACTTTGATCTGTGTTTAGTGGTAATAAGCATTATCACATATTTTGTACTGATATGTACGTTTTTGCATGGCCAATAATAGCCGGAAGTCAAGGTTGGTTATCAGCCCTCGGGGCCGATATCGATATCAGCCCTCGAAATCCATATCAAGCCCCAGAGTTTAACTTCCGGTAACCAGTCAATCAAGGACTATTTGTAAACAAGTTGAACACAATGAAAAGAAATTTAGAAAGTTATGAATCTGCTGTAGAAGAAAAAAGTAGAAATCAACAGTGAAAATCACAAAAGTTCCCGTAAAATTTTGACGTCATAAAGAATTTAGAAAATATATGACGCCACACTGGAATGAGTAGCGATGTAGGATTCTTCTTAAGAATTTTTAAACATTTGTAATGTAGCACTTTAAAGTCGTTTAATATTTGCAATTCTTACAATTAATATATTTATTGTTAATTATTTCTGAAACTTTTCACAAAACGTTGTTTACCTACTGTGATACAAACTTTTTTTTTTAACTCACAGTGATACAGTACATTTTTTTTTTGTTAAATATCTTTTTGATTTTTGATGAAATATCAAACATAATCATTTTGATGTAATTTAAGCTATTTGTATTCTCTTGCTTAATATGTGATAAATAGATTATCTTTAATTGCAAATCTATAATTGCAAATGAAATTCATGTTGAGTTGAGGCAAACTAAAGTTTAGAGAGCTGAAACTTATTTTGAGACAAACAGATTGATAAATGTACAGACTGACAGGGGTTAAACTTAATATGGGCATTAAAAATAACTGCATAAACATAAACTGAACAAAATTTGTTCCTTCCCCCTTCAATGTAAATTTAATACCTTATAACAACTTGCATACATTTTAGATGGGATTTGCAAAGATCTAGAGAGCAGGCTGCATATGAGAAATTGAAAGAAAAAGAAAAAGGTGCTGATGTTCTTCCTGTAGAGGAAAACTCCAATTCTGTGGAATCATTTTATCCTTCTCTTGATAATAGTAAGTTGTTACTAGCTAACACTTTCCTGCTGAGTCGGCAAAACCAACAGAAAAGCAGCATGTGTTGTCTTGCCCACTCATCTTATAAACTCCAACATAACAAATAATCACCGTCAAAATGCTCTAAAGTCATTCAGTGTTGTAGTAAATGTGACAAGAGAAAATTCAAAGTATTGGCAAACAGAAAGTAGGTGACTGACATACCTTATAAGTGCTCATATGTTACAAATCTTGGTATACACAGTGAAAAGTATAACAAAAATAATAATAGATGTACCGATAAACAAGTTGGGTTCAAATACCACAACTACAAAAATACCAAAAAACTACATATGTTTACAGAACAGATTTTTGTCAGATCATTTGCAGCGTTTATCTAGAATTTTTTTTATAGTATATATTATAAAATTACTATTTTAAGCCAAAAATTCTTCTTACCGACAGTTTAGTTTTGACAATTCACATTTGATCAAGACTATTTCCAGAGATTATGTAATTAAAGAAAAATCTATTTTTTTCTTCAGTTACTCATTTAGAAATCACAGATAAAATTCCAGTGATGGTGTTTGGTCATGGAATACCAAAAATGGACGTAACGTAAGTTTGATTAATTAATACGGTTCACGTGTACAATTCTTGACTTAATTTTGTTAAACCTTTATCATTGTTTTATATTATATGTAGCAATGGCTTGGATGAGTTTAAAAAGAAAGTCAGTGCCTATCATTTATTTTTAAGAGTTATGCCCTTGGAAACATTGACACAAGTGCTTTGTCATGTACAATTTTTGCCAGATTTTTATCAAATCCATAAATACAGCTATGTCTCATACAACTTCAAAAATAAGGTCACTGGTGGATCTCATATTTTTTATGAGTTTCCCATGGAAATGTAAAAATATTCTTTTTAGTTTTGACAGAACAGAGAAAATATGTGCAACACTTATTGCAACTCTGTTCTTTTATTGCATGTTATGATACCTTCTGGTCAAATGTTATCTTTTATATGAGTTCTGTTAAATAAATCTTAAACTTTCTCTTTTGTAGAGGATTCAAGTTGCCCTGGGATGTAAATATGAAGAAAGGACATAGTCATTTACGCACAAGACACACAAGGAATACATAACACAGATGTTCTTCAGATGTATTCACCAGCCATTTCATGACTTGATTCACAATCACTGACCAAAGCTAGAATTTTGTTGTTGATATTTTTTATTGTTGTATTTAATTTATATTTGATAGTAAATATTTTTGTTGCTTAGTATTGGGTATAAGTGATAATGACCCTGCGTTATATTGTACAATTAATGTCTTGTGTGTTCCTTGGTCAAATATTCAAGCTTTTAAAATTGCAATCCTACAAAAGGCAAGACATCTCAGTTAAAGAAAAGTCATATAGGGGTGAAGTATCTTTATGCATTCAGTTGCATTTTTTCATTTTTATTATTGAAATACAGAAGCCTAGTTATTTTTGTAACTAACATTTCTTTTCGTTAAAGATGTTTAAAACAGAACAAAAGGTATTTTGCTTTGAAGCAAAAAAATAAAATAAAAGGGGGGATTAAATACATTTGCACAGAGGACATAGGTTGAGCAATCTGATTTTTTTCCTTTGCTATTCAGCATTTGTAAAATCTGTTACAGAGCGAAGTGAAAATTATATACAAGTTGTTTTGTTATTAAATATGTTTTCAATGTGATTCCATATTAACAAGCATTTAATTCAACCCTGCAAACTTTTTATTTACTCTTATACAGTTGAGTAATAATTCAAAAGTAACTGAAGTCTGAGAATATCTTTCCAAATAAATTTCCCAATTAGATCATGCTTCTTTCAGTTGTCGAAGTTATTCATCTTTGAATAGATGGGTGTCATTGTATATGAAGTTTAATTATTCTTACAGAATCTTAATTAGTTGACCTTTATGAAAACCAATTGAATATCATAGAGAGAGAAATATCAAAGAAATGGACAGATATGAAAAATGATCTAACTTTATATGCAACCATTTCACCCAATAAATAAGAAGCCAACCATCTCACCATTAAATTAGAGTGTACTGTATTGTTTTACCAAGTATAGAACATTTGGGCATAAATTTTTTTTCTTTTTTCCAAAAAAATTGAAGGTTCATTTAGGGTTAAAAACGTTTATAAATTACAATACTTTCATAAATACTTCAGTCTGTCTTATAAATAGACTAACCTAATCAGCTTTGACCAAAATATCCAAAGTTAACACTGGTAAAAATACTGAGCAATCCTCAACCCAGTATAATTGTTTGGCAAAAAAGAATCATGGAACACAACTTCTGGAAATAAAACGGTTGCAAGATTCATAACATTTTTTTGCAATATATACATGTAATTTATTTTTTATAGTGTTGAAAACTCTACCAAAAGAAGTTAGTATGTATTCATTGATCCTTGAATAGAGAAGTCTGTACAATTCATTTATAAAGAGAATGTAACAGACGTACTTGATATTGAGTGTTTTTATAATCTGTCACAATGGATGTTGAAGTCTTTTTTAATGAATAAAGATATTTAAACTTTAATAGTTTCACTATTTTTTATTGTTTATACTGAAATATTTTTAGATGGTTATCAGCTCCACCAGACAACAGGGATGATGGTATTGACCAATCAACAGCTAGGATTTTCTCATCATGGCCTGTCATGTTGTATAATGGGGCTTTTGGACTGAAAAGAAAATGTTACAAAATCATGTTTCAACTTTATCATTACTCATTAGTAAACTTAAGGCATTAGTCAATTGAAGTACTCAATAGGCTAAATGATATAAATGCTAAGAAGATGTGGTACGAGTGCAAATGAAAAAACTCTCCATCAAAGTCACAATTAGTAAAAGTAAACCGTACATGTATATTAATTACTTTTAAAAGTTATCACTATAATACAAATTCTATGCAGCTATTGTCAGTATATCTGAATTTCCCTCATTATATACATAAAATTCTACACGAAATCTTTAGTTTAAGAAATTTCTTACTATATTTGTTTACCATGTCAAAGATGTGGGTATATTAACTGAACTTAACTCATTGGATGAATTTTATGTATAAATTAAGTTAAAATAATATGCTTTTGTCTGCAGTTGTCCTTCACAAAATAAAATAATGACATATTTACCTTCTAGTGTCCCAAAGTTTCATTACTGAATCATAAGAACCAGAAATAAACAGGAATTCATTTGTTTTGGACCAACAAACACTAGACACCCATCCTGTATGTGATGTATATATACTCTTTACCAAAGCACCATCTGAAATATTCACATTCAATTTTCATATATAGTCAACTTCAGGCTGATTATGCCTTGGAATTCATAACACTGATAATACACACACCATATGAACAATGATCCTAAGGAAAATAAATGCAATATTTAACTGCAGGTATTAAATGCATGCCTTCCTTAAGTTAAGTGACACTATCTTGGTCATGTCACAGATTTCTTTTGACATTTTTGCATACAATGATGAGATAATAAGCATTGTGTATAAGTTTAACAGCATTTGGTTGAGGAAAACCGAAGTTTGAGAACAGAAACAAAAAAAATCAAAAAAAGATGACCCATCATTCTTGCTATAACCCTATCATAAGATCTTGACCTTAAATCTATAAACCATGAGAAAGAGGTCATGGTCAGATGAATCATGTCAGACTCGGACATGCATGTACCCTAAAAAAACCTCTTTATATACCTTAAATAGTTGACTCATTACTTATGGTATTAAAGAAATTGACATAATATGGCAAGCTGAACTTTTGATAAATGAATCAAAAATAGACGTCACATCATGGTTTAATAGATTAATCATGTCAAAAACACATATGATCTAGAACCCTTTTATACCATGCTATAAACCAAATATACAATATACCTAGTTGACTAAGTTTTTGACAAGATATGCAGATCAACCAAATATTTTTTAAAGATTTTCATTATATTTAAATTGACAAGCAAAGAAGATCAATCATATAATTGTTACTGATTTCCTCAATGTTTAAACTAACCTGAACTTCTTGGATCCCACAGTCTAACATGTCTATCAGATGATCCAGTTACTATTTGTCTGTTTAATGGAGAATAACTCATGTCTAAAAATACTTTTGATCCTTGCTGAAATAAAAAAAAATCTCATAAGTTTTTACCAAATTTTTATGTACGAACATTTTAGCAGTAAATAAAAATGTTAAAGCACTGACTTATACAATTCACAACAGAGATATTAGACACTACTATATTGGAATAATATTTTAATTTTTATCACAAACATATTTTTTTCAATACATGACATATAAGCTTAAATGTTTTGAATGGATCAGTTTAATAAAAACCAGATGCTCCGCAGGGCGTAGCTTTATACGACCGCAGAGGTTGAACCCTGAACGGTTGGGGCAAGTATGGACACAACATTCAAGCTGGATTCCGCTCTAAATTTGGATTGTGATTAAATAGTTGACACAGCATAGGTTTCTGACACAGAATGAATGTATTCAAATGAACTTAAAATTTTTGTTTTCTCTTAGAGCAATTCACTATGCTGTTGAATATTAATCCTCTCAAAAAAATGTTTGAAGAAATTTTCTTTTTATTTATGAAATTTCAAATGAGAAAAATTGAACCCAATTTTTTAATCACATCCCCCTTTCCCTTATTCCAAAACTAATTTCAATTAAAATATTCTAATGGAGTTTGCAACAATTACTACTCATTTAAATACATCATAAAATATTAAGATGTAAAAAAACTGCTTGTTATCACTGAATGGTAAAGATTATTTAAATTTATCAGTTGGTAGTAAAAAGTGAATATACATTGTATATTGTATATAACAAAGATTTAAGTTGATTCTGGACAAAGAAAGATAACTCCAATTAAAAAAAATTATTGCAGATATTTCTTGCTTACTATACTGGACAAAGAAAGATAACTCTTAATTAAAAAAAAATTTGCTATTTCACAATATTGTGAAATTAGATATTTCTTGCCATTGCACAATACTGTGCAATTGAAAAGACTTGCTATTGCACAATACTTAATATAATAATTTTAGATCCTGATTTGGACCAACTTGAAAACTGGGCCCATAATCAAAAATCTAAGTACATGTTTAGATTCAGCATATCAAAGAGGCCCAAGAATTTAATTTTTGTTAAAATCAAACTTAGTTTAATTTTGGACCCTTTGCACTTTAATTTAGACCAATTTTAAAACTGGACCAAAAATTAAGAATCTACATACACAGTTAGATATGGCATATCAAAGAACCCCAATTATTCAATTTTTGATGAAATCAAACAATGTTTAATTTTGGACCTCGATTTGGGCCAACTTGAAAACTGGGCCAATAATCAAAAATCTAAGTACATTTTTAGATTCAGCATATCAAAGAACTTAAAGGTTTCAATTTTTGTTAAAATCAAACTAAGTTTAATTTTGGACCCTTTGGACCTTAATGTAGACCAATTTGAAAACGGGACCAAAAATTAAGAATCTACATACACAGTTAGATTCGGCATATTAAAGAACCCCAATTATTCAATTTTGATGAAATCAAACAAAATTTAATTTTGGACCCTTTGGGCCCCTTTTTCCTTAACTGTTGGGACCAAAACTCCCAAAATCAATACCAACCTTCCTTTAATAGTCATAAACCTTGTGTTTAAATTTCATAGATTTCTATTTACTTATACTAACGCTATGGTGCGAAAACCAAGAAAAATGCTTATTTGGGTCCCTTTTTGGCCCCTAATTCCTAAACTGTTGGGACCTAAACTCCCAAAATCAATACCAACCTTCCTTTTGAGGTCATAAACATTGTGTTAAAATTTCATTGATTTCTATTTACTTTAACTAAAGTTATTGTGCGAAAACCAAGAATAATGCTTATTTGGGTCCTTTTTTGGCCCCTAATTCCTAAACTGTTGAAACCAAAACTCCCAAAATCAATCCCAACCTTTCTTTTGTGGTCATAAACCTTGTGTCGAAATTTCATAGATTTCTATTAACTTAAACTAAAGTTATAGTGCGAAAACCAAGAAAATGCTTATTTGGGCCCTTTTTGGCCCCTAATTCCTAAAATGTTGGAACCAAAACTCCCAAAATCAATACCAGCCTTCCTTTTATGGTCATAAACCTTGTGTTAAAATTTCATAGATTTCTATTCACTTTTACTAAAGTTAGAGTGCGAAAACTAAAAGTATTCGGACGACGACGACGACGACGACGACGACGACGACGACGACGACGACGACGCCAACGTGATAGCAATATACGACGAAAATTTTTTCAAAATTTGCGGTCGTATAATAACAGATTCAAGACAACAAGTTTACCAATACTTACTATTGTTTTTTTTTTATCCTTTTTGGAAAAATAAAATATTTCAGTTGAATTACTGAACCATTTTAGGCTTTTTCTCAAGTTTATATAAGATAGTGCAGACCTTGTGAAGCTTCATATATTACTTTACTGTTTATTCTTTAAAATCATATTGTTTCACATATATATTAATAGTCTATATAGGGTATAAATATCTCATTAGATTCTGATGTTCTTGTTATCAAACTTGTCAATGAACAGAACCTCCTTGATAACTTAAGGCAAAAATCCAGATAAAAACATATACAGCTAGATCTGCATTTTTAATTTTAGAGACATATTCCTTTGTGAAAAGCAATCAATGAACTTATCTCCCTAGCTTGTTTTAGAGCTGTGAACCTTACCAGTGATGAGATTTCCTCGGCTTGTTCTAGGTCCCATGTTTTGATTGTGTGATCCCATGATGAGGTACAGATTTGATTGGTGTCTATCCATTCTACTGCTGATATACCTTCGTTGTGACCAGACAGGGTCAAGATTGGTACCTAATTAAACAATAAAGTTATACAAAAGTAATTTATCATTTTGTGTGCTGTTTTATCTAACCTGCAATAGACAATTTTCCTGTTCGTTGAAATTCTGTCAAAAACTTAGGTTTTAGTGAACATTGTTTGTGCGTTTAGGAGCATCGTCACATCTTTTCCATGTTCTGCAAGTGGTTGAAAATATATGATGCTATATTGCATCAATTATTCTGCAAATCATATTCTTACAATTGCACATCAGCATTGCTGTCTTTGGAAATTGTAATCAAGCACCTACAGATAAACATTTTTTCTGGTTTATCTTGCAAAATGACGATTAGGAAAACACTTTATGAACTTACAGAGTGCAGGGATACAGGTGATCACCTCTATATTGAAAACGATGCCATAAAGGTGCATATAATAGTATATTAATCTATTGCAATAAAAATTCATAATTTCAAATAAAATTTGTAGATTTAGCCAACTAAGTCCTTATATTTGTATAAAATAACATTCGTTTATAGTGGAACATTGTTTTAACAATGAATTAGCTACAATTAAAATTAGCTTGCTATTCCCTCTCTGTGATAACAAATAGATAACTCTGGCTCAATTCCCAATCAATTTTTTTTTTTTTTTTTTTTTTTTTCCTTCTCAACACTCAGATTAGTCGTGAACTGGCCATTTCCTTATTTATATATATATTCCCAATCAATCTATCATGAAGGGAAGTAATTTCATGCAATTCTCATTGATAGTCTATTTCAAAAATGATAAAAAGTTCTTTATATTGGTATGTAAAAATTTTAAACGTTTCAAATTTATGAAATTATATTCGTACATCAATTGATTTGATACATCAATAACAAAACTGAAATATATTGCATTGATTCATTTTGTAATTATTCAAAATTATATCAAAAACCTAAACATAATTATAAAAAAAAATGAACCTGTTAAGGGGAGACAATTCTCGTATAACTTTTTCGAATTGGCACATAAAACCACGGAATGTCACTCATCATAGGGGGTCTAATTGGGGGGTTCCGATCCCGGATCCCGCTTACTGTTTTGTCAGATTCCTGTATCCCGCTTACACTATGTACGTAAGCAATTCTCATTTTTTTTGTCATTTTAAGACCTCATTTCCCGTTTTCACGCCACAATAATTTGACTTTCACATGTCACGCTTAAAAAAAATCGACAATCCCGCGTCACGCTTAGACCCCAATGAGACCCACATCATACAAATGGCACATCCATATAATTAATTAACTGCACAATCGTGCTCCACCTTCAATGATGATTTTGAATTATAAATATACCCAAAAGTTGTTAATCTTTAGATAGTGAAGACTAATGAAAGCTAACCCACTATAAACATATTTTTTTGCACTTTTTTAAAACTTCCTCAGAAAAATTCTCGAGCCACTTGACTTTCATAGCTCAAAATTAACGTTTTTACAGAATATTTGAATAAAGTAGTTACAGATTGTTCGATTCTCAAAGTGTAAGACGCAATAAAAATCGTATGCTTGCACAATCATTAATACCGAAATACGGATTTAAATAAGTCCTAAACATTTTGACATTTCTTCGTATAATTTTATCGAAAACCGGTTTAAACAAATAACAAGTACGTGTTAAGATCCGACTAAATACTGTGAAAGTTCTTTAATTCGTGGGTATCAATTTTCGTGGTTTGAGCAATATTCACATGTTGGTGGGTTTTTAAATTCGTGGAATTTAGTTTTCTAAAAGAAAAATTGAAAAATTAAAGCCTTTAGAAACAAAGGTTACAAACAGTCTGGATTTTGAAAATTTCAATGTAAACATTGACTTGTGTAAATCATAGTGATAACACTTATTAACCAATGATAAAGTGATCAACAGATTAAAGACCATCAAAGGTGTTAATTATGCCATAAACATGTCACCTAAATAACAGTAACATACACAAATGATGGATCTTTCGAGGTCAGTCTTGATTCAATGGACAATGGTTGTTTTATTTCGTTGGACACTTAAATTCGTGGATGAAGTCATCCACGAAATCCACGAAAATTGATACCCCACCAATAAAAGTACTTTCACAGTACCTATTTCCCGATATGGTCAGGTAAAATTGCTACATATAACTGACAAACTTTTCTAGTGAAGGATATCATTTGAAAGTAATCTATACAATAGAAGAAAAGTTTGTGATTCTCTCACGTCTTTCAAAATAATACAAACACATTTTAATATGAATTCAAGCCATGAGATAAGGTGTTTACTCTAATAAGACAGCATTCAAATGAGGTTTCAATGTTCAACATATGATCTCCAAACATAGACCAGTGTCTACACCATGTCAAGGTCTAATCATTTTGAACGAAAAAATATAAATTTAACAGAAAATATCAAAGATCTTTTAAAATTACATCAACACTAAAGTCTATAGAAAGCAGCTAAACAAAAGTAGTGATGAGATTGTTGAGTTGGGAATGGCTCTGATAAAGAGTTAATTGTTGGTTTCAGTCATTTTGGTATTTTAGCATATCTCGTTTTGGTAATTTTCAATTGATCAGTTCCTGAAAAAGTATAAACATAGATTACCACAAAAGAATCATTACTTTTTATCTTGTAAACATCTTTCCTTAAAATCAGAACAAAATGTAATGGCTTAGTATTGCCTTCTACCCACCCGAGTCTGCACTTTTCTTCTTGATGTTTTTCTTTTCTTATGAGGAACATCTTCTTGATCTTCATCTTCTACAGCCTCACACTCTTATAAAGGAAAAAATAAACTGAATTCAACATACAAATGTACAGCATTATGACTGTAGATCAATAGTATAGAGGAAATTTACTCAGAGGAAAACTGAGCAATGGTTAAATGGTGAACAGCTAGCCTGTAAGTATCATTGGCTCAGTAGTAAGTGCTTCTAAAGCGATATACATGTACTTCATAACCTAACTTTTTTACTTTCTGTTGAGAAATTAAGAAATTATCAAGAAACTAAGGTTCAAACACTCACAGGCACTATCATTTATTTGTTTTGATTCATTAATTATAATCAATTGTTGGTTCAACAGTGGGGTCATCAATCAGATGTGGCTTCAACAGCTTTGTCAATGACCAGATGTTTCTTCAACAGTGGTGTCATTGATCAGATGCAGCATCAACAGTGGTGTCATTGATCAGATGCAGCATCAACAGTGGTATTATCACTCAGATGTGACTTAAACAGTGGTCTTATCACTCAGATGTGACTTTAACAGTGGTATTATCTATCAGATGTGACTTAAACAGTGGTATTATCACTCAGATGTGACTTAAAAAGAGGTATTATCACTCTGATGTGACTTAAACAGTGGTCTTATCACTCAGATGTGACTTAAACAGTGGTATTATCTATCAGATGTGACTTAAACAGTGGTATTATCTATCAGATGTGACTTAAACCGTGGTATTATCTATCAGATGTGACTTAAACAGTGGTCTTTTCACTCATATGTGACTTAAACAGTGGCATTATCTATCAGATGTGACTTAAACAGTGGTATTATCTATCAGATGTGACTTAAACAGTGGTATTATCACTCAGATGTGACTTAAAAAGAGGTATTATCACTCTGATGTGACTTAAACAGTGGTCTTATCACTCAGATGTGACTTAAACAGTGGTATTATCTATCAGATGTGACTTAAACAGTGGTATTATCTATCAGATGTGACTTAAACCGTGGTATTATCTATCAGATGTGACTTAAACAGTGGTCTTTTCACTCATATGTGACTTAAACAATGGCATTATCTATCAGATGTGACTTAAACAGTGGTATTATCTATCAGATGTGACTTAAACAGTGGTCTTATCACTCAGATGTGACTTAAACAGTGGCATTATCTATCAGATGTGACTTAAACAGTGGTATTATCTATCAGATGTGACTTAAACAGTGGTATTATCTATCAGATGTGACTTAAACCGTGGTATTATCTATCAGATGTGACTTAAACAGTGGTCTTTTCACTCATATGTGACTTAAACAGTGGCATTATCTATCAGATGTGACTTAAACAGTGGTATTATCTATCAGATGTGACTTAAACAGTGGTCTTATCACTCAGATGTGACTTAAACAGTGGTATTATCTATCAGATGTGACTTAAACAGTGGTATTATCTATCAGATGTGACTTAAACAGTGGTATTATCTATCAGATGTGACTTAACAGTGGTATTATCTATCAGATGTGACTTAAACAGTGGTATTATCTATCAGATGTTTCTTAAGGGCATACGATACAGTTACAGGGGAGGTAATGACGTTGCTAACGTCAAATGTTATTTTCGCGACGTCAAACTGTGACTTATCGGGAAAAGATGCATTTTTCCACTGATTTTTATCATTCAAACTGATTTAATTTGAAAACGAGTTCATGGACCCCTATTTTTCAAAACGGTTATTAGTTTCATTTTGCAGGGAGATTATGTGACCCAAATTTTATAAAACTGTAAATAGAGGATATTTTTTAATTTTGATAAACATTCAGCAAAAAATTACATTTTTTCCTCAGTTCATGAACATTTGATAAATATGAGTTATTTCTGAATAAAAAAATACATATTTTTTAGGATATTTTTAAAATACAGAAATTAACGATTATTTAACAAAAACAATTTGTATTTATCTTTTCTAACAAAAAAGTTATGTCTTTCTTCCGAAAAAGAAATTACGGCCACATTTCTGAATTTTGAGCAAATATACAAAATTTCGACCACATTTTACTCAAAAAGTAGCACATGAAGGTATATTTTTTATCACATATTTGATTTAATCAGGTAAAAAATAGCCTATATGCAAATTTTCATGAACTTGTAAATACAGGATCAAAACTGTATCGTATGCCCTTAAACAGTGATGTCATTTATCAGATATAGCATCAACAGTGGTGTTACAATATGTATCATATCTTACTTCAACAGCAGTGTCAAATATTCTATGTGGTTTCAACAGTAGTGTCCCTGATTAGACTGGGTCATTAAATCCTTGTAAACATTACTGAAGACAAAATATCATTTATTCAGCCATTAGACAAAAACAAAATCAAGGGAAAAGAATTCCTCTTGATTTTTCATAGGATATTTTGAGGATTTGTGATTTTTAAAACATGAAGTTCCTTTTATGATTTGCAAGATGCTTCACCTTTATTTTTGTTAATAAAACAAACAAAAATTGTTTCTTTACAAATTATACATACCTGCTGACCAGAGTTTTAACATTTTGTCCCAGGATCCACTGCAAAACTGAAAATAAATAACACAAGCTGAACATTTCTTATAAATAGATGTGTCTTTGAATAATAAATATATATCAATATCAAAATTTGTTGCCAAATATTGTTACAGTGTATTTAAAAAAAATCAAAAAGGGGCTTTACCCTTTAGACAGTCAAGTCTTGAAAAAAAATTAAAAGGACATTTTGTTAAACATTTTTTTTTTCATTGTCTTCTGTCATACTGTCCACATTTCCTGCAAGTCCTAAAGCAGTATAACTGTTTATTATTACCTACCCTTTGTTTAGTGTGGTCAATATTTATACAATCCACACTACCAGCATGTCCACGACATGCAGCAACACAGTCTACTGAGTTAGATTCACTGTCCCACTGCCATATATGGATTGTCTGATCATGTGATCCTGACATAAATGTTTTCACCGTGGAATCATCTACAATAGAAATAATGCATAACACACAATATCATAATTTGTTCATTTGTATTTTCATTTATTTAAAATATTATACAATAATTTGTAATACAAATATTTCAGCATTGTGATAGGGGTGGCTTCAATTATGATGATTTGTGCAGAGAAGTTACATTTGTTTTTGTTAAACAAGTCAAAGTATAATTCCCTTTTCAGTTCACTGTCTAAAACATAACAAGAGGCTCTCAAGAGCCTGAATCGCTCACCTTAATTTTTTTGATTAATTCTCTCATCAATGATTATTTTGGCTTTTCAATTTATTAAAATGTTCTTTGAATCGTCCTATTTTCTTAAAAGCAAAAAAAAAATCATTTTCTCATATGTTCTATTTTAGCCATAGGAGCTTTGTTTCTTGAAATAAAATATACAATTTATACTAGATACTCTGAATCTCATTAAGCCTAAGTTTGGCTGAAATTGATACAACAGTTTCAAAGGAGAAGATTTTTTAAAGTAAGTCAACATGATGAACAAATTGTGAAAAAAGTCTTTAAAGGGCAATAACTCCTTAAGGGGTCAATTGACAATTTTGGTCAAATTGACTTATTTGTAGATCTTACTTTGCTTAACATTTTTGCTATTAACAGCTTCTGTATCTATAATAATATTCAAGATAATAACAAAAAACTGCAAAATTTCTTTAAAATCATCAATTCAGGGGCATTATACCTGAAAAACCAGTTACCCAATTCAGCTGAAAATTTCAGGACAGGTAGACCTTGACCTAATAAATACTTTAACTTCTTGTCTTATTTGCTCTAAATGCTGGAGTTTTTGAAATATAAGTCAAAAACTGCATTTTACCCTGTGTTCTATTTTTAGCCATGACGGCCATGTTTTTTGAAGAAATAGAAAATAAAACAAAACTTCATTTAATACACCTTACTGATCATTCAGTTGAAGTTTGGTTGAATTTGGTTGAGTAGTTTCAAAGGAGAAGATTTTTTAAAGTTAGCAAATATGATGAACAAATTGTGAAAAATTGTCATTAAAGGACAATAACTCCTTAAGGGGTCAATTGACAATTTTGGCCATATTAACTTATTTGTAGATCTTACTTTGCTGATCATTTTTGCTGTATACAGTTTATCTTTATCTATAATAATATTCAAGATAATGACCAAAAACTGCAAAATTTCCTTAAAATTACCAATTAAGTGGCAGCAACCCAACAATGGATTGTTTGATTCATCTGAAAATTTCAGGGCTGATAGATCGTGACCTAATGAACATAGTAACCCCATGTCAGATTTGCTCTAAATGCTTTCGTTTTTGAGATATAAGCCAAAAACTGCATTTGACCCCTATGTTCTATTTTAAGTAACGGCGGCCATGTTTTTTGACAGATCAAAAAACGAAGCACCAACTTTGTGCAGGATAATCTAAGGAACAATCATGCTAAGTTTCATCCAAATCCATTCAGTAGTTTCAGAGGAGAAGATGTTTGAAAAATTGTTAAGGACGACAGACGACTACGACAACGACGGACGCCAAGTGATGAGAAAAGCTCACATTTCCTTTTTAGGAAAGGTGAGCTAAAAAGGATAAAAAGAGGCAGTCAAAAATACTGGAAGGTACATCAGACCATGTCAACAATCAAAGCAGTCCGTCAAAATACAATAGCTACAAAAAACAACATTTACAACCTATTTTTATCGTTATTTATATAATACTGCACTGCAATTGGGTCTGAATATAGTTGAAAATTAAGTGTGTAGTATTGGAGAACTCTGTAGTACATTTGTTAATGCAACTGGTAATTCATGTCTGATGATGATATCAAATAACTAGTAGTGTTAATCCCCATGTGTCATTCATCTGGTCAGGGGTCAGCATGACTAATGCTTCTGTAAGTTTTTAAAACACCAAAATACATCCAATACAAAGGTGCTAATTTAGTCATCTATACTATTAAACAAGAAGACCTCATTTTGGGTGTCGCTTCTCTTTTTTCCACAAAAAATCATCATGCCTCTGTGTCCTATGGGTACAGTGCAGTATCGCATTTGTCATCCATTCTTATGATTATTCAGATTGAGTTATTTTGGGTGAAAAACGAGAAAAAAGACGTCCGGATATGTTCCCGTCATTGGGCGAAATTTTAAGTCAGATTAGACTTCCGGTTTGCGTTTTTCTGTATACTTTGAACATACATTAATACTACGAATACAGTGTATTTTCTGTCTTATATCCGTCATTGGACAAAATTTAAGTCAGATTAGACCTCTGGTTTGCATTTTTTCTTTTTACTTTGAAACAAATGCATATACTACGAATAAAGTGTATTTTCTGTCTGATATCATTTTCAAGTTTACTATCCACGGCAGTCACCATTTTCAGAAATCAACGCCAATTTGCTTATTCGAATATTATACTAAAGAAATGGGATACGGGTCATGGAAATTATATTAAAATGTCTGTTTTAGTTTAAATTAAAGTGATAGACAGGTTGCCGGGGCAGAAAATGAATATACACAACAATATACACCATTTAAACGAAACATAATGACTGTTGTTGCAAAAATACAGGTTCCTGAGCTATTTTAAAAATCGAAGCATGAGGCTGTTAACATTGCAGTGTAAAATACAGGCTTAAATGGCTGAAACGTCAAATTTGCAAACTTTGTGTTGAAAATTGGCTTACAAGGTCATTACAAAAACAGGTTGCCGGGATGAAATTTGAAACTTGAATTTCCAAAGAATAAGCAAGTCCAAACCTTGTATGTGTAGTCGTTGAACTCTAGGTTCCCATGTAATATTAAAATGTCACTATTTCAAGAAGAATAAACTCACGAAAGCACAAAAATTCACTAAAACCGTGTTCATTGTTTTGATTTTGACCGCCTGACAACTTTACGGAAATATCATAGTGATTGTAAATAAGGACTCTGTGGCGGGCAACTTATAATATCCGTGTTTTAAAGATTTTAATGATATCAAGCCTATCAAGCCAGTCCAGTTCAAACTACTATCACGTGGTACAATTCTTATTTACATATTATGAATATAAATAAGCAAAACCACTACTTATTTCTGGCTATGCAGGGTTTAATAGAGAGGGTCTGAATAAGATATCAATGACTGCTGTGGATCAATTATTAAACTGAGAATTGACTGTAAAAAGAAAATACACTTTTGGGACGTCTGGAACGGGTGTTTTTAAGATCGAATTTTCGGGATTGACCATTTCGGGATCCGGGATTTCTTTTTTCGAATTTTGGATGTCAAGATATTTAATTTGTATAATAAATTCAGAACCTCTGGATTTCATGTTTTTAAGCTCAGGATATTGGGATCAGGGCCCCTCCACATTGGCGGATCCAGAAATTTTCATACGCAGGGGCCCGTTGACTGCCTATAAGAGGGGCCCGCTCCGGTCATGCTTCAGTGATTCCCTATATATAAGCAACCAATTATTTTCAAGAAAAGGGGGGCGGGCCCCCTAAATCCGCCTCTGCCCTGACCCCCCTGAAATGAATGTTCATACCATACAGATAAGCGCTAAAATTATTCATGTGTCATTAAAATTAATAGAGAACAAAGAAACAAATAAAAGGATTTTTTTGTGGTAAAAGGAGGAGCCAGGCTAGAAATACAATTATCCTGTCCCAAATTACCTATGACTTTTGATACCTTTTCTGAAATTCTCAAGTCACTAAATGTTTTACAAAAAAAAGAAGATGTGGTATGAATGCCAATGAGACAGCTCTCCACAAGAGACCAAAATGACACCGAAATTAATATTTAAAGGTCACCTTACAGCCTTCAACAATAAGCAAAAGCCGATACTACATAGTCTGATATAAAAGGCCCCGAAATGACAATGTAAAACAATTCAAATGAGAAAACTAACAGCCTTATTTATGTACAAAAAATGAACGAAAAACAAATATCACTGAACCACTGAATTACAGGCTCCTGACTGGAATGTTCATAATACATGAACAGTAAAGGTATGTTCATAATGAAGTTAATAGAAAACAAAAAATGGGAATTTTGGAAATAAAGGAAGAGGGTTAAAAAAAAACATTTTCCTGTCCCCAAGTACCTATGACTTTTGATACTTTTCCTGAAATTCTCAAGACATTAAATGTTTTACAAAATTCTTCCTACAACACTTTACATCCTTTCAAATACGCTCTGAATGCCCGTGATTTAGTGGGTGTGTTCTAGTCTATATATAATATATATACATGGATTCAATTGCTGAGCTCTTCTACCTTCGATATTGAACTTTAAACATTAATCTAACCCCATTGAAAATACCCAATTGGCATCCTAATGTTTCACAGTATTCCACTTTCCTCATAGACAAGACAGTATCAACTACTCATTTGCTATTTTACCCCTTTATTTAAAGTAATAGCTACCTTTTTTTAAACAGCTGCAAAGTGTTATAGATACCATAATAGTGACGGTAAATTATTTCAAATTCTTACCATCTGTTATCCATTGAACACACTTGACAGGAGCTGAGTGTCCTGGGATCGTCAAAAATGGACTACCTTTAACTGACCATAGTCTAACTGTGTTGTCATAGCACCCAGACAAAATGCTGAAATTCAAAAATGAATACTATAGGTGACAATTTCAAATTTATAGCATTTCACACTAGTCCTTTCACATAAACTTAAAACATAAAAAGTGTAACAGGGTAGGATATTACTGCTCGCCCATCATTGATGAATAAAAATATAACAGAGCAATTTTAAACATCTTTTTCCTAACCAGGTAGAGCCAGATGCAGACCTAGGATAATCCCTTAACTAGACAAAAGTTTGAGTTTTACTTATGTATTTTTTTCTGCAAGAATTTCTTTAATAATACTTTTCACCAACATTTCAAACATTGTAAACTTCAAGTTACTTTTAGCATAATGTGCAACAGAAAGAAACAACACTTACATTTTACAAAAAATACAATACATATCTCATGTTACAACCTTTTAAACCCTTTTAAATACTATGTGGAAGGCTAAATACTGTGAATTCAGATTTTCCCCCCATTTTTTATTCAATTACAAAGATTTTGGGTTTAGTAAGCTTTCAGTAGACAGCAAGCAGGACTTTCCTAAAAGATTAACAGCCATAAGCTGATACCTTTCTATGGACATGATGGACACTGCTGTATTTTCATAGTAACATTTTACTTACCAGTCTTTACAGCCCTGTATACAACTGACCCAGTCATCGTGTACTAGTGAGTCTTCTGGTTCTGGAGCTTGTTGTTTTTCAATGTATTCTATATCAACCAATGACTCCTTAATACAGAAATAATTTATTTTTTTGAAAGGGATGTATATATGTGTGAATATAAGCCAAAAATCACAACCTGATGAATGAGTTGTGATAAAAAAAAAATAACCAATTATTTATAGAAAGGACTTTTATCAGAAAACATTATTTAGTAGTCAAACACATTAAAATGGATAACAGCAATAACCAATAGTAAAGCACCTTGTTCCCCATATCCAATACATGTCAGTTTATAAAACAGAGGATTCAATTTCTATATATCTACTTATGTCAGCTCTGGTATTTGTCAAATTTAATCTTTTTTTATGTGTTGATTTCTCTGTAAAAATTCTTATACAGACAGGTGTTCAGCAGAGAACAAAAATCTTATTTAGCATTTTCTCCATCATAGTCAGTATTATTAATTCAACAATAATCAAAGATTTACTCAAATTGTCTTTTGATCTCAATCAGTCGTCTATTTCCAAAGTGAACAATGAACATAAACAAATTTTCTGATCGTTTGAGCCTGAAGTGTAAGTATATTTTTCTTCAAAAGGCATTTAATAGATATATAAACCTGGACCAATGGCACTCATTCTGTACTTGAACTGAAATGTCTTAAAAACACTTACTGTTGATATGCCTTTGTTTTCTAGATGCTTATCTAAGTTTAGTCGCAGAAATTCTCCATCAATTAAAAAATCAAAATCAACATTTGTCTTCTCACCATCGCCCTCTGAAATTGAAAATACAAAATTATTTAATTAATAAATAATTTAATTATAGGTCTTATAACAATTGAGAACTGGATATGGTATGATATCAACACAGGTTATCTAATTTCAATATTATAATACTGTAAACCAACATATTTTCCCAGATACTTTATTTCTAATTCAGCCCTTTCACGACCACTTCCATGCAATTTTATTTTGTGATTATCATAGTTACAGGATATATTTAAATGAAGGTAGATTCTATGTTACATACATGCACATATTCAATGTTAAAATGTTTTCAATTTAGTTGTTCCTATTATTTCAATACAAATATTTTTCTGGACTAACTTAGAAGCATCACAAAACAAATTATATTAAGCACTTTTAAACTTTTTCATCAGAATTTACTTTACTCCTGTTAAAGATCAACTATGCTCCATATTTTAAGGTTGAAATTCATACAAACCATTTAATAGACTGTTTATCAATGAACTCAGGTCACATGTTCCAACTTGTGCTTGAACAGAAAATGGTGCAGATGGAACTGAAAACCTAAAAAATATTAAAATTCAAAATGAAGTGGAAATGAATTTCTGTGTTGGTTTCAATGACTAATACATGTAATTTAATGCAACAAAACTGTTGACTAAATATTATGGTACATTCTTTCTTTAATGATTTTACTATATGCTGACACAGAAAAAGGAAACTCATTTAAATCCTGGTAAATGGAAAACACTGATTATCTATAGATAACTACTGGTAGTAATCAACAAAGAAAACAAATTAAAAGTTCACATCTTATGCTAAAATAAATGTCTCTATTTTTTCTATTTTTTTATCTTTAAGTTAAATATTCTCCATTTCAAGCTTCTCAATGAAGAATGGTTTTCCAGTATTTACAGCAGCATGAGAACATGATGACTAAGTCATTACACTAGTATCATTGTTGTTGTTAAAGAAAATAGTTATCAACTGATTATCTCTGGTATTTCAACTCATAAAACATTTATAAAACAATATTGGTAAAAAACAAATCTAGGTCCAGATCTTTCAGACATTATCTTGGTTCTATAAATCATAAAACTGAAAGAGCCGACTAAAAAACATGAAACTTCATTAAGTGGTATCTTGAATTATATTGGAAATCCAAGATATCTAAGAAAATTTGAGGTCAAATTTGCAATGTAACTAACTAGTTAAAATGACATAATACCCCAAACTGTTGTCTCTGGAATCTTGTCGGCATGTTTTTCATACTACACATAAAAATGAAGATTTTAATGCATAATTTCCAAGGGACTTTATTATGTTATTAAAGGAGGAATTAATGCCATTCGATGTTCCCAAGATACATTACAAACAGTCCTTCCATTCAACCTCATTTTCTAGTATTTTAAGGTTCATCATAACCTTTTGACTAATATGGCCGTATTATCACCACAAATTTCACTCTGAGTACAGACAAACCTATGCACCTGCAAAAGTTTTAAGGTATGGCAGGAACTAGATATATCATTTTTAAATGCATTTTATGTTTAAAAAAATTATTAACTATACTAGATTTTGCTTTTCAGTTTTTTTTGTTCCTGCAGAAGGTGCCAAAATAAACTAAGTTAGGAAAGAGGTTTGAGAATCTCCCCTCATATAATATATGTTGTGAGTAGTATTGATTTAAATGGACAATAGATGGACAATTGACATCTGCAGACAATAGGTGATTTAACAGGTTTAAACTGTGTAAATGAGTGGATCGTATCAAATAAAACTTGGGTGTTTGTTTATTTTCCTATCTTCTGCAGACTGGAAAAAACTGGACATCAAAATCCAAGTAAGTTTGTAATTTTCTGAAACGTAGACTTCATATAACTTTTATATATCTAGTTCCTGCCATGCCTTAAAATTTTCCTAAATGTACCAGTTTGTCTGTACTCATAGCAAATTTTGAGGTGTAAACACGGCCATATTTTTCAATTCCTTATGATGAACCTTAAGCTGAAAATCAAAGTAAATATTATGCATTTTGTTAAATAGTGCAATGCTCTATTTTTTGGGAATCCTCTCTGTACATTAAAACATATTTCAAGGAGAGTTTCTATATATATGCTCTTGAAACGAGCATAAAATAAGTTTCTGATTCCTGCTTTCTGAAAGAACTGCCCTTACTGATCGGTTTTGTTCAGGGAAAAACTCTCCTGAGAAATTGTGATGATATTTTCTTTGTCATTCTAACAGTTAGATCTAAAGAAGAAAATAATGTGTGTGATAAAAATTATTATCTTGGATGCTGAGCTTAGAAAAATCAATCGAATTATCGGTTTTAAACGGGTACTACTGGGGTATACCCCCTTTAGTTTTGACATTAGGAAAATAAATTTAACTAGTAATTTTGTTTAACATATTACTGAGGTTGTTTTGTAAAGAATCTGGCTTGGACATGTGGTATGTTGTTTGTTTCCATTTTTCAACATGTGGGGAGATACTCGGAAATATTGCATTCACCAATAACGTCAGAGAAGTTCCGAGCAAGTGTTTCATTACCGTCTTTCCTCAAATAAATGATACAATTTCGTACAACCTGTGATTACTGACATTACTGTTGTATGTCTCTGGTTATACGATCTTATATATAAACAGAACAGAACAGAACATATTTTATTTCCAATTAAGGACCCACAAGGGGCATACAGAGCATACATGATTGAATAAGGAAAAAGAATATTGATTTGCATAGATACATAGATACAACTGTCAATTTTTACATACAGTTACAATACAATTACTAACTCATATTCACTTTAACCAACAGCATTAAATTTACCAACAAAATTAAGGACCTGATTGTCTTCACAGTTTAATAAATAAATAAATTTATGCTGATTATCAAGTATAGAAAAATTTGGAATTCTTTGGCAAACAAAGTCAAAGAGAGCATCTCTATCTGATTTATAATTTTTACAGTTAGTTAAAAAATGGATTTCATCTTCAACACAGCCAGAGGAGCATTTTTTGAAAATTCTTTCATTTTGTGGAATATTTGAAAAACGACCAACTTCAATTTCAAGCTTATGGACAGAAATACGTAATTTGCATATAGATCTTCTAAAATCAAAGTTCTTAATTAAAGACAGATAATTTTCATATATAACCAAAATTCTGCTTAAATTTCACATAATTAAACAGTTTTCCATGAGAAGCTTTATTTTGGCTAGCATACCAATTTCTAATATATTTAGTGTGAATTAATTTGCTAGATATGTCCAAAAATTCAGAAATGTTTTACTTCTTGTTTAATTTCAAAAACTTCTAATACTTTTTTAGCAAATGAGAACCAAGAAGTTATGTTAGATTTGTGAAGCTCTTGGCTGCATTTATAAGCATCTTTCAATAGACTGAATTCAGTTGTAAGATTTTCAAATCTATACCAGTATTTTACAATTGACTTTACAATATCATAATGTAAGGGGAAACGCCCCAGTTCTGATAATACAGCAAAATTGACACCCCTTTTGTGTTCACTATACGAATACTTGGTTGTTATAGGAATCTCAGGTACAAATACTTTTAAAAAGAACTACTAAATTCAATTTTCCATTTTATCATACTCTACTCAAGGATTTGTATAGTGAGACTATACAAATCCTTGCTCTACTTTAGAATTTTTTACATTTTCTCTCTTTTTTGTATACAATTTCTTTTTCTTAAATGATTTTATATTCTTTTTATAAGATACCTTGATGCAATTTCATCGAATTTTCTTGTCATATTTTTTTTCTCTAGAAAAAATAAATAATTCACTGTTGGCCTATTAGTTTCAGCAGGAATTATATCGTAAAGTTCTATAGTATACAAATCCTTGGTCCCAGCATGAATACAAAATTGATACTCATACAGATTTTGAAAAATAGAAGATCATCTCGGCAATAGATTTTTTTGTGGAATAAATGATATGACTCGATCTGCTGCAACTTGCATATAAATATAAACCATCTTTCTGTAAGCGAAAGGTTAAACATGCTAGTAGAAATACTTCGATACGATTCAGTAAAACTGTAAATGTTCTCTTTGACAATATCTATTATTTTTCGACAAAAATGAACTTCGATATGGCAAAATTGAGAATGGAAATGGGGAATATCATATGTCATAGAGACAACAACCGACCAAAGAGCAGGTAATGTGACATTCGAATGGTGTTTGTATTCCTATGAACACCTATTGATTACTACTCTTTTATATATAGAAGCCTTGGTTGTGCTCTTTTAATGGCAGCCCTTTTCGGCTGTATCGTGTGTTTCCATAGTTGTTATAATATTTTGTCTTATTTTGTTTTTAGAATTAAGGATTTTTTATATATAAACACTATACATACTGACATGTCGCTGGAATGGTTAACTTTTATATGTCAAATATATCATTGATTCATCATTGAGGTAGTATTTTATATGGAAAAATGACTGTACAAATGCAATTACGATCTCAAGCATGTGAGATGTCTCTATGATCTCAAATATATGTGACATGTCTCTACTATCTCAAGCATGTGACATGTCTCTGCATTTCTAACTCTTACTGAGAAATATATAAACGGATGATGAATTTTTATCGAAATACACATGATATATGGGTCAATATTGAGAAGAAAAAAACCTTCAATATTAATTAAGTAAAATTGAGAATAGAAATGGGGAATGTGTCAAAGAGACAACAACCCAACCAAATAAAAAACAACAGCAGAAGGTCACCAACAGGTCTTCAATGTAGCGAGAAATTCCCGCACCCGGAAGCGTCCTTCAGCTGGCCCTTAAACAAATATATACTAGTTCAGTGATAATGAACGCCATACTAATTTCCAAATTGTTCACAAGAAACTAAAATTAAAATAAAACAAGACTAACAAAGGCCAGAGTACTCATTATAGGGGGTCGTGAGTTAGGCGAAAATCCAAATCACCAACAATCTAATATTAACCCCAATAAATTCAATTTGACCAGCAATTAGTGTCTTTTTCTATATTTTCAATATCTATTTTTTCAATGATTATACTCAAAACGATATATGTCTCTAATAAATCACGTCTCCTTGTGCATGTCTTTTTTCGAACTCGTTTGCTGTCCACCAGTATCTGTAATAATCGTTCCCACGATGTAAATTCCTACAAAAAGCATAAACGCGAAACCAAAATTTGCAAATTCAGAAAAAGGACATTCACCCTTTGCTATCCATATCAGAATTGTTCAAAACAAGCCCATTTGGCTAAACATCCACAGCACATGCAACTATGCAGTTAATTATTCAAAGCAGAAATATCACCAAGGGCGTACACAACGGTGCATCTCATCAAGTTTTCAAACTCACCATCCAAATGAAATTCAGAGAAACCCTTCATGATATTGATCATACGTGGTATTCCAAAAAAATAAGAGACAAGTCTATATATATTGAGTACAACTGGTGCCCACAATAACACATAAGCCTGATTAAGCCTGGTATCCTAGCTGTACGAGTTTTTAGAAATCTGTAAAAAGATTCCAATGCTGAGACATATACATAAATACATGTATTAAATGTGTTTGGTTCAAACAAGGAAAAAATCCCGAAATCAAATACTATCACATAGATGAGTTAAGGATTCAACCAGATATAAAAAAGAAGATGTGGTATGATTGCCAATGAGACAACTATCCACAAAAGACCAAAAATGACACAAACATTAACAATTATAGGTCACCTTACGGCCTTCAACAATGAGCAAAGCCCATACCGCATATAGTCAGCTATAAAAGGCCCCGATAAGACAATGTAAAACAATTCAAGCGAGAAAACTAACGGCCTATTTATGTAAAAAAAATGAACGAAAAACAAATATGTAACACATAAACAAACGTAAACCACTGAATTACAGGCTCCTGACGTGGGACAGGCACATACATAAATAATGTGGCGGGGTTAAACATGTTAGCGGGACCCCCCCCCCCTCACCTGGGACAGTGGTATAACAGATGACTTGTAACTCAATAACTAAGCAGATAACGCACCAAAAATATTCGGAATCCAGATTTCCCTCATATCTTTAATACAGTGTTAAATTTAAAAAAAGATTGATAACGTAAAAAACAAAACAAAAAGTGAGAAAAAAATTCAAACTCAGACAAAAATTCATAACCCTCCATCCTTAAAGTCAAATGGTTGCTCCCTTAGCATTTTAAAATGTTTCAATTTTAGAAAGTGCTTTTTTGGCATATTTTGTTTTTGATTTTCTTTGATATAAATAAATGATGTCACAGTATGTAAAAAGGACTTTTCAATGTATTTTCGTTGAATTTCTATTTCTTAATTTTTCATAAAAAAAAGGAAGCCTGAATGGGTTTCTATTTGTATCCATCTGATGAGTTAAGGTATGTCATTGGTATATATTTCCTTAGATCGACTTTTCTTACCATCTCTTTGCAAAAATAAAGATTTTACAATGCTTTTTTTGGCAAAAATATAATAAAAAGTATGGATCACAGTGCTATTTTTCAAGTAAATCAGTCCAGTATTATTTTATTACAAAAAGAGTTATCTCCCCTTAGATTGCTAAGTTTAATAATTGATTCAAAAATACACTATTATTTGATATTTGTTAAAACATCTTGAAAAATGCAATCAATCACTATTTTTCTTTATATAAATGAATAGTCTAACCAATTAATTGCAAATCTGACTCAAAATTTGCAGATTATAGCAGAGAACTGGACCGTTTGTGTACTGCGATTGTACAATCCAAGATGGCGGTATACCATGAATCTACCTTAAGTCTGTTTCAACTGTGTTTTTTTTTTTAGTTCTTTCTTATGTTGTACTGTTACACCACTATCACAGGTAAGGGGGAGGGTTGTGATCCTGCTAAAATGTTTAACCCCGCCACATTCTGTATGTATAACATATCCCTAGTCAGGAGCCTGTAATTCAGTGGTCTGGCTGTCGTTTGTTGACCTGTTTGATACACACTTGTTTTTCGTTCAACTATTTGTTCATAAATAAGGCCGTTAGTGTTCTCGTTTTTGTTTTACATTTGTCATTTCGGGGCCTTTTTTAGCTGACTTTGGGATATTGACTTTGCTCATTGTTGAAGGTCGTACGAGAACCTATATTTAATTTCTGTGTCATTTTTGCTTTTGTGAACTGAGTTGTCTCATTGGCAATGTAGTCCCTCGTTGTCTATTGAGTCCGGTCCTGGCATCACTGCAAGTTATATTTTGTGAGGCCAGGGCTGGACTTCTTGTCAATTTCTTTTTAATGTTTCTGATTGTATGGTTCTACATTATAATATTATTTAAATCCTTGATTTGTGCAGAGAGTCAGACATATAAAATAATGTATATTAATATTGTATCTGAGACTACTATTACTCAGATTATATGTTTCTGATTTGGGATTTATCGATTATGAACGTGTATTTCCTGTATCTGAATAATATAGGACAGAAAGTCACAGGACAAAAAGTCAGGGACAAAAAGGCACAAATAATGTTTTGACAATTGTTTAAATATATTAGAAAAATATCTTGATTCTTTTTATATACACATATAAATATTCATATTAAAGTTTAGGAAATGTGTCTTTATACTAGAAAAAAAATCTTCTTTTTTCTAGTATAAAGACACATTTCCTAAACTTTAACATGAATATATGTGTATATAAAAAAAAATCAAGATATTTTTCTTCTATACTCAAACAATTGTCAAAACATTATTTGTGACTTTTAGTTTAAACAATATTTATTAAAAAACTGCATGAAATATAAATATACAATATATCATATACAGGGATTCGGAAACAAGAAAAACTTATATAAATCCGTCTCCCTTAAAAAAAATGACAAAATTAGAACATAGTATGTAAGAAACTCGTATAATCTAATTTTCAATTCACATTTAACATGTTTATTCTGTGGTTTGCCCGTTACTCGGAAGTCAGTTTGATCGAAAATGTGATGAACTCTTTGTAATATAATTATGGCTCATGTATCTGAGAAATATGTAAATGTTCCGGAAAAAAAGGTAACATTAAATCAAAGTTTCAACATTTAAATCGACATCGACTAAAGATAATTGTTATGGACCAAATCTCCCTGTTTCTTAAATAAATCTTTGTACAGCTTTAAAATATTTTCGTTTTTCTCATCACTGATGAGTTCACTACCTGATACTTATGTTTGTACATTATATATTGGTAGTGTAGAAATGGTTTGTGCCCTGATGAGTCTATAATTATGACATTCTAGCAAATAATGTTTGCTGCTCTCAACTTGCCCACATTTACAGAGAGGGGATAGGAGGGGTCCTGATCCCGAAATTCCGAGCTTAAAAACACCAAATCCCGAAATCCTGGGCTTAAAATCATGAAATTCCGAGGTCCCGAAATTTGAAAAAAAGAATTCCCAGATTCCGAAATCCCAAGCTCAAAAACACCCGATCCTGGAGTCCCGATAAAGGTCCTATCCCCCCTCTTTACAGAGGCTGGAAAGAACAATATTTGTGACTTTAGGCAGCAACCATTTGATTTTCTGGGATGGGGTGGTGGTTAGTCCAGCCCTGGCCTCAGTGACTCTTTTTTTTTTTTTTTTTTTTTTGTTGTCACAGTGACAACAAAAAACAAAAAAAAGAGTCACTGAGGCCAGGGCTGGACTAGGGTGGTGGTGGGGGACAATGGGATATGGATTTTTTTTGGGAAAAAAAGTTTGTCAGTTTCCAGTTTTTGAAGAAAAAAAATCATATTTGTCTATGACCCTGAGAAAAAAAATGCTTGTTTCATCCTCAGCTGCCACTAAATGTAATGCTAATATTGAAAGAAAAAATTGTTTTCGACTCCTCGCCCCACCACCCGAAAATTAAATGGTTAGAACTTACTGCCTTATGTCCTGTGACTTTCTGTCCGTTACCTATAGGAAGTCCCTGGTCTGAATTATAAATCGTAAAACATTTGTTTGTATTTGCCGCTAGCAAAAACTTTTGCAAAAGTCAAAGGTCAAATTTATCCAATGATAAAAATCGTACTATCATGACTTACAGAACAACAAAAACAGATTTGTGGGCGAAGTCATCGGTCAACTTCCGGAATAAGAAGTACTTTCTTCCTGAAGAAAATTTCTGCAATGTTTTAATCCCTAATTTGACACTTACAAATGTAATTTAGAAAACAACGTTAATTAATGGCAGACATAACAAAGTCATGTTACTAAATCGGATCAAAGTGAGAAACAGGTCTAAATTATCTTTCGTACTCACTAAATAAACCAATGCAAAGAACATTTTGTCAGAAAAAGAACTACATATTAATAACAAGTTATGCAACTGTCTCCGACTAAACTTTAAGGTTTTTTTTTCCTGTAGCATTGACTTGTGTAGACCTGTGAAATTTGCCACAGGTCATTAACAATTTAAAAATAGAACATTCTGTATAAATTAAATAAAACAACAACAACATTGCTTCTGCTGAGTGCTGTCAAATAAAATAAAAAATCAGTTTGTCAGATTAAAATAAATACAACATCATGTCTGACCAAGAAGACGACACTGATCTAGGCTTTCCAATTACCAGATTAAAGGCCTTATACGATTACTCCTATAAAGATGACGATGGTCACATGATCTCTATGAAACAAGGGGATGAATATCATTTGATATCTAAAAGTGGTGATTGGTGGGAGGTGGTTAGAGATTCAGGGAATGCAAATGAGTTAACTTTCTATGTACCAGCTGCTTATGTTCAAGAACTAGATGATGACACACATTCTCCTAGATCAAACCACTCAAATCAATCTTGCAGTGACAACAACAATGAGAAAATTGAGCAAGTTAATATTATAAGTGTTACAGGAAGTAAGAATGTGAAAACAGATATGGCGTATACAGGGTCATCTGACTATATTAATTCAGGTGAAGTAGGAATAACTTTTGGAAAAGGCAAATCAAGTTTTAAGAAAATATCAGACCCCGGCATTCCTTCTGCAACCATTCCAGCAGTTACTTCGGTGACTGTACCATTTAGAAGGAGTTTTTCAGATGAAGGCGATTATGTAAACTTAGATAATTATAGAACAGAAGCTGGCATAGGTGATACTGACAAAAATGATGGAGAGGCTACAGATAGTGTAAGTATTGCACATCACATACCAAATGTGCAGTTTGCAGTATTTAAATAAAGCTCAAGTTAACTTTTATATATTTCATTACACTTTACAGCAATTTTATTTATTATTTCTTGACCAGCACATTAAGTTCTTTGTTCATGTTAGTTATTTTGAGGCTGAGAAAACATGGATACAGTACTACCATTTATTGTTTTAATGGTACAATGTATCTAGAAGTGTGACTTATTTTAAAAACTGAAATTTTATGAACTGATTTTTGTTGTGGTGTACATTTTCATCATAATTTTGTGCATCTTTCATTGTCTTTCTAATACACTATTCATATACATGTAGAAATGGTGTTATATCACCACTCATCAAATTATTTTCATTTACATGTACGACATGTGTTGATATTATCACATCAAAAACAGACATTGTATTATAATTTTCAGCTCTATGTTAGTTTTATGGATTTTGTTTTTAAACGTACAGTATATCAATGTATATCAAATCAAGGATTTTAAAAATTGGCAGAGACTTACAATTTTCAATGTAGCAGGGGTGTAAAAAAACAATACATTGTACATGCACCAGTTGTATTGGAGTTGCCATGAAAGTTCAAACATGCAAAGTGTATATCATACATTGTGTACATACATTGACATAGCTCCTGCAGATCAAACCTTAGCCAAATTAATTAGAAACCAATAAAATTAATCCTATTGTCATATATTATTGAATAATTGAATGTGTGAATTTTGATATGTAGTTTTCAAATAACCACTTGAACTAATGACATTAGGTTTTCCTTTTTCAGGATTACGCAAATTTTGCACCAATCCAATCGAAACATGAACCACCATCACCAGACATTGAAAAATGTGATTACATTAAAACATTATTGGATGTATGGAAAATGTTTCATGATCCCCAAACAAATAGATTGTTTTATATTAATAAAGAAACAGAAGAGAGAACATGGAAACCACCTAGACATCCAAACAAACATGAAAGAGCACAACAGGTAATGCTACATTATTGTCAAGGTTGATTTAAACAAATAATGAAATGAATAATAGTTACAATTGTATATTTTGTAATCTTTTCAGTACAACATATCATGATCATGTCTGTATTGATAAGAATGTTTGACAGAAAATAAGATGCACTAATAGATGGCAGTTAAATAAATACAAATGTATCTCAAGAATTTTGGAAAGAGATTTCTCTAATTTTCATACTTATTTCACATTTCCTGACTGGTGTGAGAAATGATTGGTTCGAAATTTATTGTGACGTTAAATTTTCTTTGTTTCTTCTGAATTTTCCTATTGTGACGTCATGATAAAAGGTGACCATGCCTGATGACGTCACATTAAAAGTACAATCTTTGAAAAAAAGGATAAAAATCATTAGAGAAACAGATTCCACCACTATAACTCATGCATTATGATATTTCTCCACTCTCGACAGTTAAATTTCAACTATTTAAAAAGCTTGGTAAAGCCTCGTGCTTTAAATATTAAAATTTAACTGTCTCGAGTGGAGAAATATCGTAACACACTTGTTGCAGTTGTGGAATCTATATTTCTACTATTTCTAGGCATTATAGGTGACAGTCAAGGTACATTGAGTTAATGTACATGTAGCAATTTCTAATGTTAAATATTCTGCTAAGTCATAAGTCAGTTTGATAGGTACTACTTGTGATAGGTCTATTTTTTTTAATTTTCTGCAGACAGGCGAGACATTTCTTTGTGTCAACAGTTTATTATATCAATTTAGCTTAAAAAGAAACTTCATAGATCAGAAAACTTTGCATATTTGACATTTGTTTTTTCTAGAATTAAACCGTCATGTTTTTTTCCTCACATTTTCTGCTAGTAGCACAGCTGTATAACAATGTTCCAGTTATAATTATACATGTTAAAGTTATAAAGATAAGTTGATATTATATATATTTTTTAATTGTCTGATAATGTACTTGACCCATGTATAAACTTCTTATTATTTGACACGCTACATGAAAATTTGACTCCTCTGCACTTGATTTAGATTTTAATGATACATGTACCCAAATATTATTTAAATACAGGAAATTAACTACAAATAAATCATTGACATTGTGTAAGGTGTAAATAATTTCCTCTTGTGAAAGGCATATTGGTGCCTATATCAAGTATATACATACATCATTTGTGCACATAGGCTATAATTAGAACAAACCATCCTGTATGGATTAGGAATGACTTATCCAAAATGCTTCAAACAGTAAATGTCTGAATTTATTAAATACAAATCAAATTTTAATTTTAAGACTACACTAGAATATTTTTTACATGTTTTATAGATTTATATATTTTTTTTTTATCTATAATGAGTTTAACACATGAAAGGAGACATCTTTGAATCATGCTGAATGAGTGATATTGATAGCAATGATTTAGAGTATTTTAGACTTGATTAATGTCATATACTGGTTAACAAAGTACTTGTAGTAAGTTTCATATATATTAAGGATAGTACATTTCTGACCAGCTTTAGGAAGTTGCCATCCATTGACCAATACGTAATCACATAATTATAATCACATTTCATGCGTCTAATCACACAATAGTTTGAATGCTTGTATAACCTTAAATTATGTTTGAATTGAAGATCCTTCATGGACCATTTACACCACGAGCTAGAGTAAGTAGTTACCATGGCAATGCATGCTTACCAGTATACCTACATGTAGCAAGCCTTAATCTGTGTCCCATCCGTTGGGTTGAACTATAATTTGTTACATTGAATAATAACTGGTTCAGGATTTATGTTGTTCCTATCAAAATATACCCGGAAAATATTATGAAAGCATGTTGATATGTGTACCTGTTTTGTTTTTTAAGTGTGTTTTTTAACTTGGATGAATTGTTTAAATGTGGAATTTAGGAAATAGTTTCCCTCAAATTTGCAACCTAACCTTTTTATGTTTGGTTTTATCTTGGGTAATTAGTAATTATGTTAAATTAGCTTAAAATAATTGTTGTAATAAATTGAGAATAGAAAATAACTAGATGAAAATTTTAATAATTGACTTTCATACTGCATACATCATTGCTATTAAATTATACTAGTACATGTACTAATTTTATGTCACACCTACAGTAATTGTGGGTGGGGTGAGGGGGAATGGGAGGGGGCATTAAGCCATTTAGTATATGTCTGTCCGTCCCTTTTCATGTTAAAGATGTTAAAGATTTGGTATAGGGTAGCTTGTTTTCACATCAACTTGAATTTGTTACATGGCTTTATCATGAACCTGATGAAGTGATTTGTTTGATATATATATATATAAATGTGAACTTATTATTTCACTAGAATTTTATGGTTCACTGAACACATTATAGTGAAAATGTACAAGGGGGGCATGGTATACTATGGACACATTATTCTTGTTTGAAAATATATAAAACATATTTGAAAAATCTTTCTCGTTTCTGAGCTCAACATAAGTAAACTTGTCTCAAATTTTGATATATCATTCATATTTGACAATCAACTAAGTGTATCTCTCTACATGTATTCATATCTCATCAGTAGTATTTGCATGTAACAGATAGTCACTTTGGAAAAAAAAATATCATTTTCTTAAACTTTATATTTATTACTCAGGTTTTATAACTTCCAGATAGCTGACTGAAAATGCACAGGATATGTAAATAGTGATACATGTATCCTAATTTGATTGCACATCTGGTGCATAAAAATTGGTACTGTAATTTTTTTCTTTTGGTATACTATATTCCATTGATGTCATATTGTCCATTGTTACACATTATTACTGTCAAGCTGAAATTTCTCAAATGTTGATATTTCTTTTGAATCTGATGTAGTTAGAAATAAAACTACATGTATTAAAAAAAGTTAGCTTTCAAGCTTAGCTTGATATTGGTGGTGCATGCTTAGATAACTAATATAATCAGAAAAAAATGATTCACTATTGTATTTGAAGTTTTTATTAAAAATACATGATAATAAACCCTATTTGAAAAAAAGTGTTCAAAAGGAACGAAAATGTGATCTTGGGATGAGCTTAAGTGGTGTTTAGAATTGCTCTTCATAACAACAGTTACAAGTGTAATGTTCATAAGAAAATTGGCAGTTATTTAGATTTTTTTTAAAGCCAATTTTAATACAGTTTAATCTGTTGAAATATAGACATAGATGACTGTGATTCCAACTATCTATTGTCAAATGATTGAAAGGATGTGTGCATTAGCAGATCCAGGGGAACCCCCGTAAACCCCCCTTTTTTTGGACGATCAATGCATTTGAATGGGAGCATATAGTTGGAACCCCCCTTTACTCTGGGTTGGGAACCCCCCTTTTTAAAATGGCTGGATCCGCCCCTGGTGTGGTGGCATAAAGGTTTATTATACCAGATTGCTAACTATTAGAAATTAAGGTCAATTTAATTAAATGCAAATCTATGTTTGCTAAACTCACCAACTTATTAACACTACTGTCACTTCTTGAATCTGATAATTTCAAGCCTGTTCAAATAACACTGAATTTGCAGTATATGAAAGTGGTCCTAGGAAGAATTGAGATTCATGCCTTTTACCTAACAGCTACAATTGCTATTAAAAAAATGTAGGAATATTAAGTGTCAAAGGGGCCTCTTGTTTATGTGCTTAGCAAAACATAAAATGGAGTACTACAACATTTGATTGCGAAGGAAATGAAACCTTCTATGAGAATCACTATATATTGGTCAGAATATTTGCACTTTTAGAAGATGTACTGTCCTATTGAATAAACAAAATAGCAATTGTTCTATGAATTGTGTACATGATCAAATGTTTTTTTTCCAGAAAAAAATGAAAAGTTCCCATCAAATGATCTCCATAGAGACCAATAGTTAATGTATTTACAAGGTATTCAATGGGACAGGTCATCTTCTAAAATCTAAATAACCTAACCAAAACCTACTGATTCCCATAGAAGATTTTTTTTTCCTTTGCAATAGATAGACTAAGAATTTTCTGATATATTTTATATACATGTATATATTTCACATACTGCTTTAATTAAAAAAAATATGATATCTAGATAATGACCAAATTCATGTATATAATCAATTACATCGAACTCAGTTACACACAGGAAGTATGTTGGGAAAACATTATAAATATACATGTATATATAATACAAATACACATGTATGTAACATAAACATTGAATATCAACACAACATTAGATGTAAGAGATATTTTTTTGAGGACCAAGCTCTTTTATTCTTATATTATCGCATCACCACTTTTACGCTGACTTGAAACAAAAAGGTTGAGGCAACATATTTTTGAATTTATATCCAGCTAATGCCATTGAAGAATATATTTTCTATACATGTTAATTAAATTATGTAATGGAATATGCACTACTAAAGTTGTTCAAGGGTTCAAAGAATGCCTTGCCTTTCTACTTCCTGATTGCCAAAACTTTAAGGGAGCAATAGCTTACATTTCATTTTGCTTTGAGAGCAAAGTTTTCAAACTTTAAGAAAGGTGCTAATTCCTTACTCTGTTTTGTGATGCTCGTGGAAGAATTTGATAAAGAGTGACGTATCTTATCCTTATTAATGGTTTACACTTCATCAACTTTTGTGAAATTTTTTCAATGTACAATAAGGTAGACTACGAAAGTTCAATTTATGCTTTATTTCATTCGTTAAGTCCTTCATTTAACTCAAGCCAATAGATGAACAACAAATTTAAATGTTCAACAAATTACAAATTGTATGCAACTTTTGGCAAAGCCACGAAATCACCTATCCACAAAAAGGCATGTTTTTTTGCCATCCATGAAAAATCGTTCGAATATATATAATGAATCCTCAGTTTAATAATATTATCAGTTAAAATTTACCCCGTCAAAAAATGACTCAAAATAATATACCTATGTTAGTACTGCCTCTTATTGAAGTAAATATAGACTTTTTATAGACTGAAATTATTTACCTATTTTCTACCTTTCATCATCCAAAATTAGTCTCGTTAATGTATTTTATTCTTTAAACTACACTTTAACTTAGTCAACAAATGCACATTATAATATCTGTTATTAAAATTTGTCTGATGGATGACTACTTTAAAATCCAGGAAATATTTGGAAAAGCGTGTGTGTGTATTTAGTCAATTGTTGTAATTATTTTTTAATATCTACATTTATAATCAAACATTGTTCTGTTAAAATAACTATTGAATTTTTTTCTAATCATTCCTATATCACTCCAACATAAAAACCAATAGATAAAAATGAATTGAAAGTGTGCGCAATATTTAAAAATACACTTTACAAAAATGTAACTTCCTGTTAGAAATATTTGGTAGAGGATGTTAGTACAATAATGGCTATAGTCTTATCCTATAATCACCCGTTACTAATGGTAAGAGGAATAGATTTGTTTCATGATGATTTAGTTAACATTAATTCATTTTAAACACTTGAGAATTACTACATTATATATCATTTGTACAATTTTATATATATTGATCATTTGTATTTGAATATTTTCAATATTCTTTTGGACTTTGAGATTGAATTTTCAGAAAGTATCAATTTGTAGTGATGGATGATTTTTTTCTGTCTTTTCGTCCATTCATCATTCTGTCTCACTTATGTATCACAAACTGCTCCTGAACTACTGGACAACTTTTTGTGATTTTTTCACAGAATTCAAAGCTTGGTCTTGCACCTTCTTATTTCATTTCTTCATCTGAATGATTATTGTGGTTAACTTTGAGATGGCATGGATATGGACAAGTGAGATTTCCACCTTTTATACACAATTTATATTCTGCTCCCCAAACCTCTAATCATGATTTTGATAATGCCTTTTTTCTCAGAATAAAATTACTATACTATGCCATGTGCATTTGAGAATCTCCTATTTATTGTTTTTTGGCTGAATATTTTTGATCTTTTTCTACTTAAGCATTGACTTTTCTATAGCTTTATTTAAAAGGAGTTTTCAGTATGTGTCAGCAACTCCTCCTAAAACAGCCAAGTAAAATTGTTTGTGAACAACTGCCAATTAAATTTAGATAAGTGTGATCTGTTCCACTCCCTAGACGTTTTATTCAGAGATATATAACAATTTTGTATCTACAACTCCTCTTCAACCCTTTCTTACAATTTAATGAAACATAATAATCATATAATGATATTGTGCATATATTTTGAAAGAAAAGGTTTTGCATAACATGATTATGCACAATTACTTTTGTTAAATTTTACCAGCTTGGATACCAGGAATATAAGGAAATTGTTTTTAACACTCACTTTTAATGTTTGAACAGAAGGTGTATCGGAAAAATCATGATGACCCTTGAACATCAAAATTGTTTCCTTATAAATAAAGTTAAAATAGGAAATTGTATGAAATTGTACATTTATGTATAATGAGTAAAAGTAAGATCTCATTATGGTCTATTACGATATGTATTTTTAATAGATAGAACTTCCTGTAATTTGACTTCTGTAAAAAAAGAGAAAAAAAGATAAATAGAACTGTCTAGTATACAAATCCTCAAAGAGGATTTTTTTAAGTTCCTCAAGCATTTGTACAAGCAAATTTATTTGAGATCCCATGATCACATGGTATTTTGTAACATTGGATCAGTTAAAAAAACCCACCACATATCTAAAACATGAGCACCATCAACGTACAAGATCATTAATCACTGGCAATCTTACATTGGAGTCGAAATATCAAAATTGACTTCAGATGTGACAAAACAGGATCACATAATTAAGAAATTATTGAAAGGTATTTTCAACGTGTTTGTTGGTTTCTCAAAGGTAAGATTGAATGATACATGGATTGAACTTTTGGTTAAATTGTCTTAAATTCAAATGACCACACTGTAGGTCATTGTCAGTTTTTATGGTAGAGTAATTTAATATTAAAAAAACAACAAAAAATAAAACATATCAAACCCAAAATAGAAACAATATTATTATTTGAAATAATTTACTTTGAATATTTTTTTCTTCTGAGCAGCAGTGTGCCTGACACATCAACTTGTGGTGGGGTCTCTTGTCTTTTCAGCACATTCACAGAGTGGGCAATATTTGTAGTTTCTCCAAAATCCTCTCTGACTTACTCAAGTATATTCCATTGATATTATAAGCAGATAAGGGACTTTTCGTCATTTCTACTGCTAGTAAATAAAAAGGTGAAATTTAGTGAACATGCAGTCACCTATGAATGGGTGGAAATTTTGGTGTTTTAAATTTTTTTCAGGTTGTTGCATTTACAGCTATACGGAATAGTATTACAGAGACTAATTATCACCATTGTTCATTTGCAAGTTGTAAATTTTAATGTATATTAACAGGCAGACAAGTTGAATCATCCTATAAGATGTAAGTTTTACTGTATACATTTATTTACAGGTAGTTGAGTTGGATCTTCATCATTTTTCAGAAATCATAACTTTTACTGTATATTTACAGGCAGCTAAGTTAGATGCCAAGGTCAGTAGATCAGGGATTGGTATTTTACCAGAAATCAATGTAGACCAAACATTAACAAACATTCCAGAAGGATGGTGCGTGGAAGAAACCAAAGAAGGCACAGTTTATGCTAATGAGGATTCAGATGAACGGGTTTGTTTTCAACAGTGATATTTGTCTTATGGTTTTGTTATTAATGGAATTACTGCATATAATCTTTTATTAAGTACAGCAACTGTTTTAGCATGATTTTGTAACTGTAAATAATAGTAGATGTTGGGGACTCTGGATTCATTTATTTTCATGGGTATCAGTTTTCATGGATTGAGTAAAACTTGCATTTACACCAAAACCATTGCACCTAAAATATTTAACTATAAACAGGCATTGCAGGACCTTGACTTAGAACAATACCTTAAAATCCCTCAGACATGTGACTGTTCCCACTCGCCTTATAATTACAGCCCCTCTGGTCATGTTATAACTGGGGATCTAAATATAATTCAACATGAAAATCTCCGAAAGGTGATTTCTCATGGTCCTAAGTTTAGAGAACCCCAACACATCAATTGGAACCATAACTTCAAAATAATTATGGATTCTATTGAGGACTACGCCAGAGCATGGGCTAAGCGAGAAGAAGTTGAACTGGACACTTTGTCAGAATGGGTTAAAACTATCAGGTCTCTGATAAAACATCGCATTCACAAGTTGAAAAACTGTGTGAACAATCGACCAAAGTCCGTTTTCAGAGACAAAGAGGTCATGAAATGTCTATCAACTCTTCATGATAAGTATGTTGTTGTTCCTGCGGACAAAGCTTCAAATAATATTGTCTTTGTATGTAAATCGTATTACTACGAATGTCTTGTAAAAGAATTGGGTATAACGGAGCACTCAGGTAATCCCACATACAAAGACATATCATTTGACAAGGATGAGATTTTAGCAAATCATAAGTCCTTCATGGCTTCAATAAACATTACATTGAACACCAAATCGGAGGACTTGCCTTGTTTGTATTGGATACCAAAGCTTCATAAAATTCCGTACAAACAACGGTATATTGCTGGCTCATCTTCATGTTCCACTAAAGAATTGTCTATTAGATTGACTAAAATTCTGTCCGCAGTGAAAGAGGGTCTTCAGAAATACTGTGAAACTGTTAACACGCGTAGTGGTATTAACCATATGTGGATTTTTAAAAATTCTAAAGAACTTCTAGACAATTTCAAATCTCGGTCTCTTTCTGAAATAAGTTCCATCAAAACTTTTGATTTTTCAACCCTGTATACCACCATTCCCCATGTAAAATTGAAAAATCGCCTAAAAGAAATTATTCACAATGCCTTTCAACATAAAAATGGTAGCATACGCTATAAATCTATTACTTTGGGATTTCATAAAGCATATTTCGTTAATAGTGACAAACAAAAAGGTAAATCATGCTACACAGAAGAACAAGTAGTCAGTATGCTGGAGTTTCTTATCGACAACATATTTGTTGAGTTTGGAGGTAGACTTTTCCAACAAATTGTCGGCATTCCTATGGGAACAAACTGTGCGCCTCTTCTTGCTGACCTCTTCTTATTTTCATATGAATCGGAGTTCCTCCAGACACTTGTCAAAAACAAGAGGATCAAAGAAGCCAGATTATTTAATTTCACTTTCAGATATATTGATGATGTTCTTTCCATAAACAATCCGAACTTTTCTGATTGGGTTCCATTAATATATCCCCCAGAACTAGAGATTAAAGAAACAACAGACATGGCTTCCTCCGCCTCATTTTTAGACTTATATCTTGAATTTGACTTACACAGTCATCTCAGTACCAGAATCTATGACAAACGAGATGATTTTGATTTTGAAATTATAAATTTCCCCCACCTTAGTAGCAATATACCAACTTCACCTGCATATGGGATATATATTTCCCAACTTATTCGATATTCAAGAGCTTGCAGCTCCTACTCAGACTTTGTAAAACGTCATCAGTGTCTGAGTAGAAAGTTGATGAACTAGGGGTATGTCAAAGAACGTCTCGTCCTTTTTCTAAAAAAGTTCATCGGAAGGTACCTAGACCTTGTTGATAAATATTCCGTATCAACTTCTCAAATAATACACGATGGTCTTCATGTATAGATTCTACGTACTGATGTTGTGTATCATCTTAACAACATGTTTTATTGTTCTTTTATTTGTTTTTGTTCTATTATTAAGATTACTTTTACTGTTGAATGGTTTTGTGTGATATCCGTTTGACATGGCTCAGTACTTATACATCTCGTCAATGTGTTTGTATTGGATTACATTTTTTGGTGATTTGTTTTGTATATGTGACTCTTTGTATTTCTTTTGTGCTTATAACGCGACTCTGTACTTTAAAAGATCCTGTAATTATGATATTTGTCTATAATATGTCATTATGATATATTTCTATTATGAATTACTTTATACGTTGAACCACAAACGTCAAAATCATTCAATGGCGTAGTGGAATTAACAATTTTTGGATTCTCATAAATTCTATGTATAACTTTTGGACTAGTTTGATCTCGGTCTATTTCTGTAATTTATTGTTACATATTTTTGATTTTTTAACCCTTTATGCGTACATTGCCTATGTAAATTTTAAAATTGTTTGTATGCACATTGAACGACAAATTTATGTGACGTATATAATTTTTCTGACGTCAGACACTCAAATCAATCCACGTGTTCGTAGATAGTATATATGTTTTTGTGTCCTGTTAAATTTTTCTTTTTAAAAGTTTTGGATTCTCATAAATTCTATGTATAACATTTGGACTAGTTTGAATCTCGGTCTATTTCTGTAATTTATTCTTACATATTTTGATTTTTTAACCCTGTATGCGTACATTGCCTTTGTAAATTTTAAAATTGTTTGTATGCACATTGAACGACAAATTTATGTGACATATATAATTTTTCTGACGTCAGACACTCAAATCAATCCATGTGTTCGTAGATAGTAGATGTTTTTGTGTCCTGTTAAATTGTTCCTTTTAAAATTGTTATACGATGATGACCGATGTACCCATATTTTGACTATTTTATTAATTGTGACTGTTTATTTAACGCATCATGTAAATGTAGCGGAATTTGATGAGACTGTTATTAAAGTGAGAGGGTTAGAGCTATAGAACCAGGTTTAATCCACCATTTTCTACATTTGAAAATGCCTGTACCAAGTCAGAAATATGACAGTTCTTGTCCATTCGTTTTTGATGCGTTTTGTTTTTTTTATTTTGCCATGTGATTATGGACTTTCCAAATTGATTTTCCTCTGAGTTCAGTATTTTTGTGATTTTACTTTTTTTCATGGGTATTCGATTTCGTTGTTTTGCTGCAAACAAAGTATATAGAAAGAATGTCAATCGTTATACATTTGAATTCATTGTTCATTTAAACACACATAAACCTAAAAAATTGGTATAAATAGTACTGAATCCACAGTATAGGAAAATAAAAGCTTGCAGACATGTTAGGATTATTTGTTATCATAATCACTTGACCTTGCTATTAATTTGATGTTACTGTAGTTATGGGACCTTTTTGGACTAATATAACCCAATAAAACCTTGTTAAAGCAACTCTTCTGAAACTGTTTTACAGAAATATCTTATATTTAGTAGGATTGTTTGCTTTCATGATAGTTTATCATCTTTTACAGTCATGATGATTCTACTAATTCTATTAAATGAGTTATGGGTCTTCAACAGATCTTTTTTATGCCCCATCTAGGGGCTTTATTCTTTTTAGCTCACCAGGCCCGAAGGGCCAAGTGAGCTTTTCTCATCACTTGGCGTACGTCGTCCGGCGTTAACTTTTACAAAAATCTTCTCCTCTGAAACTACTTGGCCAAATTAAACCAAACTTGGCCACAATCATCATTGATGTATCTAGTTTAAAGTTTGTGTTTTTTTAACCTGGCCAACCATCCAAGATGGCCACCATGGCTAAAAATAGAACATAGGGGTAAAATGCAGTTTTTGGCTTATAACTCAAAAACCAAAGCATTTAGAGCAAATCTGACATTGGGTGAAATTGTTTATCAGGTCAAGATCTATCTGCCCTGAATTTTCAGATGAATCAGACAACCCATTGTTGGGTTGCTGCCCCTAAATTGGTAATTTTAAGGAAATTTTACTGTTTTTGGTTATTGTCTTGAATATTAATATAGATGGAGATAAACTGTAAACAGCAATAATGTTCAGCAAAGTAAGATTTACAAATAAGTCAACATGACCAAAATGATCAGTTGACCCCTTTAGGAGTTATTGCCCTTTATAGTCAATTTTTAACCATTTTTCGTAAATATCCATGATCTTTTACAAAAATCTTCTCTGAAACTACAGGGCCAAATTAATCCAAACTTGGCCACAATCATCATTGGTGTATCTAATTTAAAGTTTGTGTTTTTTTACCGGGCCAACCATCCAAGATGGCCGCCATGGCTAAAAATAGAACATAGGGGTAAAATGCAGTTTTTGGCTTATAACTCAAAAACCAAAGCATTTAGAGCAAATCTGACAAGGGGGAAAATTGTTTATCTGGTCAAGATCTATCTGCCCTGAAATTTAAAGATGAATGGGACAACTCGTTGTTAGAGTGCTGCCCCTAAATTGGTAATTTTAAGGAAATTTTGCTGTTTTTGGTTATTATCTTGAATATTATTATAGATAGAGATAAACTGTAAACAGCAATAGTGTACAGCAATTTAAGACTCAAAAATAAGTCAAAATGACCAAAATGTTCAATTGACCCCCTAAGAAGTTATTGTCCTTTATAATCAATTTTTAACAATTTTCATAAAATTTGTAAATTTTTACTAGCATTTTCCACTGAAACTACACGGACAAGTTCATTATAGATAGAGATAATTGTAAGCAGCAAGAATTTTCAGTAAAGTAAGATGTACAAACACATCGCAATCACCTAAACACAATTATGTCATGAACTGTCTGCTTCCTTTGTTTAATTCACATATACCTAGGTGAGCGACACAGGCTCTTTAGAGCCTCTAGTTTAGTCTGTGAGTCAGTTCGCCTGTCCATTCTGCCATCTGTTCCCTTTTAGGTTTAAGTTTTTAGTCAAGGTAGTTTTTGGTGAAGTTGAGTCCAATCACCTTGAAAAGTAGTATACATGTTCCATATGATATGATCCTTCTAATTTTAATGCCAATGTTCTTAACATGCAGAGAGTGTTGCACTCTCACTTAACACGAGGCAGCAGATTAAACCTCCCCATTATGACTAGATGTGGCTGTAAACTTGTACATCCTGCACAACAAAACAGACGCCCCACTTTGGCAAGTGTTTTACTGCTGGTCAGAAGAAGACCAAGTGACCATACTTCTATTTCCCAGTCACCCTTGGGGCTCTTGTATGCAGGTGCAGGCGAATATTATTTCATAATAGATAAAAAGGTCTATTCGATTGTATGTATATGATCTTATTGTTTTCTAACATTTATTGCATGGATGTAATAGAAATAAAACAAAATCAACATTCTTAAAACAAATACCAGTAATCTAGGAAAGTTCAAATGATGGTAAATCTCAATAAATGATTTCTATTGTTTTACAGTGGATGAGTAGTATAAATACTGAAGGTAAAAGATACTTCTACAAAGTTGGCAGTACTGAAGTGGCATGGGAACTACCAAAGGTTTGGATTATAATGGTTCAGAGTGTAGAAACAATACGGAATAACATGCATTTAAACAAATTAACTCTCTCAAAAATTGCATGTTGTCTATATTATTTATGTTTTAACATGGTATTGATTTGAATATATTCCCTTTGTGTGTTTAAACCAAAAAATGATTGCAATATGTTGTATTTTCCTTTCATCGTTAATAAGTTTCATTCTGAAGTATCATCTACTATCTTTACGATCCACCTGTTGTTAAGACTGATTATTTCTTACACTATTCTAGTAAAAAAGGATGCATTAAAATCTGTTTACTTTCAATCACAATTTTTTTGTTTTCAAAAACAATTTTCTTTCCCTCGTGCATGAATTACTAAATAAAATAAGCTAACTGTGTTTGTTTTGTTTGCTTTTGTGTTTACTTACAAACCTTTCTTCCTCAACAGACAAACAGAAAATCCAATGGGGATGTGATAATGGAGTTACCAAGTCCTCAAGCAAGCCCGTCATCATCAAGATCGAACACAACTGGCAGATCACCACTGATTACACGTTCCTTAAAAGCCAAGTCCATGTTTATTGAAAGTAGTCTTAATTTCCAGCAGGCCCCCCCGCCACATTTTCCAACAACCCCTCCACCAAGGGCACAGACTTTGCCAAACAATTTGAGTGCACAAGCTGGTGGTGTAAGTTTTTGATGTTTAATGTTATCAATGGTTGTTGTCTAGGTATCCATCTTTGTATGAATTGGGTAGCAGTTGTTATTTTGGTATTTCATATTGTCTTAAATTTTATCAATTTTGAATGCTAGATACTCTTGATTATTTGTACAATGCTGCTTCAGACAACATAGATATGATTACTTTTTTGTTATAACCCACATTATATAGGGTTAGTTATGATAAAAAAAAAGTAGTTTTTTTTAAAGAAAAATTTTTGAAAGAAAAAATAAATAAATAGCAAGTGCTTTTTTCAGCATTGCACCTCCTGAAATTTAAATTTGCTTGAAGATGCATTCTTAAACTGCTTTGGCTTTTAATCTTACTTGCATTATTCTATTTATTAAGTTTAAAGTTGATATGTTGATGCCCCTGCTGTAGCAGAGGGGTTGCAAATGATTACTTTTGTCCATCCATATGTAACTTTGTCCAGATATTGGTTATTTACTTTAACTTTAGTTTTCTGCAACCAAATGCTTTGAAACTTAAACACCTTGCTTATAACAACAAAATACAAATCAAGATATAATTTTGGTGTTGTCACTTTTTTACCGTTTTAGAATTATGCCCTTGACAAATGAAAGAATTGCTGATTTTTCTGTTCCTTTCTCTTACTTGAGCTTGGGTCAGCCAGATGTTATGACATTAAACACAATGCTTATTGCCACAAAACTCAAATCATGTTTCAAATTTGGGTGATGTAACATTTGTTGTTCTTGAGTTATGTCCCTTTATAATATTATATGCAAGTGGGGGCATCATCTGTGTCCAATGAAACATTCTCTTTTTATTTACATTTGGCTACAAGGAAGACATTAAAGAATCTGGGTTTCTTATTATATTTTTTCGTAAAATGAACAGGAGCGTATACATTATGAAATATTTGTTTTCCCTTTTGATAGATTGATGACCAGTGGCAAACCTATATTTTTTTTTGATTTTCTTTCTTCAGTACAATGCTTCTGCAAAATCTTCTTCTTTCCTTATGTGTATGTTAGTGTCTGCAATGCTTATTTCCCCTGCCTCACAAGAAACAAGCAAACTGCCATTGCCTTGCTTAATGCTTTTTGTTGCACATGTCTGTTGTAAATCTATAATCTTTGCATGCTTTTGCACATTATGATATGCATGATGCATGTTTATTTCTAAGGGACACAAACATGTTAGTAAATTATGAATTTGTTTATCAGCAGTCAATAATAACAATTGAAAAGTTTACTTTTAATATGAATGTTATCACATAATATTTGCTTACATATCTGCTTGGATTATAAATTATGCATACTTCATTGAATGCCATAAAGTAAATAGCATTGACCACTCAAGAATTCTAGATTTTCATGAAAGAAAATACGAAGCCTCATTCCTTTTTTTAAAATGATTTGGTAGAATATTTTGGATTTAAACATACTGAAATGAACAGGAAATACAATCATACCTTCAGAGCATAATAGAACAAAAACATGCTGAGATATCAGGCACATTTTAAAATAAATTATTTGATAACTGCAAAATCTTATTTGTTAAAATAGGTACATAGAACCAAAGTACTATGTCCAGCTCCTGTTGTTTAAACAGTGGATTTTGAAATATACTGGAACTTGTTTACCATTCTCTTATAAAAGTGTTATGTGGTACTGAGATGCTATCAGCATTAACCTTTATTTTGATTTTGTAAGAATTCAAATAATCAAATTCAACCTAGAAAGTTATGAAAATTGAGGATATGCTTGCAGTATATAATATTTGAAGATATATATTATGCATGATCACCTTTTCTTTATACTATAGGACTCCAATGCGGAGAAAACTTCGTACACACCCCAGCAGGTTAGTGGTAGTTTGCTTGTTGTTTATGGTTTATCTCCCTTTGATAAACAATTATTAATAGGCAGTTATATAGCACGACAAGGTTCTCTCCATTTGTGTTGAAAAAGCTATACAGCTATCCTTCATTATGTGTTCGGCAGCAATATTTAGGTCCAGTCAGTTGTATAAGTTTTTTAATATATTTTATTTTACTTCATTGACCAAATATTGTCTACATCATTGAAGGGAGTTGTATGGTGACCTTTACTACATATTTCATAGTTTTAAACTTAAGATTTTTGTCCCTGCAAGTGATATTATATATCAGTTAATTTTGAGGTGTATAATCAGAACACAGATTGCTATTCTGTCCTTCATGAATTATATAACTTGTAACTAATTTTATGCTTTATTAATTTGCAAATAAGGTTTTTATTGTTAGTTTGTGGGATACCTTAAAAGGTAGACAAACCCAAAGTAAATAATTTTTACTCAATTTTTGTGAGTTGTTAAAGGCATTTAATACAGTTTTGATCCTACAACTGATTTTTTTTTATAATTTTTTTTTTTTCGCCTAGTCAATTCAAACATGTATACTAAGTTAAAAAAAAAACACTCATGTGCAACCTTTTGTTATCCATGGAAAAATTTTATGCATTTACCCAAAATTTAGCATGTCTATCCTTTGGACAGACATACCTAACTTTTATATTTCAAAAGATAATCACAAGTTGACTCTTGTGAAAACATACCAATTATCTTCTTTACCTGAATATGTTCAAAATTTGTGAAACAACTTTTTGGAAATATTTCATGTGATTTTCATCAGATTTTCCAGAATTTAGGAAAAAATCTGCTTTTTTAGCTGTGAATCTATCTTTTTTTAAAACTCATCAGTGATTTGATAGCTGAATTGGATAGTACTTGGTTTTTTTTCAAGCTTATAGTTAAATAAAGGCAACAATAGTATGCAGCAATTCAAAAGTCATAAATCGATTAAAAGAAAAAAATCCAGGTTACAAACCAAATTCAAGTGAAACAAAAAAAAATATCCCAAAATGACAAAGCAACATGTCAGAAATACAGCACAAATCAGTCTAAAAACTTGTCTTTTCCAAACATATCACATATCACATATTGACGTTAATAACATCATAACCTCCTCTGTATCTGTAATGTATGGTCTTAATGTTTGTAAATTGTAAATTTAATGGAATAAAAAAACTGAAGATATTTTGATTTCTGTAATTTATAAGAAACATTAAGACTTCTTTCATTTTATTAAACAACTCAAATTTTTCTAATGGAGGAAAATACAGCAGGGGAAAAGCAGTACTTACAGATTATTTGGCACATGTCCTATAATAAATAAGTAATCTGGATTGGGTGATAAATTAATTATTCCACATATGTAATCAGCATAGTGATAACATGTAAGATGTAACATAAGATGAAAGATTGAACAATACACCTTATCGCTATTTGTCTGCCATTACTGGATATCACACAGGTTCCCGTAAAATTTTGACGTCATAAAACAAAATATCTAACGCCACAATGGAAAAGTAATTGTTGTAAGCGTCAAAAGTTCAAGTGGCGGGTCAGCCCGCCGATAAGGCAAATAGCTATAAGGTGAATGTTTTGTATATTTGAGTATGACATATATTGGAAAAGGAATTCAGAGACTATATTTTTAGTTTATTCCCATTGTAGGAACCTTTTTCAGGAACAGTTAGCAGGGCCAAAATTTTGGAAGGCAATAAAAAGGTCAAGTAAGTACTTTGGCGTTTATATTGATTCACTTATAGGGTCTTTGCATCAGAACTGAACACATTTATTTAAAAACAAGTTGTTGGCATGCCACAGGTTATGTTCTTCTCATATATGTTATGATGGTATGGTACTAAACCCGTAACAGGAAGGATTGCGCCTGATATTCATATGATGAAGACATAATTTTTCAATCAGTTTAATTAAAGTCTGGAGCTGGCATGTCAGTTAACTGCTAGTAGTCTGTTGTTATTTATGTATTATTGTCATTTTATTTATTTTCTTTTGTTACATCTTCTGACATCAGGTTCGGACTTCTCTTGAACTGAATTTTAATGTGCGTATTGTTATGCGTTTACTTTTTTACATTGGTTAGAGGTGTAGGGGAGGGTTGAGATCTCATAAACATGTTTTACCCCTCCACATTTTTGCGCCTGTCCCAAGTCAGGAGCCTCTGGCTTTTGTAAGTCTTGTATTATTTTAATTTTAGTTTCTTGTGTACAATTTGGAGATTAGTATGGCGTTCATTATCACTGAACTAGTATATATTTGTTAGGGACCAGCTGAAGGACGCCTCCAGGTGGGGGTATTTCTCGCTGCATTGAAGACCTTTTAGTGACCTTTTGCTGTTGTCTGTTCTATCGTCCGGTTGTTGTCTCTTTGACACATTCCCTATTTCCATTCTCAATTTAACTTCATAGCTACATAGGGAATTATTAAGACATTTTGAGAAGTTATTTGTCAATTATAACATTTGATGAGGTCAATACTTTATATATGGACCTGTTCAGATTATATAAACTGAGGAGAAATGTTAAGACATTTTAAATAGGGAAGATAATCAGCAAGACAAAATCTACAATTAAGTTAGTCTTGTCGAAATCATGAGTAGAATTTTTATCAGGGAATGCCCTGGAAGGAAGATTTTTGATAACCCTTTTTGTGTTTTTTGGCAAAAACCAAACAAGAGAAAAGACACTGTAAACATAAAATTTTATTCCAGTCCCAATGGTGAAGAATGTCCATCTTTGAAGATGCACAATGTCAATTAAATGAGTTACCATCATTTCCAATAAAAAAAAATTGTATGTTCTTATGTTGTACAGTTACATCACTGTCTTAATTAAGTGGAGGGTTGACTGCTGACAAAAAAGTTTAACCCTGCCATATTCTATATCTGCCAATAAAGTTTTGTTGTTTTTCTAGTGGTTATATGCTGATATTAAAATATGCTATTAATGAAATATGTTCATTTTAGGAAAAGCTGGGTGACTTGTTATGCTAAATTATCTTCATCTAATTTGGTATTCTACAAAGACATGAAATCAGCAAAGACTGTGCCAGGATCTCCGTTTGGAAAATCAGATTTTATGATCCCTTTGCAAGGTTGTCAGGTTTCAAAAGCAACGAAAGATGTAACAAGTAAACGCAATGTCCTTGTTGTAAGTTATTTATAGCATGTAGTACAGTGTACTTCTTATTTAATTTTGATTAAATAGTAACTTTTCCTGAGTTCATCAAAGCGAATGGGACATTAAGTTTTAACTTCCTCTGTATGTACGTCTACCTGGTCATCCATCTGTCCATTCCAAATTTGGTTTTTGTTCTCTGACTTTAGTTTGCCTCAACCAAATGTTATAAATCTATACAAAATGCTTATAACCACAAAATATGGATCAAGTTTGAATTTTTGAAGCGTCACTTCAACCATTCTAGAGTTTTGCCCCTTTACAAATTGATAAATTGCTGAATAGTTTGTTTCCGTTCTCTAACTTAAGTTCGCTTCGTTAAAATGTTATGTAACATCAAAACTCAGATCAAGTACAAATTTGGGTAGCGTCACTTTTACATTTAGTCAGTTATGTCCCTTTATGACTTTATATGATATGCAAGCAGGGGCATCAACTGTGTCTCATGGACATTCCCCATTTTTTTTTTTATAAAAGTAGATGTATGATAAACATTCATAAGGCAGCATTCCAACAAGCATATTAAAAAGTCATCTGCATATATGTACTGTTCAAATTAACATTAGTTTATATAAAAGAATACTAACTAGTTTTAGAATTAATAAAAGGAGAAAAGGTGTGCATTGAAACCTTTTAAGACATTTTTAGGTCAAATTATGTATGTTCTTATTAATACTCAACCCTGGTGTTTTCATCTCAATAAGTTAAATAACAAAATGGCCATAGGAAACACATACATTAAAAATGAGTTGAAACAAAACAAGTGTGACAAATTCAAAATGATTTATATTTGTGTTAAATTTGTTCTCATAAAAATCACAAGAATGAATAGCATGCAAGAATGAGTTGTTTTAACAGTACACCTTAATCTATTTTCATCAATAAAAGTTTTGGCACCATTAATGCATATATCAACAGATGCAGATAAAACTATTCATTTGTCCAAATCCTAATCATACAATTTACAAAAAAAATGATAATTATTAAATAATCAGAACAGAAAAATACTAATATATAAACTGATATTATTGTATAGCAATATAATATATCCAACAGAAAGTAACCAAAAGTTAGCATGCAATAAATTCTTATATTGCACTAGTGCAATAAATCTTCAAAATTTATGACGTCATCAACAGCAAAATCTTAGTTTGAACCCATTTTTTCCTTTTAAGGGCATACGATACAGTTTTGATCCTGTATTTACAAGTTCATGAAAATTTGCAGATAGGCTATTCTTTACCTGATTAAATCAAATATGTAAAAAAAAACATACCTTCATGTGCTACTTTTTGAGTAAAATGAGGTCGAAATTTTGTATATTTGCTCAAAATTCAAATTTGAGTCCGTGATTTCTTTTTTGAAAGAAAGACATAACTTTTTTGTTAAAAAAGATAAACCCAAATTGTTTTTTGTTAAATAATCGGTAATTTCTGTATTTTATAAATATCCTAAAAAAATATGCAATTTTTTATTCAGAAATAACTCATATTTATCAAATGTTCATGAATTGAGGAAAAAACGTCAATTTTTACTGCATGTTTATCAAAATTAAAAAAAATCCTCTATTTACAGTTTTATAAAATTTGAGTCACATAATCTCCCTGCAAAATGAAACAAAATGCCGTTTTGAAAAATAGGGGTCCATGAACTCGTTTTCAAATTAAATCAGTTTGAATGATAAAAATCAGTCGAAAAATGCATCTTTTCCCGATATGTCACAGTTTGATGTCGCGAAAATAACAAATTACGTTAGTGACGTCATAACCTTCTCTGTAACTGTATCGTATGCCCTTAAATATTATATTGCTATACAATAAAAGGGTTATTGCATGAATATTGGGGAATATTGTCCCTCGTAGAACATATATCGCAAGCTCGTGTCAAATTCTACTCGGGACAATATTCCCCAATATTCATGCAATAACCCTATTTCATGTAACCCCTTATAAGGAATGCATTATTGTAAGTGGCTCATATACATAATTTGTTTATTACCAGTTGAATACCAGTCATGGTGACCAGTACTTAATACAAGTTGATGATGACAAAGCCGCTCAGAAGTTACATATACAGCTGGAAATAAAAATCAATGAATTCGTAAGTCACTCTGTCAAGATAACAGTTTTTCAGACTTAAAGTCTGTGATTTTTCTTTATAATGGGGTTAACCTCATGACCTCTCACCTGAGGAGAACATGCTACCACTAATTCACAGAGGAGAGGTATAACTTGTCCTATTATCTCAAAAATTCTAAAGTACAACTAGTTAATAAAATTGAGAAAGGAAATGGGAATATGTCACAGCGACAACAACCCGACCATAGAGCAGACAACAGCCAAAGGCCACCAATGGGTCTTCAATGTAGTGAGATACTTCCACACCCTGATGCGTGATAATGGATGTCATACTAAACTTCGAATTATACACAAGAAACTAAAATTAAAAATCATACAAGTCTAACAAAGGCCAGAGGCTCCTCACTTGGGACATGCACAAAATTGTGACGGGGTTAAACATGTTTATTTGACGTTTGATTATGTGTTACATATTTGTTTTTTGTTCATTTTTTTACATAAATAAGACCGTTAGTTTTCTCGTTTGAATTGTTTTACATTGTCTTATCAGGGCCTTTTTTAGCTGACTATGCGGTATGGGCTTTGCTCATTGTTGAAGGCAGTATGATGACCTATAGTTGTTAATGTTGGTGTCATTTTGGTCTTTTGTGGATAGTTGTCTCATTAGCAATCATACCACTTCTTCTTTTTTATATTATTTGTTTTTGTTTTTTTAGTAAATAATCAATCATTACTTCACTGTTATTCCCACTGTAATACTCAAGTTACAATACATTTTTATTAAAAGAGAGAACTATATTTTTACAAATCAAATGCAACATGCAGGTATGTCTAAGGAGCTCATCTTTCAAACTCATTTGCTAAATATAGTCTGAAAGGAAATAACTCTTTTTTATTTGTAATTTTATAGTTTATTTGAAATTCATGTAATATTATTAAAAAGTGCTGCAGTTGGTAACTTATATACATATAATTGCTATGCTGCTGATAACTTTAGGTATTGATGTCAGGCAAGTGAAGTTATTTGATTCTGATGTATTTTTTGCCTTTTTAGTTATCTCAGTGTATTGTAATTCAATATCATGTAATGAGGTTATTTTAAGATATTACCGGTAGTTATTATTTAATTTGTCTTCAATTTACATGATTCTGATATAAAGTCATACTTAAGGCTTGAGAAAAACCTTTATTTATCTTTTATATTTCAGGGCAATCCACCAAATGAAGGTATGACAAAATTTTCTTTAGGGCCTCCAGAATCTGAAGAAGATGATGACAAACTGAAACGAAAAACATCATTTAAAAGACGTTAGTGCCCCGCAAGACATGGTTTTGGCTTTTATGTCTTGCTTCTATAAACTTTTACTCAGGAATATAACCATTCTCCTGGGAATTAGTTAATATATTCCTGAAGCCACTCTAAAATGTCTAAATCTGAAATCTGTCTTTTATCCATGCAGATAAGTTATATCAAAGCAGTACTTGTCATTGAATAAGCTTGATAATTTTTCTTACTTTTTAGATAGTTTTATACGTTTCTGATTTAAACTCTTGTCTATTGAAAAAAAAGAAGTATGAAAAAACTTACTTTTTACATGAAAATTGCATAGGCTACATAATTTTTTTTATTCCCACCTGAATATTGTTGAACATGTCTTTGACTTGCATTTCACTGGACATTGTACACATTAAGTTATGATATATATTGACTCTGATGACATCAATTCATCAACTAAACTAGGCAGTTGATGAGCAAAATATAAGAACAAAAAGATATAAAAACAGAGTTTTAAAAATAAGAATAATCTCTATGATAGTGCATGGCAATGTTAAGCTTACAGCCTTACATGAAGTTGTTGGCATGGCATAGCTTGGCCTGTCTATCAAATCACAAATAAATCATCTGCATGGATAAGTGAAAGATTACTGGGTAAACTAACATTTCCCCTGTAACAGACAAATTATACAATTATAATGAAATCCTTGCATGAAATCCTCTCTTCCATACCTATATCAATTGTCTTTATCTTTTGTTTCTTATTGAGATATAAATTCATAAGTACATAATTAAAATAGGATTCGGAAATAAGCTATACTCATTATATGGAAAATAAGGAATGCCTCTCCTTGCAAAAAAAGTAAATAGATAGCTTACATGTATAAACAGTATGTTTCAACATGTACATAAAAAGCAGTAAAGGAAATTTTGTCAAAAACGGTTTAAAACATTAACCCCCATCAGCTGAATCATGGCATAGAAGAAAAGACAAATAGAAATAAATACATGTTCCAGATAGCTTTACTCGACCCCTCTATTAGGTAAATAACATCATAAAGGTGTCCATAATTGAGGAAAATTTCCAATCCAGGACATAACTCAAACATGGTCTATTTTCAAAAAATTGTTTAGCCGTTATCTTCTCGTATATGAATTCACGAATAAAATGTCAAAAGTTAATCAGATGAAAAGTGGCTTAGAGCAAAATGACATCCAGGAAAATATGACAGTATTTGATAAGACAAACATTGTACATGTATATAGATGAAGACAATTGATATGTGACAGAGGTATTCATATCTGTAATATGTATTATCACAATCTAGGTCAAATAATAGAGGATAGAACAAGTTAGTGCTTCATATATTTAATACTACAGAACTGGGTTGGCTTTGCTATTCTAGGATATTCTAGCTTATTATGTACTGGCTTGATCAAAATAATGGCAAATTATTGGTTGAATTGCAGAATGCTTTTAAGAATGGAAAGCTTTTTACTTACTGCAAACACATGTATGTGGTAGTGAATGATAATAATACTAGATAAATGTACAATGTTATAGAGGCTCAAGTAGAAAGGCACAAGTAAAATAATCTAGATAATGTAGATATGTTTTCCCAAGATGATTGCCTGCCACTAATATACTAGAAGTGATGTTCAGACTTCTAAAAATGTTCTGTATATGAAATGCGATCAACATAAAATAAAAAAGACTAATTACCTTTGTTCTTAGTATTTGAAATCTATCTATGAAGGTATTTTAATATGTGTAATTTCCAACTATAAATTAGTATTTGGAATTTACTTTAAATTTAAAAAGCAATTTGAGTGTGCTTACCGTTTTGCCTTGTATGTCTTTGTGGAATGTTTTAACAATAAGCAGTAGCTGTATGTTTATTTATATGACTTATTTAATTTTTATTGAAATGCTAGAAAATCTGAATGAAGCGGTTTGAGTTTTTTTTTTCTATATTTCAGTGTTCCATTCTAGAACTCCATCTAATACTGATAATAGTTTAGAAAAGTCACAAACTAAATGGTTACAGAAATTTTTCTCTAAACGACCATCTAAGGAATTATTGGAACAGAAAGGAATTATAAAAGGTGGGTATACGTTTGTTAAACTTGTTTTCTCTAAATACAAATTGGGGTACAGTCTTTCTGCAGTTACTGAATATGGACCATTTTCTTCCTGATATTAAGTCATATTATTTCAATCAATAATGACTTTCTTTTAGCAAAAATGAATATTTTCATTCATATCATATCACATATCATATAAAGGTAAAGTTAATCTTCATATAATCTTGTTCAGCTTCAGGTTAAGGTTTGGTCACGTTAGTTTTTGATGAAGTTGAAGTCTAATCAACTTTAAACTTAGTACACATTTTCCCAATGGTATGATATTTCAAATTTTAATGCCAAATTAAGAGTTTTGATCCCAATTTCAAGGTTCACTGAACATGGAAAAGGATAGTGCATGTGTGACATCCATGTACTATGGCCACATTCTTGCTTTTTTTCTTTTTGTACCTGAAATATATGTTTCAAAATGCTCTTCTGTAGTTTTAAATTAATGATGTATTTTTCTTGAGATAACTTTATACGTTGTATGTGCCACATGATTCTCCCAAGTTTATGCCAGTTTGTGCACTCACATTTTAATAAGTTGCACACCAACTATTCTTGAAAATCATTCATTTAAAATGTCTATTACCATGAAAACAAACTATATTTCATTAATGGGATTCTGATAAAATTAAAGGTTAATAAATTCCAGGTAATATTTCCCAAGAAATATTAATCAATAGATGATATTCATTTCAGATGCTATGTTTGGTGGTGAATTAAAGATGATATGTGATAGAGAGAAAGCAAAGATACCAAAGTTTGTCGTAAAATGTGTGGCCGCTATAGAAAAAAGAGGTAATGGGAAAATATATACTGTTAAAGCTGAAATTTTCGTAGAGGATTTAATTTTGTTTATTTTGTGGAAAGAATTTATTCATTAAATAAAAAAACACAAAAAAATTTAACTTTCATATAATATCATTTCCAATTAATAAAAACCACCAAATTAAATCCCCATGATATCTTATATAGAGACAAAACCACGAAATTAATGTTTCTACAGTAGTTCTTCAGGGCTCACACTACTTCAGAATTATAGGGAGAAGTGACTTCTCTTTTTGAAACTGATATGGAGAAGTGGTGAGATTTGAAAGAGAAGTGCTCTTTCGCGCGGTGCGCTACAATGTTTGGATTATACTATAGCATGTATAGTATAAAGGGTCATATGTAAATAATGTTCTTTTTATAATGTTCAATTCATATCTGAGTATACAATTAAAGCAACATTTCAAATTAAAAGTTGTTAAGTTTTACTCAGGTTCTTGTGAGAAACTACCAATTAAATATTTAGTATCTAGCACTAAAAAAAATATTTTTTTATCTTAAAAAGGTAAAGAAATTATAATATTTCAATTACAATTTAATTCAAAACTATCATGACTATCTTGTGTATGAAAATCAGTGTTTTTCATAAAAAAAAATAAAAGTTATTAAGCTGGGCCATAATATATTGATAATAGTATAATAGTCATGATAGTCTCAGAGTTAAACAACTTTAATCAATAGTTTGAAACAATCCATAAAAAATATAGAGAACTATATACACCAATCAATTAGATGTAACCAAAAGTCTTTTAATTTGTGTAGAATACGTAAATTTCCCCTTTGGAATCAATATTCTTCTGTCAGCTGTTCCATCCAAGCGTCCGTAGTAATTATTGTAAAAGTACGGATTTCGGTCATAGCTGGTCCGGTTGAGATCCGTAGTTTAGAAATCGGTCAATGGCGGACGAATGCAAGAAAATTTACAAAAATAAACGATGATTGACAAGTTATTTGGAAGGGAACATAACGTTTATAATGCAATAAATGGATTAAAGACTTACTGGAGGCAACTTGTATCACGTTTAAATGAAGAAACAAACTTAATTTGCCGCCGAAATATAGGTTGATGTACGTTTTCGAGTAACAAGCACCGGAACAAGCGGAAATGAACGAAGTGATAACAAGTTGTATTTTTATCAAATAACCTGCTACAGACTTCAAAGACAATGCTTCAACCTCTTTTCTTAAGATAATGAATCGTTTATGTCTAAATTTCTTTAATATCAATTAAAAATTGATGTTTCATCAACTTGGTAAAAATTGAAAATGTCCGATGACAGAAGCGACTGAAAGCGAGTATCGTCAAGAACAGGGCGACTTCTTTTCGCTTTTGGGGGTCGGGGAAAGCGAAGTGACGGTCGGAAAAGCGACTTCTTCGCCCATTTCGCCTGGTAGCGTGAGCCCTGGTTCTTATTAAACAATTCCAGAATACATGAAAATTATTTCTGACTTTTTTCAATATGTTAGTGAAGACTTTTTAACACATTTTATTTGGATATTCATTTTCTGAAGAAGGATATAGGTCCTTTGGTGATTTACACAGACATTGCTATACTGCAAATTTCAACAGTGGTACATGATAAATTATATTAATTATAATTTACTGTAATATGTTTTAAGTTTTGTAATATTATATACAAATATTACTGTTTTCAAATAACTGCAAGTTTGACTGTACTTCGAAAAGCATGTGGTACATTTGTTTAAGATTTAAGGTTTGATTAATATATTTGAACCTATATCATAGCTTTAGATAGTTTTGATCATAAAGAATTGTTTAATGATTCCTGTTTTATTAATTAGGGTTAGAACATGATGGTATATATAGAATAAGTGGTAATCAGGCTACAATACAGAAACTTAGATGTCAGGTGGATCAAGGTATAGTATATGTAGACATTAACTTCAGCATGGTACCATAGACCGTGAATAGATTATAGAACTGTATCTTTTACCATATTGCACCTGTAATCCTAGTTAAACTACACAGAATAGTCTTTTCATTGAAAATAAATATCCACATAATAGGGTAAAAAAAAAAAAAAAAAAAAAGCCAGATATAAACAAACAGCAACCACTTAACTACAGCCTCTTGATTTGGCACAGACATAAAGAGAATGTGGCTTATTTACAAACTAATTTATATAAAAACTATAGACACATAATCTGGAAATGGAAATGTGATTTTGTTAAGTAAAATTCCTATTGAATATTAACCTCATAATAATTTTATATTGTAGATAAATATGACCTTGATTGTAAGGAATGGGATGTTTTTACATTAACCGGTGCTCTCAAACTATTCTTCAGAGAATTGAAGGAACCATTACTTACTTTCAATTTATTTGATAAAGCTGTTCCAGCATTAAGTAAGTGTATCTCTCTATTGTTAGCTCACCTTTCCTAAAAGGAAATGTGAGCTTTTCTCATCACTTGGCGTCCGTCATCGGCTGTCGTCGTTAACAAATTTTCAAACATCTTCTCCTCTGAAACTACTGAATGGATTTGGATGAAACTTAGCATGATTGTTCCTTAGATTATCCTGCACAAAGTTTGTGCTTCGATTTTTGATCCGTCAAAAAACATGGCCGCTGTTACTTAAAATAGAACATAGGGGTCAAATGCAGTTTTTGGCTTATATCTCAAAAACGAAAGCATTTAGAGCAAATCTAACATGGTGTAAAATGTTCATTAGGTCAATATCTATCAGCCCTGAAATTTTCAGATGAATCAAACAACCCATTGTTGGGTTGCTGCCACTTAATTGGTAATTTTAAGGAAATTTTGCAGTTTTTGGTCATTATCTTGAATATTATTGTAGATAAAAATAAACTGTAAACAGCAAAAATTATCAGCAAAGTAAAATCTACAAATAAGGTAATATGACCAAAATTGTCAATTGACCCCATCATATTTGCTAACTTTAAAAAATCTTCTCCTCTAAAACTACTCAACCAAATTCAACCAAACTTCAACTGAATGATCAGTAGGGTGTATAAAATAAAAGTTTGTGTTTTATTTTCTATTTCGTCAAAAAACATTGCCGTCATGGCTAAAAATAGAACACAGGGTAAAATGCAGTTTTTGGCTTATATCTCAAAAACTCCAGCATTTAGACCAAATAAGACAAGAAAGTTAAAGTATTTATTAGGTCAAGGTCTACCTGTCCTGAAATTAGGTAACTGGTTTTTCAGGTATAATGCCCCTGAATTGATGATTTTAAAGAAATTTTGCAGTTTTTGGTTATTATCTTGAATATTATTATAGATACAGATAAACTGTTAATGGCAAAGATGTTAAGCAAAGTAAGATCTACAAATAAGTCAATTTGACCAAAATTGTCAATTGAGTTATTGCTCTTTAAAGACTTTTTTCACAATTTGTTCATCATGTTGACTTACTTTAAAAAATCTTCTCCTTTGAAACTGCTGTATCAATTTCAGCCAAACTTTGGCTAAATGAGTTTCAGAGTATCTAGTATAATTTTTATACGACCGCAAATTTTGAAAAAAATTTCGTCGTATATTGCTATCACGTTGGCGTCGTCGTCGTTGGCGTCGTCGTCGTCGTCGTCGTCGTCCGAATACTTTTAGTTTTCGCACTCTAACTTTAGTAAAAGTGAATAGAAATCTATGAAATTTTGACACAAGGTTTATGACCACAAAAGAAAGGTTGGAATTGATTTTGGGAGTTTTGTTTACAACAGTTTAGGAATTAGGGGCCAAAAAAGGGCCCAAATAAGCATTATTCTTGGTTTTTCGCACAATAACTTTAGTTTAAGTCAATAGAAATCAATGAAATTTAAACACAATGTTTATGACCACAAAAGGAAGGTTGGTATTGATTTTGGGAGTTAAGGTCCCAACAGTTTAGGAATAAGGGGCCAAAAAGGGACACAAAAAAGCATTTTTCTTGGTTTTTGCACCATAATGTTAGTAAAAGTAAATAGAAATCTATGAAATTTAAACACAAGGTTTATGACCATAAAAGGAAGGTTGGTATTGATTTTGGGAGTTTTGGTCCCAACAGTTTAGGAAAAAGGGACCCAAAGGGTCCAAAATTAAACTTTGTTTGATTTCATCAAAATTGAATAATTGGGGTTCTTTGATATGCTGAATGTAACTGTGTATGTAGATTCTTAACTTTTGGTCCCGTTTTCAAATTGGTCTACATTAAGGTCCAAAGGGTCCAAAATTAAACTTAGTTTGATTTTGACAAAAAATGAATCGGTTGGGTTCTTTGATATGCCGAATCTAAAAATGTACTTAGATTCTTGATTATTGGCTCAGTTTTCAAGTTGGTCCAAATCCGGGTCCAAAATTAAACTTTGTTTGATTTCATCAAAAATTGAATAAATGGGGTTCTTTGATATGCTAAATCTAACTGTGTATGTAGATTCTTCATTTTTGGTCCTGTTTTCAAATTGGTCTACATTAAAGTCCAAAGGGTCCAAAATTAAACTTAGTTTGATATTAACAAAAATTGAAATCTTGGGGTTCTTTGATATGCTGAATCCAAACATGTACTTAGATTTTTGATTATGGGCCCAGTTTTCAAGTTGGTCCAAATCAGGATCTTAAATTATTATATTAAGTATTGTGCAATAGCAAGTCTTTTCAATTGCACAGTATTGCGCAATGGCAATAAATATCTAATTGCACAATATTGTGAAATAGCATTTTTTTTAAAAATAAGAGTTATCTTTCTTTGTCCAGAATAGTAAGCAAGAAATATCTAATTTCACAATATTGTGCAATAGCAAGATTTTTTATTTATTGGAGTTATCTTTCTTTGTCCAGAATCAACTTAAATCTTTGTTATATACAATATACAATGTATATTCACTTTTTACTACCAACTGATAAATTAAAATAATCTTTACCATTCAGTGATAAGAAGCAGTTTTTTTTACATCTTAATATTTTATGATGTATTTAAATGAGTAGTTATTGTTGCAAACTCCATTAGAAAGTTTAATTGAGATTAGTTTTGGAATAAGGGAAAGGGGGATGCGATTAAAAAAATTTGGTTCAATTTTTCTCATTTGAAATTTCATAAAGAAAAAGAAAATTTCTTCAAACATTTTTTTGAGAGGATTAATATTCAACAGCATAGTGAATTGCTCTAAGATAAAAAAAAATTTAAAGTTCATTAGAACACATTCATTCTGTGTCAGAAACCTATGCTGTGTCAACTATTTAATCACAATCCAAATTTAGAGCTGAATCCAGCTTGAATGTTGTGTCCATACTTGCCCCAACCGTTCAGGGTTCAACCTCTGCGGTCGTATAAAGCTACGCCCTGCGGAGCATCTGGTTATATTTGATTTCCTTGTATTTCAAGAAACATAGCTCCTATGGCTAAAATAGAACATAGGAGAAAATGATTATTTTTTTTTGGCTTTTGAAGAAAATAGGACGATTCAAAGAACATTTAAATAAATTGAAAAGCCAAAATAATCATTGATGAGAGATTTAACCAAAAAAATTAAGGTGAGCGATTCAGATTGAGAGCCTCTTGTAAACGATTAGACCAGAAAAAAGTCTTCCCAGAGTGCAATGTATTAATTGGATTTCAAGCACTTTAAAATTTTCATTAACATCATTTGTTGTACCAGTTAATGTTTTAGGCAGTTTTATCAAAAGTATGTAACAGAATTGGTCAAAACCAATTAAGTCTTTGTCTAAAGGAATGTCAACATTTAATATTTATCATATGATTACATTCTGTGTTCATTTTTCTTTTACAGAATATATCTGGTACTTTCATATCATAACATAAAAACTAACCACCATAAAATAGGGCAATAGTGCTGAAAGTGGTGCTAAACACCAATCAATCAATCAAATATACATACTGTTTTCTAGATGCAGAATATTCTTACCTAAATTATTGATTGTATGGAGTTTGAGTGTTCATTTAAATTCGTTTTCTCATAATACCTTTGTTGTATTACTTTTGCAGTTTCCAATAATCTTTCATGCACACAGTAGATCTTGTTCTGAAAAAAACTAGGTTAATTTTTTGCACTGCGGGTAAATTATCACATTGTGATTGGTTTAACACAGTCACATGGCGGCCCCCAATGAGACTGTAGGCCTACAGCCTTACCCCTATAGATTTTACTAACCCTCTATGGATTTGTAGGGGGTCAGTAGCGAACCATATAACTTATAATAGTTAGTCTTATGATAGCTCTTAATTAATATTGATCTTTCATGCAAAAGGTACAGTATATAGAAAATATATATCTCTGCAATAACAGGTCTTTTTTACACTTTTCAGCAAGAGAATCTACTGCAGAACGGCTGAAGATATTTAGAGAAAATATACACAGTTTACCTAAATGTAATTTTGAAACGTTTAAATGTCTTTGTACTCATCTGTTAAAGTAAGTATACGTTTTTTGTGACTACACAAAATCAGAAATTTCTGCAATGTTTATAGGATTGTCTACAATATGAAAGTGCTATTATTGGAATTGTTAGACCACATGAATTTGATATGATTTTGGGTTTTTGCTGCACTTCCTGAAATTGCATTACTTTTTATTTTTGTGCATATTGTAACACTTGGCTTATTGATGACAGACAACAATCCTTTTACACTGTGACATCTAACCTTTTCAGTTGTGATTACTAATCTGTTGTATAGGTCACCAGAATTCATTGCCCAATCAGTCTTAATTGTCCTTGTCAGATAATTTCTTACAAACCTTTTGATAGACAAAATTTGTTATGAATTTGTCAGATTATCAGATACTATCAAAAGAAACATGTCAAGTTTATTTGGTGTATATAATAATTTTGACCTAAAAGAACATTGATAATGTTAAGTTTATTTGATACTTTTTGTAAAACCTTCATATTACAGACTTTCAACATAAATTTAATGATAAGTAGGACAGGCCTGACTTTGAGCATGTGCACTACCTTTTGATAGACAAAATTTATTATGAATTTGTCAGATTATCAGATACTATAAAAAGAAACATGTCAAGTTTATTTGGTGTATATAATAATTTTGACCTAAAAGAACATTGATAATGTTAAGTTTATTTGATACTTTTTGTAATACCTTCATATTACAGACTTTCAACATAAATTTAATGATAAGTAGGACAGGCCTGACTTTGAGCATGTGCACTCTTGTTATTAATAGATGTAAATCATTGTGCGAAACATTTTGATATTATAAAGTGAATGTTTATTGTATTCTATCATACATTATATGTACAAGTATATTTCAAGTACCAATCATGACTACTTAAAATGCCTGTTTTGGCATACGACTACTGGGTATATAAGAGGATCATTTGTGAATAATTTTTAAAAAATATTAAAGTTTCTGAATTGTCTTAATGAATGATATTATTATTTTTGAAATTTTAGGGTGACAGAATTGAGTAAAGAAAATCGGATGGAAGTACAGAATATTGCCATTGTATTTGGTCCAACGTTGATCTGGCCACAACATGAAAATAATCACTGTATAGCTACGAACATGGTTTACCAAAGTAAAATCGTTGAATATTGTTTGTTAGAAAGTAAGGCCATCTTCAGGTGAAAGTAGAAAGGTTATATTTGATTGATATTCAGGGACAATCTACAAAGTATAGAGTAAATGTGTGTATGGAAGAAAAGTCTAACCTTTTTATAGCATTATTCAATGATAGCAAAGAAGAAATATTATTTGAAGTACCCAAGTTTGTTATGTGCTTTAAATTTATACTGAAGCCTTATTTTAATGTATTAATGCTTTAAGGTGTTATTGAAACAGATACATATAAATGAGAACATTCCAGTCCAGATAAGTACATACTGTGTGATCTATGGAATTAACGTTAAAAATGCACTCTTTAGTGATGTATTGGATTTAAGGATTAAATTTGTAATATTTGGTATCTAGTTCACAGCAACTAACAATAATAAATGGTGTTTACTGCATCCTGAGCAACCTGGATTTTTCACTGAAAATTGGGCAAATAATGTTTTCACAGGTATTATTCTTGACAGTGATAGTTTTTTTTGGAGTATAATCGCTGACCTGAATTCTGAAATTGTCAACAATTAAAAATCAACTAAAACTATCTGAATGACAAAAAAAGGCTTCTACAAATGGCTTAATTGAAAATGTAGCTGAAAGTGAAACCAAATCAGAATCTGTAATATTTCCTGGGTTTGCTGATCAATTAAAAAAAATGATCCTACATATTTTTTCAGTAGGTAACCTGTAACACACGTTTTTTTTTAAAATTATGGCTGTAGAGGGTTAGTTTAAAGTTTAAGCATTATTCTAATACTTAGATGAGTGCTAATGAAACGTTTCTTTGCTGTTAATGAGATTGAGGAAGAGCTTTGCTTACAATGCTATAAGTAACAAATATATTATATTGCATACATTTTTGAATTTTTGGTATGCTGGTTCATTTTTTCTGATGGTGCCCATGTTGATGGTTTAATTTTGTTTATATATTTGTTAATTTTGTTGTTGAATTTACTATGAATTTTATCAATCATGTTATATCATACAAAGATATGTACTATTGTGTGTGTGTGTGTGCTGCAGTTATAAGCAGTGTAGGTTTTTCCTTAGTATGTTAGTTGACTTAGAATTTTTGATTTTTCATACATGTTCATATCAGGAAGAAGTTATGCAGACATGAATATATATACTGTTTTCATCGATTAAGAATCCCAATTTTTGTGTCAAGACTGAAAAGTCTCCCTTCAGACTTACTTTATTAGCCTTTTAAAATAGATTGAAAACCATAGAATTTTTTAATACTTTGCTAAGACGTGTTCATATCTTGCCATTTTGAAAAAAAAACATTTTAAAAGGTAAAGGTCATGGAGCTTTTTTCACTTTAAAGATTGTTAAAATTGTCAAATTTTGTAAAGATGATATATGGGAAAACCAACTAGTGTGATCAGAAAGAAAACGCAAGACAAGAATTTTGAGAAAACATGAGAAGTTAGATCTTATAATGTGTTAATAGAAAATTAAAACAGAAATTCAAATCATCCAACCGTTTTTATACGACTGCAAATTTTGAAAAAATTTTCGTCGTATATTGCTATCACGTTGGCGTCGTCGTCGTCGTCGTCGTCGTCGTCGTCCGAATACTTTTAGTTTTCGCACTCTAACTTTAGTAAAAGAGAATATAAATCTATGAAATTTTAACACAAGGTTCATGACCATAAAAGGAAGGCTGGTATTGATTTTGGGAGTTTTGGTCCCAACATTTTAGGAATTAGGGGCCAAAAAGGGCCCAAATAAGCATTTTCTTGGTTTTCGCACTATAACTTTAGTTTAAGTTAATAGAAATCTATGAAATTTTGACACAAGGTTTATGACCACAAAAGAAAGGTTGGGATTGATTTTGGGAGTTTTGGTTTCAACAGTTTAGGAATTAGGGGCCAAAAAAGGGCCCAAATAAGCATTATTCTTGGTTTTCGCACAATAACTTTAGTTAAAGTAAATAGAAATCAATGAAATTTAAACACAATGTTTATGACCACAAAAGGAAGGTTGGTTTTGATTTTGGGAGTTTCGGTCCTAACAGTTTAGGAATTAGTGGCCAAAAAAGGACCCAAATAAGCATTGTTCTTGGTTTTCGCACCATAGCGTTAGTATAAGTAAATAGAAATCTATGAAATTTAAACACAAGGTTTATGACTATAAAAGGAAGGTTGGTATTAATTTTGGGAGTTTTGGTCCCAACAGTTAAGGAAAAAGGGGCCCAAAGGGTCCAAAATTAAACTTTGTTTGATTTCATCAAAAGTGAATAATTGGGGTTCTTTAATATGCCGAATCTAACTGTGTATGTAGATTCTTAATTTTTGGTCCCGTTTTCAAATTGGTCTACATTAAGGTCCAAAGGGTCCAAAATTAAACTTAGTTTGATTTTAACAAAAATTGAAACCTTGGGGTTCTTTGATATGCTGAATCTAAAAATGTACTTAGATTTTTGATTATTGGCCCAGTTTTCAAGTTGGCCCAAATCGAGGTCCAAAATTAAACATTGTTTAATTTCATCAAAAATTGAATAATTGGGGTTCTTTGATATGCCAAATCTAACTGTGTATGTAGATTCTTAATTTTTGGTCCAGTTTTAAAATTGGTTTTAATTAAAGTGCAAAGGGTCCAAAATTAAACTAAGTTTGATTTTAACAAAAATTAAATTCTTGGGCCTCTTTGATATGCTGAATCTAAACATGTACTTAGATTTTTGATTATGGGCCCAGTTTTCAAGTTGGTCCAAATCAGGATCTAAAATTATTATATTAAGTATTGTGCAATAGCAAGTCTTTTCAATTGCACAGTATTTTGCAATGGCAAGATATATCTAATTTCACAATATTGTGAAATAGCAAATTTTTTTTTAATTAAGAGTTATCTTTCTTTGTCCAGTATAGTAAGCAAGAAATATCTGCAAGAATTTTTTTTAATTGGAGTTATCTTTCTTTGTCCAGAATCAACTTAAATCTTTGTTATATACAATATACAATGTATATTCACTTTTTACTACCAACTGATAAATTTAAATAATCTTTACCATTCAGTGATAACAAGCAGTTTTTTTACATCTTAATATTTTATGATGTATTTAAATGAGTAGTAATCGTTGCAAACTCCATTAGAATATTTTAATTGAAATTAGTTTTGGAATAAGGGAAAGGGGGATGAGATTAAAAAATTGGGTTCAATTTTTCTCATTTGAAATTTCATAAATAAAAAGAAAATTTCTTCAAACATTTTTTTGAGAGGATTAATATTCAACAGCATAGTGAATTGCTCTAAGAGAAAACAAAAATTTTAAGTTCATTTGAATACATTCATTCTGTGTCAGAAACCTATGCTGTGTCAACTATTTAATCACAATCCAAATTTAGAGCGGAATCCAGCTTGAATGTTGTGTCCATACTTGCCCCAACTGTTCAGGGTTCAACCTCTGCGGTCGTATAAAGCTACGCCCTGCGGAGCATCTGGTTTTAAGCTGTAAAACAAAACATATCAATTAACTGTCCATTCCTTGATAAAATTTAAGTATTCAAGCTATCTCCGCATCATATTGGTAGGGTGAAATAAAAAATTAATTAAAAAAAATCTTTTTTTAATGAAATGAATTTTCATCTTTGAGATGGAAAGTCTTACGATTGACTAGCATTCTTGTTTTCTAAACAGATCTGAACCTGAATTGTTTTCTCCATTTATACAATCATAGATAGAGGAAAGATCCAATCAACCTTAAAACTTTTTCTAATCTTATGAAAAGCAGTACATATATTCATATTGCTTTATTGTTATGTTTTCATCTTGATTATAGAAGGAAGATTGCCAGCTAAATTTTAAGCATCCATTCATTTGTCCAAAATGAAAATAAAACTGTCATTGGTACTAACAAGGGTAAATTTCAGGTTTTTAAAAAGGTAAAGTGTCAACAAGGTATGACATGTTCTAGCTTTTGACCTATAACATTAAAGTTTTTCTATATCCTATAGAGTAAAGTTTTATTTACACTAAGAGTGCAGAGAAAAAGATCATATTATTTCAATTCCTGGATTCCTTTTCATGCATGTAGTGTACATTTTAGGAAAGTTTTGAAAAAGAATGTCCCCCCAAAAAATTTCTACAATGACTTTTTACCGCAAAATAAAAATCAATCCATAAAATTGTCAGACAGGTAAAAGATAAGGACAGGCAAATGCAGTTATACTTATGTTGTGTAAATGTTGCTTACTTAAAATAATTTTTATATAGAATACTTGATAGTTGTTTTTGAATTGACAAAAATATCATGATTAATATTGACAACCCTGCACATGTGCATAATTTATAAACAGAGTTTTATACAGCAGATATATGTTTGTCAGAAAAGTTATCATTTATATAGGTAAACATGTATATTGTTATGTTTGGTAATGTTGCATTGTGATACTTGATTTTTATTTTTTTAATTACATAGTTAGGTTAATTAAATATAAAACATATATATTACAAATTGCTATAGGTGTAAAATATCTTTATGTTTTGATGGATCCAGGTTTCTTAATTAAATTTCAAATTCATAAAAAAAAATGAACACTTGAAAACTGCTTCTAAATATTACATTGGTATATCTTTTACCCCCAGACAGTTATACCTAGTATTTTCAGTGAGCTTTTGCTCAAATAAACAGTATTGTGACAATCCCAATACTTGTCCTAAACATTCATTTGTTCACTTTGATAAACAGCATATCTCTTTATGACCAATGATTTATTACTCAGTAAAAGTGATGTGATATGTTATAACATTATATTATACAAAATAGTTAAATGTGACAAACATACATATATTATGTCACATATATAAATATATATATAGATCATTCCAATTTTAGATAATCATTCCAGGATAAAGAAAATGTTGTGAAAAAAGAAGTATGTCATACAAGACTTGATATACATTGGGTTGTAATGAGTCTGTTGGTACCATATTTATAGCCCAACCAAACAAATCAAATGGGCAACCATTTTGGAAGGGAAGTTGGATTTAAAATATATAACTCACCTATGTGTGTCTCCAGGAACAAAATTTCATTTCTTATCCAAGTACCTAAATTTTAAGAGATGATCCACTCAAATAAGCTGATAATTGAGAAATTTTAGAATTCTTATCCTAGTACTGACCAAGTCAGGATGCTTCATACAATATCCTTCATAGGAGTGTGTGAGCTTATCACCGAGGCAGTTAATTCATTGTATGGAACAGAATCTAGCGGTAGTATTATTGGCCTACACCTTTATAATCATTATATAAATTAATCTTCACATTCCAGGAACACATTGGACGAGGTATTTGTTTATAAATAATTATATGTAAAGACTCTCATTTTAATTTTTTAGCCAGGTTTTATAACCTCATTTGCGTTGACTGTCACTTTTCAAGTTGTTATAGTATCAAAATATAATATTCTCTTGTTAAAAAGAAAAAAAAAAGATTTTTGGAACAATTCTAATTGCAAGATATCTTTTTTATATTGTTTTACTCAGGTTTAAGATTGAAATTTATATCTCATGTAACAAAATAACTGGCCTGCATTTCACAAAAAAAATCTTAAAAATAAATTGATTGTTAGTCATGAACCATTCAGTATACTTTAAATCAATTTAAGTTGTAAATTTTTGGAAAACGTAGGCAAGGGATTCAATGTTTTAGTCTGTCATAACTTATTTTTTCCCAAAATATAGCTTACCTTTATGTCTTGACAAATCCGATTTGCCTTGCTTAACTTTTCATATTCTTTTGATGAAACTATTTTAAATTCTCTTTGGTGAACACTGTTTGTTCATTTTCTGATATCTGTCTCTGATATGTGTACTTTCAGACTTTGTTTTCTGATGTTCAATCATTGGTTCTCAGTAATTTCATGTACTACCTGTACAAGGAAATAGATATGGCATTAAAAAGTAGCTACAATTGTTTTTTATTTCATTCAAAACATTTCTGTCAACATGAAGTAAGTAGAGTCAGAGAAGAATCAAAGTTATAAAAGGTCTGAGATGATTACTGAATTTTAGTCACAGATTTTTGTTCAGAATTGTTCTAGTCACAGTTCTCAGAAGTAAAAATAGGAATAAGAACAAAGAAACAATACAATTTTCCTACCCTGAGCTAAGAAGCTCATTGATTAAGATTTCAGACTATATTGGAGTGGCAAAGGTTAAAGGAAAAGTCTTTTGTATGCATAAGCAATTGAGATGTGTAAAAGTCGATTTGCAAAATGAAAATCCTAAATAAATATTGTGAATCTGCTTTAATTCTCATTCTCTTTAAACATAACATCTATTGTGTATAAAGAAATAAAATGTTGTTCACAAATAATTTACACATCTTGGAATTGTGAGCTGCTCTTAAAAATAGACCAGGAACAGTTTTATCTGAGGTATAAGCATAGCAACTTTTAATATTTAAGGAAATAAAATACCTTTAATTTCATATAAACTGATAAACTTTCAATATTTCTTGAGCTGAAATTGTGTTCATATTTACATTCTTGTATATGTTTCAAACTTACATTCATCTGTCTATAAGTATTGTTAGTTGAAATGCCAACACAGAAAGTGGTTGGTGTACAATGATTGATCTTCTATTTGTTATTTTATTTCATCTATGTATTTTTGTCTAATGCCCCTATTCTTTACAAACTCATTCAGGAAAATTTTAAAGTTGAGAGTATGACTATGTGAGCCCGGTTTCACTTTTTTTAAATTTCTTATTTAATGGCATATTACAGAAGAACTGTCTTCTTGTGGTCAGAATATATATCTACAACTGTCAACTCTACAAACTTTGATTTTTAGTATCAATCGTTATAAGTTTATTTGATTTGTTCTTTCATTTTTTGTGCTATCTTTTATGTTTAAAAGTTATGGTAACTGAAGTAAGGCCTTAATAACTATCACAAACAGCTTCAATGTTCTTAAATTGTTTAGCAGTTCTTTCAGATAAGTAATACTGTAAACCAACTAATTTTTGTCAATATTTTTTTCAAGTTTGTCCTATTCTATTATACTTCACATTGGTTTATTTTCATGATTTTCTACTGTCGATATACCAGATGTATTCATATAACAGAAACTAATTGGCAATGGTATATTTTAGAACTATTCATATACTCATGAAAGTCATGTAAATAAATTGCTAAAGACATTTGTATTGTGTCTCCAGTATTGCAGTAAGTGTGAAACACTGAGTTCATAATGTTGTTAAAACAGAACATAAATGTTTCATTAGTATTATTAAAAAACATATCATGTTAAACATTCCATAAGAGGAGAGGTTGATTTGTTTTCCTTAATTAATTTGGTCAAGTTTTGGTTTTTAAGATGATGAGTATGAAAATGTTATTCAAGTTATGCCAGATCTAAAATATAATCTTGATATTTGTTTCTTTTTTTTTTTTAATTTTTCATAGATAACAATTGACCTGTATCAGCAGGCTATTTATGCATTCAATGAAATATATTTCTGAAGTTTATATGAGTCCTCTGATCATTGTACCTGGATTGTCATGTATGATCATATAGATAGATATATATTGTAGACACATGTATATCTTACAAATACAGACTCTCATTCTGAAACTTTATCATACCTGTACATGTACAGTTTTCATATTCCAATATTGTTAATATGTTGCTCCTGACAGATTTTATTGTATATTAATTTTAATTTGAATAATGAATTTAAACAAGATTATTATGTATATAAATATAAAAATAACAAAACATCATTTATATGTCTTTTTTTAGCTCACCTGGCCCGAAGGGCCAAGTGAGCTTTTCTCATCACTTTGCGTCCAGCGTCTGTCGTCGTCCGTCGTCGTCCTGCGTCCGGCGTTAACTTTTACAAAAATCTTCTTCTCTGAAACTACTGGGCCATATTAAACCAAACTTGGCCACAATCATCATTAATGTATCTAGTTTAAAATTTGTGTTTTTTTACCCGGCCAACCAACCAAGATGGCCGCCATGGCTATAAATAGAACATAGGGGTAAAATGCAGTTTTTGGCTTATAACTCAAAAACCAAAGCATTTAGAGCAAATCTGACATGGGGTAAAATTGTTTATCAGGTGAAGATCTATCTGCCATGAAATTTTCAGATGAATCAGACAACCCGTTGTTGGGTTGCTGCCCCTGAATTGGTAATTTTAAGGAAATTTTACTGTTTTTGGTCATTATCTTGAATATTATTATAGATGGAGATAAACTGTAAACAGCAATAGTATACAGCAATTTAAGACTAAAAAATAGGTCAAAATGACCAAAATGGTCAATTGACATTTGTGAATTTTTACTAACATTTTCCACTGAAACTACACGGACAAGTTCATTATAGATAGAGATGATTGTAAGCAGCAAGAATGTTTAGTAAAGTAAGATGTACAAACACATCAAAATCACCTAAACACAATTTTGTCATGAACTGTCTGCTTCCTTTGTTTAATTCACATATACCAAGGTGAGCGACACAGGCTCTTTAGAGCCTCTAGTTTATTATTCATACCATACCTGATTTTATGTAATCAAAATGAGTTTTGAGTTGTTTGACAGCAAGGTATATCTTTTTAAGAGAGTGGAAAATACTGGAAAGGTTAAGCCTGGTTTTTATAACGAGACCATTAAATTCGCCTGGTAATGGACATTTGATTATTTCGTAATTCAATCTTGCACAATACTGTAAATTAAAAAAAAATTGTAATGTTTCTATTGTCTAACTGAGTTGAATCATGACACACCTTGGTATATGTTATGATGAATTCTGTAATGGCTCAAACATTTCAGTGACTTTGAGTTAATATCAATGCTTTCATCGAAAATACACCAAACTTTTTAAACAACAATTGATAACACTGTTATTGGGGCAAACGTTCTGTCTGAAGGCATCACTTCACCAACGTTGATATAGCTGTGTTAGCTTCTTCATCGCTGAAATAATTTTTTCCAATTCTCATATCTATGTCTACATGCACGAATGAACTATGAAAAAATTGAGTAACATCTTTGAAAAATTGTTTTTATTAAAGTATGTGTTGTCAATCTGATGGAGGGTTTGACAATTTCAAAGCCCCATTGACTGAGAAGGTATAACATGCAATTTCTGCTGTGAAGTTATATTATGCAATTTCGAATTGTTTCTTGTTGCGAAAAAAAGTAAAATAACAAAAATACCGAACTTCAAAGACCATAATCAAAATCAAAAGCTCATAACGAAAATTCGCAGTTGTCAAAAGCAGTTAATGTTTTTGCCCATTCATCACCTTAACTGCTGATTCATTGGCTGGATCTCTCGTATAGTTGTCCCTTGTTAGGCCGTACCTATATATATATATCAACTAATTTCTAACCAGGTTTTCTGAAGGAATTCTGATTATTGATCCCAGGTTGAACGACCGAAAAGGGGATGCTGAGAATGGCAGAAATAAACGGCAACCAATCAGAGCTACAGTTATTATTTTCAAAAGAATAGACTCTTATCATGGCAGCATTATTAGTCACAGAGGGGATATTCCTTGCAAGGCTGGGTTTCTGGCCACATAAAGAGGATGGTCGTATCATTGAGGAATGAATTGATGAGGTTGAACTACTGGGAACTAGATCAACTTCCAATAAAGAAATAGAAAGATCTTATCATAAGTTATTAGAGGGACCAGTTAGTGAAAAATATTAAAGGCAATTTTCTGCTTTAGAGAAGAATGACCCTTGAAGATGTATTTGGTATATCAAGGGAGGTATTTAGGAAAATATCAGATTTGCTTTCAGACTTTCATCAATGTTGCCAAAAAGATAGATAGTTTTATTCACGAATATTCACACGATCTAATAAATAAACGGATGAAAGTATGTAAAAGAGATCCGAAAGCTATTCGAGATTGTGGATACGTTATGTGAATATCAAGCAGAATCCTTGTCATAAGTGGTTTAGTATAATACTTTTATAAACTATATCGTAGAAGAAGATAACCTGCATCATGCCACCAACTGGTTTTATAATAAATTTGTCCCGCCACATTTTGCCCGGCCATTATCATATTCGGGATTTATTAAACAAAAAGATAGTAACAATTAAAATCACAAAAAATGCTAAAAAATACTGAACACATAAAAAAGAGTGATAGTCCTTATGCAGAACCAATTGTTGTAGTAGTAGAATAAGATAAACCAATACGGCGATGTGTAGACTCTAGTGAATTAAATATGAAGACTTTGCATGAAGCTTTCCATTACCTCGCATGCATTGTTGAAGTATGGTAAATTGGTTTTTTTTTTCAGTACGCTAGACATAGCTACAGGATTTCATCAGATCTCTATAAATCCTTCTGTACAACAGAAAACTGCTTTCACTACACCTTTTATCCGTCTGAATTTCTCATATATTAATTATCATCAACATACAAGAACACATTGAACGTTTCGACATATCATTTACCATTCTCAATGATCATTTAATGAATTTGTCTGTTATTACCGGGTTTTTGGATTACAATTTGCTCATATCGCTAATCCAATATACACTCTGATTGGCGTTTACAATCATGAAAAATAGAAAAAAAGACACAAAATTGAACAAGGAATTACAAAAATGTTGGGATGGGAACTCTGCATCTACATTAAGACAAACTTAAAAAAGAAATTTTCTTCAAACTAAAATTTTAGCCTATGAAGATTTTAGTTGGTCAGTTCTTCAGGAAATGGCACTTATTTAAAAGGCGGCTTAGGTGCTGTATTGGACCAAGACCAATAGGACAAAACAGGTTCCTTTCTTAAGCAAGTAGAACCTTATGACCAGTATAGCTAATCTGTACGATAATTTACGTTTGAAGTTGGATTCATAACAAAATTAGACCGTTGGTTTTCCCGTTTTAATGGTTTTACACTAGTAATTTTGGGGCCCTTTATAGCTTGTTGTTCGGTGTGAGCCAAGGCTCCGTGTTGAAGGCCGTACTTTAACCTATAATGGTTTACATTTTAAATTGTTATTGGATGGAGAGTTGTCTCATTGGCACTCACACCACATCTTTCTATATCTATATATATATTATAGTTAATTGCTATAAATAAGTATTGCAATATACATTGTGTTTAAATGTAATATCAGTATTTAGTTCTAATATAATCTTAAATCTATCCTAATTCCATCTTACTTTTGAATTATAGTTTTTCATCTGTGACGTCATTTTTGCGCTGTTTCAGAAATTTCATAAATTTAAATGTGACGTATTTGTTGTGCCTTTTCGCCATCGAATGTGACGTCATTTTTATGATATTGCGTTGAGGCCTGGACTGTGTCGGGTGTGTCTATTCTGTGTTGGTCTTAGCATTATGTATTCGGGTTTAGTTTTTTTTGTAATTAGTTAATACTTCAGTTTCATTGTGTATATCTGTTTTATATTCATTTGATAAAATTTACTGTTTGCAATAGCTTTAATTGTTCTAAATAATAAGGATGTTCTTATCCTAAGCATAAAACATAGCCGTATTTGACACAACCTTTTTCAACTTTTGATCTTCAGTGCTGTACAACTTTGTACTTTTGTTCACTTTCGATATTTTATTTCTGGGCTTCTTGTGTCGTTTAGTCTTGTGTGGACGAGGCGCGTTTTTGGCGAATTGAATTTTAAACCTGATGCTTTTTATTATCTATTAATCATGTGTTTCCTTGTCTAATATGTTCTTCTATTTATTTTTATTGTAGTCCTGTTATATTATGTTGTAATTTCAATGTTATATTTAACATTGCCATTAAAGTGCGAGGTTTGGCATGCCACAAAACCAGGTTCAAGATGGCCATTGTTATATTATTGTTCGTTTCTGTGTGTGTTACATTTTAACGTTGCGTCGTTTGTTTTCTCTTATTTTTGAGTGTAAATTCACATTGCGATAAGACATGTCACGGTCCATGTATTTGGTTTTGATGTTATATTTGTTATTCTCGTGGGATTTTGTCTGATGCTTGGTCCGTTTTTGTGTGTGTTACATTTCAGTGTTGTGTCGTTGTTCTCCTCTTATATTTAATGCGTTTCCCTCGGTTTTAGTTTGTTGCCCCGATTTAGTTTTTTGTCCATGGATTTATGAGTTTTGAACAGCGGTATACTACTGTTGCCTTTATATAGCAAACGAATCTCTTCCTTTTTACAACTTCTTGCTGTCAAATATGCCGTGACTGAGTAATTCAAAGACTACCTGTTAAGTTCTCTAGTCCAAATTTTAACAGATAATAACCATTTGTCTTGCATACAAACACTCAGGACTATTGAACAAGGCATCTAATGTGCTATTACATATACCAAACAGTGAATTTTTTCTATACACACCATGAAAATTCTAGGAGACATGCGAGTGACTGATTTGCCAGTTTGTATAATGATTGAAGACAGCAAAGAATATATATATTTTTTATCAACCTATAAATTTCACTTTCTTCGAGTATTTCTGCCCTGAATTAATTTTACCTTCACAGCTTTATAGAAATGTAAATTGTGAGACAAGCTCCTGTGAGTTCGACGGTGAAGATGACTATCACCTGCCAATCTTGAAATAATCCAAGTAGACAGTTAAAATTAATTCCCCGGTTCCGTTCTGGTGTGTAGTGCATATCTAAAGGCCTTGATTTCAATTAGAATGGAGTAAACAGTACGTCAGTACTTTGCCTAATGAATAAAAATTCCTTTCAAACTGAAGTTCTATAACATGCATGGGCAGTTACATTGTAGGCATTGTTACTACAATTGAACTGATTTAAATTGCAAATACTTTGTCAAACATGCAAAAAAACCTAATTATATGATATTTTTAGAAATCGGGAAATCCTTCAAGCATAATTCACATTATCAGTCCTTCTTTAGGTGTCAGACCACTAATTACTCCTTCCAATTTAGAACGTAGTATAAGTAGTCCTACTTTTGACACAAAATAGTGCTTTTGATGTCATTGTTTACTTAAACTAACCAACAAATTTGCAGAAATGAAACTTTTGGTGAAAGGGAAATATATTTAGACCATTTTGAGCCAAAATTCACTTGTCTATGAGTTTGCATTAAAAATTCAGGATTAATGCGCTACATAGCACACTAATTTAAGATTTCCAGAAAACCGGGAGCTATTTTGGTAGTACCTGTCTTTTCAAGTTAAGAAATTTGTTACAAGACTTTAAACATTAGTTGAAAATTGGCATGTAGAAAGGTGATGTATGTACAATTCAGGATATACCTGGTTTCCTTGAAGTTAAACTTAAGGTAAAATATTTAGAAAGCTATGAAAATTGCAAAATTTGGTTGAACAAATAGGGATTTTTAATTGGTGGTCTGACACCAAATTATATCAATCCGGAAGTTTGCGTTGTGTATGCATGTAATATAAATGTGTGTATCATTATACACACTGATAAAATTAAAGCAAGGATTTGTATAGTAACTATAAAAATCCTTGATTAAAGTAAGTGTTTTTTTTAATTCAATGTGTTTTGGATGCGAAATAGACTTTTTTTCAGATTTATAAAAAAACAAACTTTTGAGAAGTTATAGTGTTGAGTATAGTCGAGCTTTCCGATGATTCAGGAAGTATTGTCTAATCGAAAGTAACCTCTTATAATTTGTAAATCGTGATTCAAAGATTGGTTTATTCATATTGTATCACTATATTAAATGTAACACGTATCTTCAAAATAGGTTTATTGAAAACTAAATCGCTAGATCGTTACTTATAAGTAAGTTTACACTTTGATGTAAGCGACATACTTCGGTTAACCAATACAGGTATAGACATATTTATAGCCCCCTTAAAAGTTTAATAAAAAGTGAGAATTGGATATCGATTGACATCAACTCGAGTTTAATCTCAATGTAACAATAAACGAGCATGTGGCCAGTATATTATTACTACTTGAATTTAGTAACCAAGGCTGATATTGAGCAATATCCAATTCTCACGAGTTATTCAACCTATAGATATTTCTCTTTATATTAATATGGTCAACTCTCTAATGATCTCTAATATTCTGTTAAGGCATGTCCAACAGTTTATTAATGACGGTGAGAATTTTTCCCTTTATGATATATAGGCTATTTTGTACCTGCTTAAATCAAATATGTAATAAAAAATGTACCTCCATGTTCTACTTTTTGAGTAAATTTAGGTCGAAATTGCAGGTACTTGCTCAAAATTCGGATTGATACATCAACACGTATTTTCCCTCCCGACAGCAATGCATCAAGTTTTGTTTTAAAAGATAAACACAAGCTGGTTTTTGTTAAATCATTTATTATAAGTTCTCTTTTATATATAAGTATCATTTACATTTATGAAATATTTTGTTTAAAAATAACTAATTAAAATTTATCAAATGTTCATGAATGTAGTAAAAAACTTTCGTTTTTGCTATATATATATATATCAAATTTAAAAAAAATTTGCATCAATGATTTTTTCATGACATGTGATGCAAATAATCTTCATATGTTATCAAACCGAATATCATTTTTAAAAAAATGAGTCCATGAAATTGTTTAAAAGTTTAATCTGCGAATCGTTGATCTTTGAGTCTGTTGTAGATACCAATAGCGTGACTTCTGGTAATGATAAAATTAAAGTTACCAATTTTCTTGCAGCAGATACGCATTTCGACAATACATGTCTCTTCAGTGATGCTCGTGGCCAAAATATTTGAAATCCAAAGCTTATATAAAAGATAAAAAGCTATAATCCAAAAGGTCCAACAAGAATAGCCAAATCCTTGAAAGGAATCAGAGCTTTGCATGATGGAGATACATTCCTTAATTTATAATAATTTCTAATATTTTATTACAGCAAATTTTAATAACACAAAAAAATCCGTATTTTCATCATGCCAGTACCGAAGTACTGGCTACTGGGCTGGTGATACCCTCGGGGACTAATACTCCACCAGCAGAGGCATCGACTCAGTGGTAGTAATAAAGTTAACGTTACCAATTTTCTTGCACCAGATGCGCATTTCGACAATACATGTCTCTTCAGTGATGCTCGTGGCCAAAACATTTGAAACCCAAAGCTTATATAAAAGATGAAGAGCTATAATCCAAAAGGTCCAAAAAGAATAGCCAAATCCTTGAAAGGAATCAGAGCTTTGCATGAGGGAGATACATTCCTTAATTTATAATAATTTTTAATATTTTGTAACAGCAAATTTTAATAACACAAAAAAAATCTGTATTTTCATGCCAGTACCGAAGTACTGGGCTGGTGATACCCTCGGGGACTAGTAGTCAACCAGCAGAGGCATCGACCCAGTGGTAGTAATAAAATTAACGTTACCAATTTTCTTGCACCAGATGCGCATTTCGACAATACATGTCTCTTCAGTGATGCTCGTGGCCAAAATATTTGAAATCCAAAGCTTATATAAAATATGAAGAGCTATAATCCAAAAGGTCCAACAAGAATAGCCAAATCCTTGAAAGGAATCAGAGCTTTGCATGATGGAGATACATTCCTTAATTTATAATAATTTCTAATATTTTATTACAGCAAATTTTAATAACCCTAAAAAATCCGTATTTTCATCATGGCAGTACCGAAGTACTGGCTACTGGGCTGGTGATACCCTCGGGGACTAATACTCCACCAGCAGAGGCATCGACTCAGTGGTAGTAATAAAGTTAACGTTACCAATTTTCTTGCACCAGATGCGCATTTCGACAATACATGTCTCTGCAGTGATGCTCGTGGCCAAAATATTTGAAACCCAATAGAGCTTATATAAAATATGAAGAGCTATAATCCAAAAGGTCCAAAAAGAATAGCCAAATCCGTGAAAGGAATCAGAGCTTTGCATGAGGGAGATACATTCCTTAATTTATAATAATTTCTAATATTTTATTACAGCAAATTTTAATAACACAAAAAAATCCGTATTTTCATCATGCCAGTACCGAAGTACTGGCTACTGGGCTGGTGATACCCTCGGGGATTAATACTCCACCAGCAGAGGCATCGACCCAGTGGTAGTAATAAAGTTAACGTTACCAATTTTCTTGCACCAGATGCGCATTTCGACAATACATGTCTCTTCAGTGATGCTCGTGGCCAAAACATTTGAAATCCAAAGCTTATATAAAAGATGAAGAGCTATAATCCAAAAGGTCCAAAAAGAATAGCCAAATCCGTGAAAGGAATCAGAGCTTTGCATGAGGGAGATACATTCCTTAATTTATAATAACTTTTAATATTTTGTAACAGCAAATTTTAATAACACAAAAAAAATCTGTATTTTCATGCCAGTACCGAAGTACTGGGCTGGTGATACCCTCGGGGACTAGTAGTCAACCAGCAGAGGCATCGACCCAGTGGTAGTAATAAAATTAACGTTACCAATTTTCTTGCACCAGATGCGCATTTCGACAATACATGTCTCTTCAGTGATGCTCGTGGCCAAAATATTTGAAATCCAAAGCTTATATAAAATATGAAGAGCTATAATCCAAAAGGTCCAACAAGAATAGCCAAATCCTTGAAAGGAATCAGAGCTTTGCATGATGGAGATACATTCCTTAATTTATAATAATTTCTAATATTTTATTACAGCAAATTTTAATAACCCTAAAAAATCCGTATTTTCATCATGGCAGTACCGAAGTACTGGCTACTGGGCTGGTGATACCCTCGGGGACTAATACTCCACCAGCAGAGGCATCGACTCAGTGGTAGTAATAAAGTTAACGTTACCAATTTTCTTGCACCAGATGCGCATTTCGACAATACATGTCTCTTCAGTGATGCTCGTGGCCAAAACATTTGAAATCCAAAGCTTATATAAAAGATGAAGAGCTATAATCCAAAAGGTCCAAAAAGAATAGCCAAATCCGTGAAAGGAATCAGAGCTTTGCATGAGGGAGATACATTCCTTAATTTATAATAATTTTTATACGACCGCAAATTTTGAAAAAAATTTCGTCGTATATTGCTATCACGTTGGCGTCGTCGTCTGCGTCGTCGTCGTCGTCGTCGTCGTCGTCGTTGTCGTCGTCATCGTCGTCGTCGTCGTCCGAATACTTTTAGTTTTCGCACTCTAACTTTAGTAAAAGTGAATAGAAATCTATAAAATTTTAACACAAGGTTTATGACCATAAAAGGAAGGTTGGTATTGATTTTGGGAGTTTTGGTCCCAACATTTTAGGAATTAGGGGCCAAAAAAGGCCCAAATAAGCATTTTCTTGGTTTTCGCACCATAACTTTAGTTTAAGTTAATAGAAATCTATGAAATTTTGACACAAGGTTGATGACCACAAAAGAAAGGTTGGGATTAATTTTGGGAGTTTTGGTTTCAACAGTTAAGGAATTAGGGGCCAAAAAAGGGCCCAAATAAGCATTATTCTTGTTTTTCGCACAATAACTTAAGTTTAAGTAAATAGAAATCAATGAAATTTATACATAATGTTTATGACCACAAAAGCAAGATTGGTATTGATTTTGGGAGTTTAGGTCCCAACAGTTTAGGAATTAGGGGCCAAAAAGGGACCCAAATAAGCATTTTTCTTGGTTTTCGCACCATAACGTTAGTATAAGTAAATAGAAATCTATGAAATTTAAACACAAGGTTAATGACCATAAAAGGAAGGTTGGTATTGATTTTGGGAGTTTTGGTCCCAACAGTTTAGGAAAAAGGGGCCCAAAGGGTCCAAAATTAAACTTTGTTTGATTTCATCAAAATTGAATAATTCAGGTTCTTTGATATGCCGAATCTAACTGTCTATGTAGATTCTTAACTTTTGGTCATGTTTTCAAATTGGTCTACATTAAGGTCCAAAGGGTCCAAAATTAAACTTAGTTTGATTTTGACAAAAAATGAATCGGTTGGGTTCTTTGATATGTTGAATCTAAAAATGTACTTAGATTCTTGATTATTGGCCCAGTTTTTAAGTTGGTCCAAATCTGGGTCCAAAATTAAACTTTTTTGATTTCATCAAAAATTGAATAAATGGGGTTCTTTGATATGCCAAATCTAACTGTGTATGTAGATTCTTCATTTTTGGTCCTGTTTTCAAATTGGCCTACATTAAGGTCCAAAGGGTCCAAAATTAAACTAAGTTTGATTTTAACAAAAATTAAATTCTTGGGCCTCTTTGATATGCTGAATCTAAACATGTACTTAGATTTTTGATTATGGGCCCAGTTTTCAAGTTGGTCCAAATCAGGATCTAAAATTATTATATTAAGTATTGTGCAATAGCAAGTCTTTTCAATTGCACAGTATTGTGCAATGGCAAGAAATATATAATTTCACAATATTGTGAAATAGCAAATTCTTTTTTAATTAGAGTTATCTTTCTTTGTCCAAAATAGTAAGCAAGAAATATCTTATTGCAAGATTTTTTTTTAATTGGAGTTATCTTTCTTTGTCCAGAATCAACTTAAATCTTTGTTATATACAATATACAATGTATATTCACTTTTTACTACCAACTGATAAATTTAAATAATCTTTACCATTCAGTGATAACAAGCAGTTTTTTTACATTTTAATATTTTATGATGTATTTAAATGAGTAGTTATTGTTGCAAACTCCATTAGAATATTTTAATTGAGATTAGTTTTGGAATAAGGGAAAGGGGGATGTGATTAAAAACTTGGGTTCAATTTTTCTCATTTGAAATTTCATAAATAAAAAGAAAATTTCAAACATTTTTTTGAGAGGATTAATATTGAACAGCATAGTGAATTGCTCTAAGAGAAAACAAAAAAATTGAGTTCATTAGAACACATTCATTCTGTGTCAGAAACCTATGCTGTGTCAACTATTTAATCACAATCCAAATTTAGAGCTGAATCCAGCTTGAATGTTGTGTCCATACTTGCCCCAACCGTTCAGGGTTCAACCTCTGCGGTCGTATAAAGCTACGCCCTGCGAAGCATCTGGTTAATATTTTGTAACAGCAAATTTTAATAACACAAAAAAAATCTGTATTTGCATGCCAGTACCGAAGTACTGGGCTGGTGATACCCTCGGGGACTAATAGTCAACCAGCAGAGGCATCGACCCAGTGGTAGTAATAAAATTAACGTTACCAATTTTCTTGCACCAGATGCGCATTTCGACAATACATGTTTCTTCAGTGATGCTCGTAGCCAAAATATTTGAAATCCAAAGCTTATATAAAAGATGAAGAGCTATTATCCAAAAGGTTCAAAAAGAATAGCCAAATCCGTGAAAGGAATCAGAGCTTTGCATGAGGGAGATACATACCTTCTTTTATAATAATTTCTAATATTTTGTAACAGCAAATTTTAATAACACAAAAAATCCGTATTTTCATCATGCTAGTACCGAAGTACTGGCTACTCGGCTGGTGATATCCTCGGAGACTAATAGTCCACCAGCAGAGGCCACTTTTCTTTTACATTCTTTTTACACCAACCGTAACTGTAGACTTCGGTAACATATATGAAATTGACCAAGCTGTATCGGTGGTGTATTGTTTATTTCGTGAAATTGAATAGGATAGATGCGACTTATTATTATGCCACAAAACTTTGAAAAATTCGTTTAAAATCATATCGAGCATTATCTTGTTTATCAGAAGTATAATCATCTTATATTCTATTTGAAAATAAAAATAACATAATTATGATAAATAATGTATTTGTTTACATATTGAACAGTTACGACGTATATTTTAATATTTTCAGAGAATTTACGTAACTCTTAGACATTGTTAGTTGAATTTAATACTGTATCGTGGGTATTGAGTTAAAGATGTGTTCACGGGAAGAGGAGATAGCTAATGAAATAAAAGAAGAGTTTTGTAGACGAGTGATACCATCAGGCATAACTAGATATCTGACATGCATGACCGACCAAGATACGGTATGTAACACCCACAGAGTAAAACATTTTAAATATACTAAATAGAAATAGACATGTACTCGTGCTCAGTGTAGAACAAACAAACAATGTGCTTCTGATTGTTAAAAACATGTATTTTCTCATTTGTATCTTATTTGTACACCAAACATAAATACTTACTGGAATAGAAGAGATTTACAAAGTTTTGAGCATAAGTAAGGATTGGCCTAAAAATTTGGAGAAAAACTACATTTTAGACACCAAGACCGTGTCTGACGGACCACTTCTCAAAATCTACAATTTGATAACAATTTTATTCGGGATCATTTTTAAGTTTTCTATGTTGTGTTTTGTGTACTTTTGTCTTGTTGTTATTTTTATTTTTTAGCTATGGCGTTGCTAATTTTTTGTCGACTTATGAGTTTGACTTGTCCCTTTGACATCTTTAGCCACTTTTTTCCCAAATTGCAAATTATGATTAGAAATCCATTCATGTTTCATAGGTCTGAAAAACCAAGGTAGTTTGTCATCCCGGTCTTTGTGAAATAGGTGAAATAATTATGATTCTTAAGGGCTGTGATATGTCGTTAAAATCAAATGTAAAGTCAGTTGAAAATGACGATAAGCAAAGGCAACATTATTATACCGGGTTGAAGAATAAAAAAAAATAGATTTAGAGAAAACAAATCCAGGTTACAATCTTAAACTGAGGAAAACACATTATTAACTATAAGAGGGAAGCAAAGGAAAATAGGATCAATGAAGTGCAACAAATACAAACGCCAACATATATAGAAACGACTTCATTTGATAACAACTGCCATATTCTTGACTTGGTACAGAACATCTTAACCCTCGTTTTAATGTTAAAAATATATCGCATTATACACACTCAAGAACACTAATCACAGAGAAACGCACAAACTAATAATATATTAGTCGACACAACAGGCAAACCGTAGAACATCTTCCATCAACGACAGACACCACAATATATGCACAAATTGTGTCAAACTTATTACCAATGTTATTTCAACTGATCGGGCGGAGCTTACGTTTTAAAGGCATCCGATACAGTTTTGATCCCGTATTTACAAGTTGGTGAAAATTTGCACATTTGCTATTTTTTACCTGATTAAATCAAACATGTAATAAAAAATATACCTTCATGTTCTATTTTTGAGTTAAATGAGATCGAAATTTTGTAGATTTGCTCAAAATTCGGATTTGTGACCGTATTTTTCCTTCCGAAAGAAAGCCATAACTTTTTTGTTTTAAAAGATAAACACAATTTTTTTTTTGTTAAATAACTTGTAATTTCTGCATTTCATAAGTATTCTGAAAATTTATGCATTTTTTCTGCAGAAATAACTCATATTTATCAAATGGTCATGAACTGTGAAAAAAAGATGTGTGTGATAAGGATGGTGTCCGTTATATCTATAATTGATTTCCAATCACCTATCCGTGTCACTAAACGGATTTACAAATGAACTGAGTTGAGTGTATGATATGGGACGAATTATAACTGGACACATCATTGATGAGTTTATCCCGACACACCTGTCTATAGATGGACCGGTCTCAAATAAGTGAACCGGTTAAACCCCGAACATTCAAGTGAAATCAATCAAGTAATACGTAACGAACAGGCAATCTCGAACTTATTATTTTCCATAATAGATCATAATACTATTACCTGTTCAAACAATTCACATGACAATGATGGTATTGAAAGACTATTTAATAATTATTTGGACTACATACGATTAGACATACAACATTATCCAACCGCGGAAACCATAACAAAACCATAAAAAAAAATACAATTATACATGAATGATGGATGTATCAAATACTTAGGCCGTGTTCACATTGACCTAAATTCGGTGTTGTGTTAGTGTAACTCACACGTAAACTAAACACAATTGCGTTCCCATTGATAAAACTCAATGTTTACATGTAGTTTAAATCATGTTTTATCTACACACAGTCGATAGTCAATGTAGGCCTTGTGTAGGTTAAGTGTACACAAAACTAGGTATTTAGGACATTAGTTTTACCGTGTATTTAAGGAGGAAACTTTTTTTGAGTAAAATTGATATTTTTGATAATTAATAGTATAGTTCTTTACAGAACTTCTTTACAGAAATTGTTGTCTAAATTTAACAGATTTTTTTTTTGTTAAAAAAAAATAACGTACTTTATTAACCCCTGATCAAGACTCAAAGCAGCTTCATTGCCGAACCCATAATGCAGCAACCAATTGATTTTCCGGGGAGGGGGCTATTGTAGTTGAGTATAAAACATAAAGGCAAGGGGATGGGTTGGTGAGCTATGGATTTTATTTGGAAACAAAAAATGTTTCAAGGTTTTGGCCCTGAAAAAAAATAATGTTTGTTTCACCTTCAGATGCCACTATGTAAATGCTAAAATTGATTTCGACTTGTTACCAAAATTTGTCCTGAAAAAAATCAATAGCCCACGCATCCCTATCCCCCCGCTCCCCCTCTCCCTCACCGAAAAATGAAGTAAATAGTTGCTACCTTATTCATTTGAAAAGGTGTTCCCGAATCGACTTGACGTACACAGAAATATTCGCCACTGGTCTTTACTCAAACAACGATTCACGCATAACTGCATGACTAAAAAAAGTGTGAGGTAAATGAAATGTTTGTCTAGTATCTCAGATCCGTTAAATAACACATAAAATAAATTTGAAAAAAAACGTTACCCTATTCCTTTACCAAATACTCCTTGGAGAAGAAATACCATTTGAAACAAACAGAAAAGATAAAAATGTAGTGATCCCTAATATCTCAATCCTTTTTTTTTCGGCTGTAAACACGCTGCTGCAGCTAACGTTTTCTAGTGCGTAATCGAGAAATGATCATCTGTAGTATATTCAAACTAATGCAAATTATAAAAATGGCTTTCATAAAGTAGCAACCACTTAACTTAAAAAAAGGGGGAGGGTTATTTTTTTTGTATCTGAGTCAGATTTTTTTTCGCGCGTACGTTTTTATTCCTTTTTTTCGATGCTGGTGATCAAATACTTTTTTTCAATATTTAACACTATAATGTATGGGGAAACTCTTGATTCAGAATATTTTTTTTATCATCTGTATGACCATTTTTGGTTGTTTTTTTTTATCATGCAAAATGGGGATCGGAATATTTCCATTCTCACCCACCCCTCTTATGAAGTCAAATGGCTGTTTCCTTACCGCTAGATAAATGAGTCATAAATTGTCCAAAAATTTTGAATTATACGTAATGAACATTTAAATGACATATAGTTTACAAGTGGGAACAAATCTTATGTACAGGTAGCTAAACAAGGTGTATAGATGTGAACAAATGTAATGTGAAACCAGTGTTCACTACACTAAACTAATTGTAAACATGTTTACTCTACACGGCGTTTGGTGTGAACACGGCCTTAGACACGTTGTATATCAACGCAAATGACACTCGATATAAGATCATATCACAGTTGTGTTCGGTAAAAGGTCACGATCGGTACGCAGCAGACCACGACACAGATGTTAAACAATAATCTAAGACGAGGTAAAATGACATTTCTAGTATTTATAAAATTGAGAATGGAAATTGGGAATATGTCAAAGAGACAACAACCAGACCATAGAAAAAATCAACAGCAGAAGGTCACCAACAGGTCTTCAATGTAGCGAGAAATTCCCGCACCCGGAGGCGTCCTTTAGCTGGCCCCTAAATAAATATATACTAGATCAGTGATAATGAATGCCATACTAATTTCCAAATTGTACACAAGAAACTAAAATTAAAATAATACAAGACTAACAAAGGCCAGAGGCTCCTGACTTGGGACAGGCGCAAAAACGCGGCGGGGTTAAACATGTTTGTGAGATATCAACCCTCCCTCTATACCTCTAGCCAATGTAGAAAAGTAAACGCATAACAATACGCACATTAAAACTCAGTTCAAGAGATGTCCGAATCTGATGTCAGAAGATGTAACAAAAAAAAATTAAACAAAATGACAATAATACATTAATAACAACAGACTACTAGCAGTTAACTGACATGCCAGCTCCAGACTTCAATTAAACTGACTGAAAGATTATGATTTCCTCATATGAACAGCATACCATCATAACATATATGAGAAGAACATAACCCGTGTCATGCCAACAACTGGTTTTTGAATAAATGTGTTTAGTTCCGATGCAAAGACCCTATAAGTGAATCAATATTAACGCCAAAATATGCAATCTTTAATGACCTGACAACAGTATCGTAACTGTATCCCTTCTTAATAAGTCTATTCAAAGGTTTTATTAGTTTCTGCGGTGAATAATGACACCTTTGTGCTTGATAAAGAATATTTTCATAAAAAATTGGATGTGAAATACCTTTTAGCATCTTTGCATTGGAAATAAAAACATTTTCTTAGTGTTCTAAAATCAGTTGTTGGCATACTACGTGTTATGTTCATCTCATATATTGTATGATGGTATGATACTAGAACCTTAACGGGAGATACTGTCCTTGATTTCCATATGATGAAAACATAATCTTCCAATCAGTTTAATTAGGGTCTAGAACTAGCCGGCATGTCAGTAAATGCGAGTAGATCTTTGTTGATTTATGCATCATTTATTTCTAGTTCATTTCTATGTTTTGGAGTTTAGCATGACGTCCATTTTCACTGAACTAGTACATATTTCTGCGTCTCGTCAATTCCATTCGTGCGAATCGGCCCTTCTTCGACTCGTTAATGACATACTCGATGGGATGGAGCATCAAGAAGTCACCGCTATGATCGCCGTTGATTTAAGTGCAGCATTCGATACTGTATATCATAGTATTTTGATAAAAGTACTCGAATATCAGTACGGTGTAAATGGAACCGCACTCAAATGGATCGATTCCTATTTGAGACCTCGAAGCTGTCGTGTAAATGTCAGCTCTACAACATCATCAGAGCGACAACTTGAGTGTAGCGTACCACAGGTCAGTTGCTTAGATCCCTGGCTTAATTTAGTCTACGCCGGAACTCTATTTGACATTATTCCACCATCTATAACTGTGTACGGATTTGCCGACGACCATACTGCTAATAAACGTTTCGTGCCAACATTAACGAATGAGATGGATGCAATTCGTGACTTACAAGACTGCGCTGTTCATATAAACACCTGGATGAACAGTAACAAACTAAAAATAAACAATGCGAAAACAGAGTTTATTCTCTTTGGCAGTCGACAACAACTCTCTAAATGTCAGACAAAAGAAATAATCATTTGTGGAGATGTTATAAAATCAAAAACATGTATACGGTACTTAGGAGCTTTTCTGGATGTGACTCTAAACTTCAAAGAACATATTACTAAAAAATGTAAGACAGCAATGATGAACTACTACAAAATAAAGTGCATAAGATCCTATCTATGGAAAGAAGCAACTGAAACTTTGGTCTTATCTTTGGTTATATCACATTTAGATTATTGCAATGTTATACTTTTTGGAATTTCACAAACTGATTTATATAAATTGCAACGTATACAGAATATGTGTGCCAAACTTGTGTTAAACCGTTCTAAGTATGATAGTGCCAAGCAGGCATTGTTTGTCTTACACTGGCTTCCGATCAAAGCCAGAATTACATTCAAAATCTTAACATTTATGTACAACTGTCATGTAAGTAATGCACCGTCATATTTGATCAATTGTTAAATCCTCAAGTGTCGAAACGTTCATTAAGGTCGTCAGAGTCATCTTTTGGTTGTTATGCAGTCCCATATAACAAAAAGACAACTTTTTCAGATAGAAGCTTTAGTACTATTGGGACAAAATTGTGGAATGAACTAGGTACAAATGTAAGAAACTCTGAATCTTTGGATATTTTAAATGTCGGTTGAAAACATTGTATTTCGAAAATTATTTTGAACTTTTCTGACTTTTTCTTGTGTATCACAGTATATATTTTTTATTTTTGGTATAGTACATACATATTGTATATTTGTATTTTATATGTCATTTATGTACAACGCCATTGAATACGTATTGTATATGTAGAAATAGGCGTTTAATTAAGTTTTCATGTTTCATGTTTCATATTTATATTAAGGGGCCAATTGAGGCCCACCTCCCGGTACGTTCTTTTCTCGCTGCTTTGGAAACCAGTTCGTACCCTTCGGTTGTTATCTGCTCTATTGGGCGGGTTGGTTTCTCTTTGACATATTTCCCATTTCCATTTTCAATTTTATATCCGATGTAATGATCAACCAATTTGTGATGGTGTTAATAAAATTTACGGAGTGTCATTTCTAATCTTACCTCCTTATAACTCTGTTGGAGCTGTTTCTACACACTCCTGTATATGAAGTCAGTGTAGTGTGAACATGCTCTGTTGATATTGTGTTGAAATACTTTTAGTACAAGATTTCAATTATCAAGTGGTCTCAGTTTATTCGAGTCTTCAGATTCATACAGCAATGAATAAATAAGTCAAAACTGAACAAATTCTATTATTACTTGTATAAATTTCAGGAAGAGGTTCAAGCAGTAGAGAAACAGAGAGGACCAATACATGCCGCTGAAATCTTATTACAGAGGCTTGTTAGACGTCCAGATTGGTTATTTCACCTTATACGAGTTTTGCTGATTCCAGATGTTGGTTTATTAGACTTTGGAGAAAAATTAGAAAGAAAATGTTGTATGTAAATTTTCATCCTAGTGCATATTGCAAAGGCCTATGTTTTAATTACAATACTAGTTAATTATAGAAAAATGTCATATACGCATCTAATATATATGTCGTGTACAAGTTGCGATTTTGTACAGGTTATAACATGTACAAAACATTTGTACATGTTATAACATGTATAATGCAAAACTACAAGTTATAACATGTACAAAAGTACCTCATACATGTTATAACCTGTACAAAATATTGCTTAAAAATGGTTTTAACTTGTACAAAATTTAAGATAAATCTTAATGAAGTAAAATATACATTTAAATTCACCAATGCATTAAGAACAACAATAAATAGGCCAGAACGTGTCTTTTTCTGTAGAGGACAATGATCACAAAGTTTCAGAAATATATGTTTCATGACTTATGTAGGCAAAATGTGTTTTCGTGTAATTGAAGTTTTTTGTAGTCCATCATGGCTTAAATAAGTGTGACACTATTTACTAAAAGCTTGCATTTCCACAATGACAAATACTATAGATACTAGTAACAAAAAAAATTTCAAAAAATTTAAGAACCATGCCTTACAGTTTTGAGTAATACTCCTCCTTCTCATTTTAAAGCACACAAAGACTAAAAAAGTGTTTTATATGCTTACTCTGTAAATGCAAGAGAGAGCTGAATTAGTTTTCATTGCACCACGCTTCATTATCTATTATAAATATCTTTGGATCTACTCTTAAACATTTTTGGCCTTCAGCATAACTTATGTAAATTTATAACTCAATTGTTTTTTTTTTATAAACTATAAGATTTTTGCATGAGGCAAATGTCATTTTGATGTTTTGAATATATATCCTCTACTTTGAAAGCATGTATATGAGGCCTTTGAATGTTGTCTACTCCATGGGCGGGTTGTTGTCTTTTAAGTTTTAGAAATGCTTATAAATGCTTCGTAGTACCGCTCCCTGGACATTACCTGTATCATAAAAGGACAAAACACACTAACATGAAGGAATAATAAAAAAGTTATGAAAATATTATTGAGGTCAATAACATTTGTTGCGAAAACTGAAACATATCCTTATTTTTCGATTTTGTACAAGTTAAAACCATTTTTAAGCAATATTTGGTACAGGTTATAACATGTATGAGGTACTTTTGTACATGTTATAACTTGGATTTTTGCATTATACAAGTTATAACATGTACAATATTTTTGTACATGTTATAACCTGTACAAAATCGCAACTTGAACACGACATATATAAAAATCAGAAAATCTTGTATGATTGCCAACTCTCTGCCAGAGATAAAATGACACAGACGTTAACAACAATATTTCAAAGTACACCCTTCAAGAATGAGCAAAATCAAACTGCATAGTCAACTATAAACGACAGCGAAATAAAAAAATGTAAAACTTTATGACTTATGTATAAAACAATGAAAGAAAACTAAATATGATATACAGCAACAAACGACAACCAATGAATTACAGAATGTGGCGGGGCTAAACTTTTTTGCTGACTCCCAATCCTCGATCCCGGCCTAACCTGGAAAATGGTGGTGTAACGTACTATTTTTTAAGACAATATGTAAATTTGCCCTTTCCTCAAGTCTCAGTTGGTTTAATAACGTCATGTAACTCAAAACTGTGGTGGTTTTTTCCTTAATTTTTGCTGTTTTCATTTATTGGATTTCTGAAAACAAAACTGTAATTATTAAGTGTAACAAATGTCGACCCAATGTGCAAAGATGCACACTCCTGTATAAAATAACTAACTAACTTACTAATTTTATTCAGTATAAAATCCAGTTCAAAAGGATCATCGCTGAAACACATGAACACATATAAAAAACAAAACAAAAATAAAACATAACAGCACTTATAACAAACAAAAGACAAAACATCCACTTCAATATTATGCAATTATTCCCACTGATGAATGTCTAATCAAAATACATTTGTCTATATACAAAAGAAATCTGTTGAGAACATCAGTCTCCGAACAGTTCATTAAATATTTAAATTTATAAAAATTATCTAAATTACAAAAACATGGTATAATATTAACAAGAGGCTGTCACAACGACAGCAAACCGGATTTATTTATATTTATTTGTGTCCTGGCAATATCACATGAACCATTACTGATGAATGGTGAAAGTGAAAATCGTCAATATCAAATTTGACCTCCATTTTGTCATCAGTATCAACATCTTAAAATTTGTAAAGCTTAGATTGAATGGTTCATGAGTAAATACAACAACGTGAATGGAAACGCCATTTCACAATCTTTCAAGAACCATAACTCCTGAACGGTAAAAGTCAAAGTCGTCATTATTAAACTTGACCTCTAATTTGCCATCAGTAACAACATATAAAAATTTCAAAAGCTTTGGTTGAATGGTTCATGAGAAAATGCACGGACACGACTGGAAACACCATTTTTCAATCTTTCAAGAACCATAACTCCTGAACGGTAAAAGTCAAAATCGCCATTATTGAACTTGACCTCCATTTTGTCATCAGTAACAATATATTAAAATTTGGGAAGCTTAGGTAGAACAGTTCATGCGTAAATGCGCGGACACGACTGGAAACTCCATTTTTCAATCTTTCAAGAACCATAACTCCTGAACGGTAAAAGTCAAAGTCGTCATTATTGAACTTGACCTCTAATTTGCCATCAGTAACAACATATAAAAATTTCAAAAGCTTTGGTTGAATGGTTCATGAGAAAATGTCAAACACGACTGGAAACACCATTTTTCAATCTTTCAAGAACCATAACTCCTGAACGGTAAAAGTCAAAATCGCCATTATTGAACTTGACCTTCATTTAGTTGTCAGTTACAACATATAAAATTTCATAAGCTTTGGTTGAACGGTTCATGAGTTAATGCACGGACAACATTTGATTGCCGCCCGCCCGCCCGCCGTACATCCCCAAATTAATAACCGACATTTTTTGTCACAAAAATCCGGTTAAAAATGTCATCATGAAACTTTTCCGCACGTCTTGATAGAGGTTGCATTCACATATAAAATGAAACTCATCTTCAATTTTGTTATCCGATAATACAATGTTTATATATAATTTACATATTCTTTGATCCAAAGGCGTATTATAATATCTGCCTTTTTCAGTGTGTAAATTGTGGTTAGAAATTCTTAATTTACATAACTGTCTAATCATCGTTATTGTTTTGAGATATTTAACTTTGTATAAGTCTCAGGTTTATATTCCTTTTTTAACTTGGAATATGTGCGTAGTTTGTTTTACTTTTCGCCTGACAAACATGAGAAAAGATAATTTCCATATCTTTCGTGTACTTTCTTTTCACTACAGATATGAGTTTTCCTTCTGACAACATGGTCAAAACGAATGAATTTTAGAAACTGAATAATGTGTTTATTGAAGGTACACATGAGAAGGTACAATCGACATCTTTGACTTATATGCTAATTTTGAAAAATTCAAAAGAGGGCCTTTATACAAATATAGCCAGTATTTAAGAGACTGCAAAATAACAAATATAGAGATTGGATAACGACCAAGTATATGAAGTCAGTATAGTATGAACATGCATCGGATAATATTGTGTGGAAATACTTTTATAATAAGTTTTCCATTATCAAGGTGTCATTAGTTTATTCAACAGTAATGAATAAATAAGGCAATACTAATGAAAAAAGGATATAGGCTATCGTAAACTCGGATTATATTGTAGCTTATTGTATCCTTACTTTTAGATATTTCCGAGAAATGCTTTCCTTAACAAGCACACTAAAAGTCTAAAATTTGCATAATTCTGGTCGTTGGTGAAGATTTTTCATGCCAAAATTTATTTTCGAAGTTGAGAGAAAAATAATCTCTAAATAAAAAGTGCAATCGACAAAATGGCATCGGCGTTATGACGTAAGAAGGCATCAACCATAAATTTGAAATTGACATATGTTCATTTTACCATTCTTTTATGTCCCTTTTGTTCATAAATCTCACGTTTTCATGGTTTTACAAACCCTTTGCTTTAAAAATTTAGCGTAAAAGCGTTACAGATGAAAGCAAATCAAGAAAAGCGCTTCAGGTTCGCCAAGCGTGTTTTGTTTTTATTGTTCTTTTTTAACAAAAAGATTAGCTACAATGGAGACCCAAAGCCTTTAAGAAAGTGCTATCTTTCTTAAAGATATCTAACTATTGAAATTTAGTAGAATAATAAATTGCAGCTCAATTGAGTGTCACAGTTGGTGCAATTGGAGAGTGCATAAATGGACATGGATGTGGAGAAAAAGAAGAACAAACTCTTGTTAAATTACCACCAACAGACGAGGTAAGTTAATTACCAATGCAGTATTTTTTACAGTCGTATTTGTCTCTAGCAGTCTCTAAACGTTCTTTTCACAATATGTCAATCTTCCCCATGGAAAAATATTTTGTTGCATTGATCTAAAAAAAAATGTTATAAAATAGTATAACAGGGACTATGTAGAGCCAAATTTTTAATCATAGAAAAAACGTGCCAAGAAAACAAAGACAATTAAGTACATTTTATCTCCAAGGTCTTAATAAATACTAACAAAGTACAATTGAGGACCATGTTTGAAGGTGGTTGGAGTAGAGACATATAATTCCAGAGATTCCAGTGATATTGCATTAAAATTTCTTATGAAATATCATACCGATTTTTTGGTATTTTTATTTACACGAACTTTTCACGTATTAACATATAAATTATTTTAGGATGTTCACCTATATGGTTTAAAAGGTTTTAAAAACTTATCTTTGTTATAATAAATGATATAAATGTCAAGTTGTAAGTCAATTCATGACAAAATATTGAAAATACAACAGTCACAAACCAGTTTTGTCATACCTACCTACCTAATGTAGATCTTCGGGAACGTGTGATACCCGAGGAAATAAATTACGCAGGTCAAATCATCACAAAGATGAACAACAAAATTATACGCAAATGTACTGTATTGCTTTATGTCAAGTTATAAGTCAAATACATTAACGAACTATTGAAAATTCAACAATGTCACAAAAACCAGCTGTAATATGTTGACTATCAATATCACAAATTCGTCAAAACATTTACTAAACTTCATCATCGGTATGAGGACAGCATTCGTAAATATAGCTCAAAAGAGGGACGAAACATACCAAAGGGACAGTCAAACTCAGAAATCTAAAACAAACTGACAACGCCAAGGCTAAAAATGAAAAAGACAAACAAACAACAGCACACCTGACACACCAAAAAAAAACTAAAGAATAAACAACACGAACCTCACCAAAAAACTAGGGGTGATCTCAGGTGCTTCGGAAGGGTAAGTAGATCCTGCTCCACATGTGGCACCCGTCGTGTTGCTTATGTGATAAAAAATCCGGTAAGTAGTCTAATTATGTGGGTCACATTCATGAAAGGGAAGGGGATTGTAGTTACGACGTAAGGCACATATCCGATATCATTTGTGAAACGGTTATTCCATAACGGTCAACAAACTCGTGGTGACGTCCGTAAAATGTACGAAGAGATGATTTCAACTTCACCATTTGGAACTCTTGGGTTAATAGCTTCCTTGTAAGCAGCAACCCTCTACCAAGAAAATCATGATAGGAAATGCAAGCACGGGAATATCGTATCAATTGGGAGATATATACCCCGTATGCAGGTGCTGCTGGAATGTTGATACTTAAAAATGGGAAGTTCACAATTGGAAAGCTGAAATCATCTCTTTTGTCGTAAAGTTTTGTTTTCAACCGACCCTCATTGTCTATTTTTAGATGTAATTCAATATATGAGGCCGTCTTAACTGTATCTGTAGTATCCTTTATCTCTAGCTCGATGGGATAGATGCGTTCCACATAGTCACCAAATTTTGAATGATTTAGTGAAAGAACATCACCTATATAGCGGAAAGTAAAGTTAAAGGATATTGCTAACTTCTTATCATTCTTCCTAAGAAGTTCATGCATGAAGTCAGCTTCATAATAATAAAGAAACAAGTCGGCAAGTAGAGGGGCATAGTTTGTTCCCATTGGAATGCCGACAGTCTGTTGAAAAACACGTCCTCCAAACGTAACAAATATATTGTCCATCAAGAAATCAAGCATCTTGGTAATATCAGTTTCAGAGATTTTTGTTTGTTTGAATTAGAGTGATCCGTTACAAAGTAAGATTTATCCCTCCCTAAGACAAGATACTTGTATCTACGTTGGCCATTCTTTTTATGAAGCAAAGGAATACCAACTCTTTCAATTTGTCTTTTAGTTTGGAATGTGGACTTCTGGTGTTAACAGTAGAAAAGTCAAATGTTTTAATACTGTTA